>NC_086451.1:11747048-12060503 GCF_028390025.1 Pseudophryne corroboree
AGCAGAAGCTGCTTGTGCCCCTAGGCTCACCAGATGTCCTAGGCAATTGCCTAGTTTGCCTATGCCTAAGACCGGCTCTGATGGCCCTAGTGCAGTTACAGTGTAGGACTAGAGATGAGCGCCTGAAATTTTTCGGGTTTTGTGTTTTGGTTTTGGGTTCGGTTCCGCGGCCGTGTTTTGGGTTCGACCGCGTTTTGGCAAAACCTCACCGAATTTTTTTTGTCGGATTCGGGTGTGTTTTGGATTCGGGTGTTTTTTTCAAAAAACCCTAAAAAACAGCTTAAATCATAGAATTTGGGGGTCATTTTGATCCCATATTATTATTAACCTCAAAAACCATAATTTCCACTCATTTTCAGTCTATTCTGAATACCTCACACCTCACAATATTATTTTTAGTCCTAAAATTTGCACCGAGGTCGCTGGATGACTAAGCTAAGCGACCCTAGTGGCCGACACAAACACCTGGCCCATCTAGGAGTGGCACTGCAGTGTCACGCAGGATGGCCCTTCCAAAAAACACTCCCCAAACAGCACATGACGCAAAGAAAAAAAAGAGGTGCAATGAGGTAGCTGTGTGACTAAGCTCAGCGACCCAAGTGCCCGACACAAACACCTGGCCCATCTAGGAGTGGCACTGCAGTGTCACGCAGGATGTCCCTTCCAAAAAACCCTCCCCAAACAGCACATGACGCAAAGAAAAAAAGAGGCGCAATGAGGTAGCTGTGTGAGTAAGATTAGCGACCCTAGTGGCCGACACAAACACCGGGCCCATCTAGGAGTGGCACTGCAGTGTCACGCAGGATGTCCCTTCCAAAAAACCCTCCCCAAACAGCACATGACGCAAAGAAAAAAAGAGGCGCAATGAGGTAGCTGTGTGAGTAAGATTAGCGACCCTAGTGGCCGACACAAACACCGGGCCCATTTAGGAGTGGCACTGCAGTGTCACGCAGGATGTCCCTTCCAAAAAACCCTCCCCAAACAGCACATGACGCAAAGAAAAAGAAAAGAAAAAAGAGGTGCAAGATGGAATTGTCCTTGGGCCCTCCCACCCACCCTTATGTTGTATAAACAGGACATGCACACTTTAACCAACCCATCATTTCAGTGACAGGGTCTGCCACACGACTGTGACTGATATGACGGGTTGGTTTGGACCCCCACCAAAAAAGAAGCAATTAATCTCTCCTTGCACAAACTGGCTCTACAGAGGCAAGATGTCCACCTCATCATCATCCTCCGATATATCACTGTGTACATCCCCCTCCTCACAGATTATCAATTCGTCCCCACTGGAATCCACCATCTCAGCTCCCTGTGTACTTTGTGGAGGCAATTGCTGCTGGTCAATGTCTCCGCGGAGGAATTGATTATAATTCATTTTAATGAACATCATCTTCTCCACATTTTCTGGATGTAACCTCGTACGCCGATTGCTGACAAGGTGAGCGGCGGCACTAAACACTCTTTCGGAGTACACACTTGTGGGAGGGCAACTTAGGTAGAATAAAGCCAGTTTGTGCAAGGGCCTCCAAATTGCCTCTTTTTCCTGCCAGTATAAGTACGGACTGTGTGACGTGCCTACTTGGATGCGGTCACTCATATAATCCTCCACCATTCTTTCAATGTTGAGAGAATCATATGCAGTGACAGTAGACGACATGTCCGTAATCGTTGTCAGGTCCTTCAGTCCGGACCAGATGTCAGCATCAGCAGTCGCTCCAGACTGCCCTGCATCACCGCCAGCGGGTGGGCTCGGAATTCTGAGCCTTTTCCTCGCACCCCCAGTTGCGGGAGAATGTGAAGGAGGAGATGTTGACAGGTCGCGTTCCGCTTGACTTGACAATTTTGTCACCAGCAGGTCTTTGCACCCCAGCAGACTTGTGTCTGCCGGAAAGAGAGATCCAAGGTAGGTTTTAAATCTAGGATCGAGCACGGTGGCCAAAATGTAGTGCTCTGATTTCAACAGATTGACCACCCGTGAATCCTTGTTAAGCGAATTAAGGGCTGCATCCACAAGTCCCACATGCCTAGCGGAATCGCTCCCTTTTAGCTCCTTCTTCAATGCCTCCAGCTTCTTCTGCAAAAGCCTGATGAGGGGAATGACCTGACTCAGGCTGGCAGTGTCTGAACTGACTTCACGTGTGGCAAGTTCAAAGGGCATCAGAACCTTGCACAACGTTGAAATCATTCTCCACTGCGCTTGAGACAGGTGCATTCCACCTCCTATATCGTGCTCAATTGTATAGGCTTGAATGGCCTTTTGCTGCTCCTCCAACCTCTGAAGCATATAGAGGGTTGAATTCCACCTCGTTACCACTTCTTGCTTCAGATGATACAAAGGAATATAACCAGGCGCTAATACATCATCACCATATTCTGATGATCGATTTACTGGTATTAAAAATTATATACAAATAATACTGCAATTACTGTGTACTCAAGCTGCAGGAGAGAGCTTGACTTGGGGTAAATCAAGTCAAAAAGAACCGGCACTTTATAGTCTCCGGTAACACTAGAACACTGAACTAATCCCCTCTTGCGCTATAAATAGTATGATATGACTCAAAGTTCAATGAAAACAAATGAATAATTTCATATATTCTATATATTTTTTAATACATATAATTATATATATATATATATATATATATACACTTTACAATAAACTATTAGACTGGTCAAATAAAATCACTAACAAATATATTGCCTAGCTGTAGGAGGTGGATCTTAGATAAACTCTGTGCACAGAGTATTTTTAAAAATAAAATAAAAATCAGTCCATGTATTGGATTAAAAATCAATTAACCAGCTATAATTCGCACCCATGTAGTAGATAACATATTTGTACGTTGTTATATATTGGAATTCCTCAATATGTTGCCACTTAGCAAAGAAGATGGTATTGTGCAAAATGACCGCTCCACACTGGAGCCTTACGTGTAGCTTGCACCAGTAGTTGTAACACGGGAGAGTCCAATGACAAAAGAGACGGTCTCGGGCTGCGGGAACGGCGCTTCACTGGCGCCTGCTGTGCTGATTAGTTACCCGACTTCCAAGCTCTATGAGTCCACGCCTCCAAGTGCCGTATGCAGACACCACAGTCACGGCTGTATTATCCCGATCTCCGTTTAGTCCATGAATAATACCGCTGGATGCTGGTATATTGCGGGGGTGCAAATAAGCTGGTACAAGGGTCCAAATGTCTGCTAGAAGCAGACATTTGGACCCTTGTACCAGCTTATTTGCACCCCCGCAATATACCAGCATCC
The DNA here is from genome assembly GCF_028390025.1 of Pseudophryne corroboree. Lineage (NCBI taxonomy): Eukaryota > Metazoa > Chordata > Amphibia > Anura > Myobatrachidae > Pseudophryne > Pseudophryne corroboree. Next base: position 11,750,321 of record NC_086451.1, read on the forward strand.
AGCGGTATTATTCATGGACTAAACGGAGATCGGGATAATACAGCCGTGACTGTGGTGTCTGCATACGGCACTTGGAGGCGTGGACTCATAGAGCTTGGAAGTCGGGTAACTAATCAGCACAGCAGGCGCCAGTGAAGCGCCGTTCCCGCAGCCCGAGACCGTCTCTTTTGTCATTGGACTCTCCCGTGTTACAACTACTGGTGCAAGCTACACGTAAGGCTCCAGTGTGGAGCGGTCATTTTGCACAATACCATCTTCTTTGCTAAGTGGCAACATATTGAGGAATTCCAATATATAACAACGTACAAATATGTTATCTACTACATGGGTGCGAATTATAGCTGGTTAATTGATTTTTAATCCAATACATGGACTGATTTTTATTTTATTTTTAAAAATACTCTGTGCACAGAGTTTATCTAAGATCCACCTCCTACAGCTAGGCAATATATTTGTTAGTGATTTTATTTGACCGGTCTAATAGTTTATTGTAAAGTGTATATATATATATATATATATATATATATATATAATTATATGTATTAAAAAATATATAGAATATATGAAATTATTCATTTGTTTTCATTGAACTTTGAGCCATATCATACTATTTATAGCGCAAGAGGGGATTAGTTCAGTGTTCTTGCTTCAGATGATGGCAGGGCAGGTTCAGTAGTTTTTGGTGGTGCTCCAGTCTTCTGTACGTGGTGCCTGTACGCCGAAAGTGTCCCGCAATTCTTCTGGCCACCGACAGCATCTCTTGCACGCCCCTGTCGTTTTTTAAAAAATTCTGCACCACCAAATTCAAGGTATGTGCAAAACATGGGACGTGCTGGAATTTGCCCATATTTAATGCACACACAATATTGCTGGCGTTGTCCGATGCCACAAATCCACAGGAGAGTCCAATTGGGGTAAGCCATTCTGCGATGATCTTCCTCAGTTGCCGTAAGAGGTTTTCAGCTGTGTGCGTATTCTGGAAAGCGGTGATACAAAGCGTAGCCTGCCTAGGAAAGAGTTGGCGTTTGCGAGATGCTGCTACTGGTGCCGCCGCTGCTGTTCTTGCGGCGGGAGTCCATACATCTACCCAGTGGGCTGTCACAGTCATATAGTCCTGACCCTGCCCTGCTCCACTTGTCCACATGTCCGTGGTTAAGTGGACATTGGGTACAACTGCATTTTTTAGGACACTGGTGAGTCTTTTTCTGACGTCCGTGTACATTCTCGGTATCGCCTGCCTACAGAAGTGGAACCTAGATGGTATTTGGTAACGGGGGCACACTGCCTCAATAAATTGTCTAGTTCCCTGTGAACTAACGGCGGATACCGGACGCACGTCTAACACCAACATAGTTGTCAAGGACTCAGTTATCCGCTTTGCAACAGGATGACTGCTGTGATATTTCATCTTCCTCGCAAAGGACTGCTGGACAGTCAATTGCTTACTGGAAGTAGTACAAGTGGGCTTACGACTTCCCCTCTGGGATGACCATCGACTCCCAGCAACAACAACAGCAGCGCCAGCAGCAGTAGGCGTTACACGCAAGGATGCATCGGAGGAATCCCAGGCAGGAGAGGACTCGTCAGAATTGCCAGTGACATGGCCTGCAGGACTATTGGCATTCCTGGGGAAGGAGGAAATTGACACTGAGGGAGTTGGTGGGGTGGTTTGCGTGAGCTTGGTTACAAGAGGAAGGGATTTACTGGTCAGTGGACTGCTTCCGCTGTCGGCCCAAGTTTTTGAACTTGTCACTGACTTATTATGAATGCGCTGCAGGTGACGTATAAGGGAGGATGTTCCGAGGTGGTTAACGTCCTTACCCCTACTTATTACAGCTTGACAAAGGGAACACACGGCTTGACACCTGTTGTCCGCATTTCTGGTGAAATACTTCCACACCGAAGAGCTGATTTTTTTGGTATTTTCACCAGGCATGTCAACGGCCCTATTCCTCCCACGGACAACAGGTGTCTCCCCGGGTGCCTGACTTAAACAAACCACCTCACCATCAGAATCCTCCTGGTCAATTTCCTCCCCAGCGCCAGCAACACCCATATCCTCCTCATCCTGGTGTACTTCAACACTGACATCTTCAATCTGACTATCAGGAACTGGACTGCGGGTGCTCCTTCCAGCACTTGCAGGGGGCGTGCAAATGGTGGAAGGCGCATGCTCTTCACGTCCAGTGTTGGGAAGGTCAGGCATCGCAACCGACACAATTGGACTCTCCTTGTGGATTTGGGATTTCGAAGAACGCACAGTTCTTTGCGGTGCTACTGCTTTTGCCAGCTTGAGTCTTTTCATTTTTCTAGCGAGAGGCTGAGTGCCTCCATCCTCATGTGAAGCTGAACCACTAGCCATGAACATAGGCCAGGGCCTCAGCCGTTCCTTGCCACTCCGTGTGGTAAATGGCATATTGGCAAGTTTACGCTTCTCCTCCGACAATTTTATTTTAGGTTTTGGAGTCCTTTTTTTACTGATATTTGGTGTTTTGGATTTGACATGCTCTGTACTATGACATTGGGCATCGGCCTTGGCAGACGACGTTGCTGGCATTTCATCGTCTCGGCCATGACTAGTGGCAGCAGCTTCAGCACGAGGTGGAAGTGGATCTTGATCTTTCCCTAATTTTGGAACCTCAACATTTTTGTTCTCCATATTTTAATAGGCACAACTAAAAGGCACCTCAGGTAAACAATGGAGATGGATGGATACTAGTATACAATTATGGATGGACTGCCGAGTGCCGACACAGAGGTAGCTACAGCCGTGGACTACCGTACTGTACTGTGTCTGCTGCTAATATAGACTGGTTGATAAAGAGATGTAGTAGTAGTATGTATGTATAAAGAAGAAAGAAAAAAAAACCACGGGTAGGTGGTATACAATTATGGACGGACTGCCGAGTGCCGACACAGAGGTAGCTACAGCCGTGGACTACCGTACTGTACTGTGTCTGCTGCTAATATAGACTGGTTGATAAAGAGATGTAGTAGTAGTATGTATGTATAAAGAAGAAAGAAAAAAAAACCACGGGTAGGTGGTATACAATTATGGACGGACTGCCCAGTGCCGACACAGAGGTAGCTACAGCCGTGGACTACCGTACTGTACTGTGTCTGCTGCTAATATAGACTGGTTGATAAAGAGATGTAGTAGTAGTATGTATGTATAAAGAAGAAAGAAAAAAAACCCACGGGTAGGTGGTATACAATTATGGACCGAGTGCCGACACAGAGGTAGCTACAGCCGTGAACTACCGTACTGTGTCTGCTGCGACTGGATGATAAATAATGATATAAAAAATATATATATATCACTACTGCAGCCGGACAGGTATATATTATATAATGACGGACCTGCTGGACACTGTCTGTCAGCAGAATGAGTTTTTTATAGAATAAAAAAAAAAACACCACACAAGTGAAGTCACACGACGAGTGTTTAACTTTTTCAGGCAATCACAATATAGTATACTACTAACTATACTGGTGGTCAGTGTGGTCAGGTCACTGGTCAGTCACACTGGCAGTGGCACTCCTGCAGCAAAAGTGTGCACTGTTTAATTTTAATAATAATATGTACTCCTGGCTCCTGCTATAACCTATAACTGGCACTGCAGTGCTCCCCAGTCTCCCCCACAATTATAAGATGTGTGAGCTGAGCACAGTCAGATACGAGTGTTTAACTTTTTCAGGCAATCACAATATAGTATACTATACTACTAACTATACTGGTGGTCAGTGTGGTCAGGTGGTCACTGGTCAGTCACACTGGCAGTGGCACTCCTGCAGCAAAAGTGTGCACTGTTTAATTTTAATAATAATATGTACTCCTGGCTCCTGCTATAACCTATAACTGGCACTGCAGTGCTCCCCAGTCTCCCCCACAATTATAAGATGTGTGAGCTGAGCACAGTCAGATACGAGTGTTTAACTTTTTCAGGCAATCACAATATAGTATACTATACTACTAACTATACTGGTGGTCAGTGTGGTCAGGTCACTGGTCAGTCACACTGGCAGTGGCACTCCTGCAGCAAAAGTGTGCACTGTTTAATTTTAATAATAATATGTACTCCTGGCTCCTGCTATAACCTATAACTGGCACTGCAGTGCTCCCCAGTCTCCCCCACAATTATAAGATGTGTGAGCTGAGCACAGTCAGATATATACATAGATGATGCAGCACACTGGGCTGAGCAGTGCACACAGATATGGTATGTGACTGAGTCACTGTGTATCGTTTTTTTCAGGCAGAGAACGGATATATTAAATAAAACTGCACTGTCTGGTGGTCACTGTGGTCAGTCACTAGTAAACTCTGCACTCTCTACAGTTCTACAGTACTCCTAAGCTCCAGTAAATCAGGTCAATCTCTCTCTCTCTCTCTCTCTTCTAATCTAAATGGAGAGGACGCCAGCCACGTCCTCTCCCTATCAATCTCAATGCACGTGTGAAAATGGCGGCGACGCGCGGCTCCTTATATAGAATCCGAGTCTCGCGAGAATCCGTCAGCGTCATGATGACGTTCGGGCGCGCTCGGGTTAACCGAGCAAGGCGGGAAGATCCGAGTCGCTCGGACCCGTGAAAAAAAACATGAAGTTCGTGCGGGTTCGGATTCAGAGAAACCGAACCCGCTCATCTCTATGTAGGACGTCACATTTTTGCGTTTCCTCCACAATATGATGGAATTTTCCTCCCCGAGGTCCATTATTACATGAGAAACCCACTAGGGCAACCCATTGTTTCAGGCATACATCTATTACTTCCAGCCTTAATTATAACTATATTGATTAGTTTTCCAAGAGATAATCAACAAATAAAGGGGAATAGGAGGATTCAATTTCCACCATTGCCACAATGTGCCGTTCTGGCAGCCGCTTCTCCAAGTGGAGGATTCTCATGCCCATAGGACAGCTGAAAATAATATAAAGGATTAATATGAACTGTTCCGAACCAACTTCATACGAGGAAAAAGGGAGAACTCCGGAAGGAATGCTTAAAGGATGGGACTATGAGGAAAGGCTGATCGATAAGTCATATGATGTTGTTATGAAACGTGGATACGGGTATACAGCAATATAGACACACTTCCATAAAAAGCACAGATATTCTGTTCATTACAGCTACTCAGAAAACCTCCAGGATATGCTCAGTAAATACTGTCACATCTTATCGAAAGGAAAGGTATTGAAGAAGGGCCTACGCGGGATCCGAGAGTACAGCATAAAGGACGAGAGCAGCCTCAAGCTGTATGCAGCACAATAAGGGAACTAGTTTAGTACACGGGCATGAGAAGCCATTCATAATAGAGGTAACAACCTGCACCGTTCTAAGGGGGTCATTCAGACCTGATCGCACAACGGACGATCAGACATAAACTGCGCATGCATATACACCGCAATGCGCAGGCGCGTCGCACGGCTTCAAAGCGGATCGCCGCTCATCGATGGGTTTGTGCGAAGGATCCATTCGCACGGACGATCGCAAGGAGATTGACAGGAAGAGGGCGTTTGTGGGTGTCATCTGACCATTTTCTGGGAGTGGTAGGGAAAACGCAGGCGTGTCCAAGCGTTTGCAGGGTGGGTGTCTGACGTCAATTCCGGTCCCGAACAGGCTGAAGTGATCGCAGCGGCTGAGTAAGTCCTGGGCTGCGTAGAGACTGCACAAAATCTGTTTGTACAGCTCGGCTACACATGCGATCGCACACTTGCACAGCTAAAATACACTCCCCCTGTAGGCGGCGACTATCAGATCGCAGGGCTGCAAAAATCGCTGCCCAGCGATCAGGTCTGAATTACCCCCCAAGGGTTGTTAGCAAACCAAAAAAGTACACTAATGGGCAAAACCATGTGCACTGCAGGGGGGGCAGATGTAACATGTGCAGAGAGAGATAGATTTGGGTGGGTTATATTGTTTCTGTGCAGGGTAAATACTGGCTGCTTTATTTTTACACTGCAATTTAGATTTCAGTTTGAACACCCCCCACCTCTCTCTGCACATGTTACATCTGCCCCGCCTGCAGTGCAGCCTGGTGTCGCCCATTAGTGTGCTTTTTTTGGTTTGCTAACAAACCTGAATAATGCCCTAAGGACGTATAAAATGACAGACAGCATTGTACAGGAAGTGGAGAGCAGTTATCAATATGTGAGCCGGACCACAAGAAAACTGAGAGCGAGAATCACTGAGTGAGCAGGAAACATCAGAAATGACTATATGCATCGCAGGTATTTTCTGGTACAACCTAATAATAATCCATACATCCCATGATTCAAGACGGAATTAATCTAGAGAAAAAACACAGAGGGGAGGGAAGTGTGATTCCCACATCTGTAACGAGGACATAGATAGATCCGTTACACACACTGTAAATAAATGGATTTATCGCCGATTGAGGCTAAGGACACGTTTGTAACAGTTTTTTTTATTCCTAGGCAACATATTAATCTATTGTTTTAAAACCAGAAAAAGTACAAAACTGAGGTGCCTCTGGCCAGGGAGATGGGGCCGTCATCACCAGCGTTTCCACGATGTTGTTGTAATACCCAGCGATTGGCATGTGAAGATCCCCAGAACATCGCTGTGAAACAGTGTGCAGCTTGGCATGACATTAAGGGGGGGAATTCAGAGTGGATCGCAGCAGCAAATATGTTAGCAGTTGGGCAAAACCATGTGCACTGCAGGTGGGGCAGATGTAACATGTGCAGAGAGAGTTAGATGTGGGTGGGTTATATTGTTTCTGTGCAGGGTAAATACTGGATGCTTTATTTTTACACTGCAATTTAGATTTCAGCTTGAACAGACCCCACCCAAATCTAGCTCTCTCTGCACGTGTTACATCTGCTCCACCTGCACTGCACATGGTTTTGCCCAACTGCTAACAAATTTGCTGCTGCGATCAACTCTGAATTACCATCTTAAGTTTTTAGGATCTATCTGGCAGATCTGCAGGTCGATCGCTGGGCCTGATTCAAGAGGTGGATGCTACTGCACGTGTAATAATAATGCCCTCTGTCGGAACAGAGGGAGCAATAGTATGCAATTACAAATTTCAGCCTTCAATTAGTGCACCAGCGTGAGTCGGAGCGTACAAGTGCTGGGACGCCCAACGCCAGTGTCCATGGACTGTGCAGCTGCATCAGTGGTTCTGAACACGCCACCATCGCTCCCACCATTGCAACTTGCAACAGCCGTTGGGCTGATCAGTGCTTCTTCTGAAATTCCACTAAACGTGGCCTCTGAGGCTGTGGATCTGCCATTGGAAACACAGCCACGTTCACTGACGCACCCATGGAACAGCCTTTATTTGCAAACACATCAGGCCAACTCCCAGTCCCTGGCCAGGAACTCCCATGCAAGGGCATATTAGTCACTTGGGCGGGATGTACTAAGCGGAAAATGCGGTAAACCCCCTGTTTACCGCATTTTCCTGATGTACTATCCCCCGGCCGCCAGGTCAGCGCCGCGGCGGGGTTCGCCAGCTTTAGCTGGCGATAGTCCATAGAAGCCTATAGGCTTCTCTCCGCGGCGCTGTGTGAGGGATCCGATCGGATCCCTCCCAGCATGCCCTGCGGCCGCCCCCGTCACCCCGCGCATGCGCAGACTGACTTCTGGGGCCGAATCCCGGAAGTCAGGCTGCCGCTGTGCATCGCGGAGGACAGCTCTTATCGGAAGAGCTGTCCTCCGCAATGCTGATCGCATATGTTAGTACATATGCGATCAGCATCGTGGCGCAGGGCGGCGATGTACATTAGTACATCCCGCCCTTAGTATGAACTGAGGACACTGTAATGTGACACACATATTACATATTGCATGCGCAGAATGGGCCTTCGCAATGTTGCCCGTAGTTCCCCTCTGCAGCGGCGTTGAGGGGGCGGGAGGAGACCTGCGTGTCTGGAAATGGGGGCAAGTCACCCCTGTTTTCTGCGAGGACAGAGCCAAGGGTCTGCGTGTCACCACATAGATCTCCTGGCCTGGCAGACACCCCTTCCGCTGGTCAGCTGCGTAAGCTGAGGCTTTCTCAGCTATCTGTCTGCGTGGACATCAGTGGTCTCAGTGATGGATCCCAGCTTGCGATGTTGGTTGCAGGGGTGGGGATTAAAGCTATGGGGGTCATTCCGAGTTGTTCGCTAGCAGATTTCGTTCGCAGCGCAGCGATCAGGCAAAAAAAGGCAGTTCTGTGCATGGGTATGCGGCGCAATGCGCATGCGCGTCGTACTATTACAACGAACGATGTAGTTTCACACAAGGACTAGCAAAGCTTTTCAGTCACCCTGCTGGCCGCAGAGTGATTGACAGGAAGAGGGCGTTTCTGGGTGTCAACTGACCGTTTTCAGGGAGTGTTCGAAAAAACGCAGGTGTGCCAGCAAAAACGCAGACGTGGCAGGGCGTGTTTGTGGCGTCAAAACAGGAACTGAACAGTCTGAGGTGATCGCAAGCGCTGAGTAAGTCTGAAGCTACTCTGAAACGCACAAAAAATTTTTGTAGCCGCTCTGCGATCCTTTTCATTCGCACTTCTGCTAAGCTAAAATACACTCCCAGTGGGAGGCGGCATAGCGTTTGCACGGCTGCTAAAAACTGCTAGCGAGCGAACAACTCGGAATGTCTCTTTTACTGAGATGTCTGCTACATATTCCTGCTCCAAATCGGACGCAAATTCAAAGCTGCTTATAAGCTTCTTCGCATTTCTCTCCATCTGAAACAGGCTCTCTGTTCACTACAGCGGTCTCTAGGTACAGTCAGGGGAGCGAATCCGCCATTGGGGTTTACCTGAGTTTTTGTAGCAAATAATCGCTCAGCTGCGCATCTACCTCTGAATCAGCCCATCTGTAACAAAACCTTTTTACATGTAAACTATAATTTCCACTGAATGCAGCAAATTGTTCCCCTCTGCACTCTTTTCCCAGGACCTGACTTGCTGCTAGGTTACATATTGTATGCTGCACGTTTGCAGTTTACTTGTAAGATTAATATTATTGGCGTACACTTCTATAAAACAGAAGACAGCGGCGCACATAAGTGGGTCAAGTCATTAATTATCACCGTCGTAGGAAACTGACTAACGATTTGTGTATTGTTAGATGCAGGGTGTTCTGATAAATTATTGAAAGCAGAAGCTTGATATTAAAATAGGAAACACCTGTGCCATCCTTGGCTATTCAATAATTCATCATGTTGTACAATGTGCTGAGATTCATTATTCTGCCGTGTAGAGTGACCTTTGTGGGTCTGAGTGCCTTAAAGCTGTATGTTCAAGCGGGAATATGGCCGGAATGTCTGTACTAAAGAATGTGCGCTTTTGCAGTTACTGTCAGGTCCCCTTTCCTATATGTAGATGTGTAACAACAAAATCAGGAGGACACTTGCAGCGTCAGTGTAATACAGGTCTTTGCTCAGCATGAGTCAGACACCAAGTGGAAGTAACAGGAGACGAACAGGTAGTGAGTCACCTCGGCATGACATCATCTCCCATGATGCACAGCATGCATTTACACAATGGCCCTCATTCCGAGTTGTTCGCTCGCTAGCTGCTTTTAGCAGCATTGAACACGCTAGGCCGCCGCCCTCTGGGAGTGTATCTTAGCAGAATAGCGAACAAAAGATTAGCAGAATTGCTACTAAATATTTTCTTGCAGTTTCTGAGTACTCCGGACCTACTCCTAGATTGCGATCAGCTCAGTCCGTTTAGTTCCTGATTTGACGTCACAAACACGCCCTGCGTTCGGCCAGCCACTCCCCCGTTTCTCCAGACACTCCCGCATTTTTCCTTGACACGCCTGCGTTTTTTAGCACACTCCCTGAAAATGGCCAGTTTCCGCCTAGAAACACCCACTTCCTGTCAATCACACTACGATCACTCGAGCGTTGAAAAAACGTCGCCCGAGCTTGTGTAAATCTCCAAAGTTTTGTGTTAAATTACTTAGCGCATGGGCGCTGCGTACCATGCGCATGCGCATTTTCCACCTAATCGCTCCGTTGCGAAAAACGGCAACGAGCGAACAACTCGGAATGACCCCCAATATTTTACTTAATTACCTTGAAACTTTTAATCTCTGCTGCATATCATTACCCAGGTCTGTTTTAGGGTATGTACCCATACTGGGGCCACATGATTTGTTAGGAGACCTATGATCCTGCCTAGGGTACGGCGAGAGATTTAGGTTGTTTAGTGGATGATCGATCTTACAGAGATATTTAGGGCCGGCCTGAAGGAGTACTGATGACTAGTCCCTCCTCCGGGACCACTTACCGATGTACTGCGCCACTTACCATCTTCTGCCAGCCCCTTCTTCCCATCTCCTCCAGGCCCGCCCATAAATGCGCTGCATCACTTCATTTTCTCTGCCCCTTGTTTACCCTCTTCTCCGCTGCAGAGACCACACCTGTTACTTCACTCCTCGGGTATGGGTCGTTCGGTCGGCACAACTTAGGTCGACAGTCATTTGGTCGACTCGCATGGCCCAATCGTAGTCCATATGGATCGTAAAGTATGAATATGTCCAACATTTTTATTTATTTATTTTTAAACTCATGTTGAATTTTTGAACTGTCGACCTAATGACCTAATGCATGTCGACCAAAAGTGGTCAACCGAAATGTCGACCTAATGACTGTATCCCTCACACCTCATGAACAGGTGTTTCTTGGGGGTGTATTGATGTTATCCGGGGGTGTGTATCTATGTGGCGTAGATAACATTACTACTTCTCCCCAAATAACATTATTTCCCTCCCCCCCGCATACAACTGAGTAGTATATAATAAATAAAATATATAAGCGCACCAATCTATAGAATAAAATCAAGTGCTGATAAAAACTAGGTCATCACATTTTAGGCTGGCGCCAAATTTGCCACAATTGCCCAAGCCTTACTATAACAAAACAAAGCAGAAATAAATTAATCAAATGTTTCAGCGTAATTTTTGTTTACTGCAAAACACACATTAATGTCACGGCTATCCGCATAGATTATTCACAAGTAACAGCGCAGAGATTGGCTCTCTATGCTTGGATGATAATTATTCTCATTATTCTTCTTTCGCTTCCAAACTGCTGATACGGCTCCAGATTCTCAGACTTGCATAAAACATTTCACATCCTAATAAATAGCAATTAATTACTTTACCGGTTATGCTTATAAACTCTATTTTAGAACAAAAGTAAACCTGCATAAGGAAATGTTATATCCAGCGATCTCCTGAGTGGGCGCTTTATGGGTCATACACAGATAAAAATGAATAAAACAGCATAACACCGCTCTGCAGCCAAAGATACACTACCCTAAATGTTACCTTAGAACACCTTACGTGTGATACAATTTCTAAAATCCGTAGACTGTTTGGCACTATGGGGGTCATTCCGAGTTGATCGCTCGCTAGCAGTTTTTAGCAGCCGTGCAAACGCTATGCCGCCGCCCACTGGGAGTGTATTTTCGCTTAGCAGAAGTGCGAACAAAAGGATCGCAGAGCGGCTGCAAAACAATTTTGTGCTTTTTTAGAGTTGCTTCAAACCTACTCAGCGCTTGCGATCACTTCAGACTGTTCAGTTCCTGTTTTGATGTCACAAACACGCCCTGCGTTCGCCCAGCCACGCCTGCGTTTTTCCGAACACTCCCTGAAAACGGTCCGTTGACACCCAGAAACGCCCTCTTCATGTCAATCACTCTGCGGCTGCCTGTGCGACTGAAAAGCTTCGCTAGACCTTGTGTGAAACTACATCGGACGTTGTTTTAAAGTATATCACGCATACGCATGCGCAGAAGTGCAGATTTTTTGCCTCATCGCTGCACAGCGAACGAATGCAGCTAGCGAACAACTCGGAATGACCCCCTATGTAGATAAGTCTTCTCCAACTTGTTCAACGATACCTACAAAAATATCCCCAAAAACAAAACAAAGCAAACATAAACATCATGTAGAATTATATTGTTCAATTGCCGGAAGCGCTGTAGGTGACGCGTTATGCTCTATAATAATAATTTAACCACGGGTAGGGGTATAAGAGAGGAGGATATCTGTGAACAGTCTCAGTCTGGGACCCCTCCTCTCTAGAAGGCAGCATAGTATATGTGAGATATTAGCTCTATGCTAGACTCTACTGTGCAAGCGCAGGTCTCCAGGGATATCCCAGTGATTTCCCTACAGCGTGTGTGGTGTGGGTACCCGCTGGTACCACAACCAATGCACCCATTGTAGAGACACCACTGCCATGGGATCAGATTCCTGGTTCTATCAGCGAGAAGCAGGGGCTCTTGTTCCCGTCCCACCTACACTGAACATTTTAGCCCAGGATTTTCAAACCAATAGAGTTTTCAATCACAAGGTTCGCCAGAAAAGCCGGATACCTCTGGGACTCAGACCTATGTTCCTGGATGTGTTTATAGAATGAGATGAAAGGTACCAAGCTGTAAGATGATAAGAGATGCAGTATACAGAAACCCACCTTGTGTCCATTGTACTTGTTGATGCCTACGGTATATTGTATACATCTTCTCCAAATACATTTTATCTCTGTACAGGGCTGTTTTTAGCCAATTTGGCTCCCAGTGCGAGATTTAAAAATGCGCCCCCCCCCCATGACATAAAAAAGTGCCCCCCCCCCCACACACCTAGATTTAAAAAAAAAAAACTTGCGCACGCTCCCAGCAAGGTGGCGTGGCCTCATCTAAATGGGTGTGGCCTCATTTAAATGGGCATGGCCTCGTCTGAAAAGACTACCTCACAATCCAGTTTTTGACCCTGCTCCAACAGATCACGACCACCACAGGAAAAAAAAATTCTACCATATTAAGCCCCACACAGTAATGCCCCCTGCACCATATTATGCCACACACCGCAATGCCCTTGATACATTAAATCCCCACACTACGGCAGGCAAGAGTCCCCATTTCACACATTACGGCAGGTGTCCCCATTTTACACATTGAGAGAGAGAGAGAGATAGAGAATACTCACAGAGGCGATTACCGCTCTTCGGCCCGCCTCACCAGTCGCTCCTCGCGCCGGCCTTTCCCTCTTCCAAACTTGGATCCCCCTCTGTACTCCGCTCGGGGGGGGGGGGGGGGGGGGGAGTTTCGCGTTGTGACGGGGTTGCGTCGTGACGTAACGACGCAGCCGCGTCATTCCGTGAGACTCCGCCCCCGAGCGGGTTACTGGAGGAGAAATAGGGGGAAGCAGGGAGCCACAGTTAGTGCCGTGACGGACGCCCAGTGCGGTTGCACTGCTCGCCTGCCCCAAGAAACGGCCCTGCCTCTGTATAGCAATTATACAAATACTACGTCCCAGCAATACCTAATGAGGAATCAAATCTACTTTTACCAAGCATATTTCAAACATATAACTGTCTGGTTAGGAGAGTCTGCACTGTTGGGCTTGGTACACGCTGGTATTTCCAAAGCATTTATCAAGTGTTCCAAAAGAAGTAAGGAAAAGTAAATCAACTGTTTGTTTTTATGTAGCTACTAAATAAGTGTCCAGGATTAGCACAATCTCCTCCAATGTTATAACCCACAATTCATTACCTTGTCACAACAAATGCGGAGACAGTACAAGTCTTACTGATCTTATGAACATTGGTGTATAATACAGTATAAAAAGGATTAAAGTTATTTCTTATAGTATGTAATGACTTACGATCACCATACAACTGAACACCATTTCTCCAACCCACCCGGCACTGCCAATCCACCGATCGGATATGCCAATTGGCGGCCATCGATGATCATCGATCAGTCGGGGAAATCTGGGAAATTCTTCATTTTAAAAATCTTCTATTTGCCATTCCTGAGCTCTTTGGTAGGGATCATGGAATCGAAAACATGTTTAATATCCCTGATGATGCAAGGGGGCTTTTACTTAGCATTTTTTTTTGCAGACAAAGCAAAATACAGCAAGATGTTACATTGAGTCATGGCCTAAAACCAAACGGTGGGGGGAAAATTTACCAAGAGTTGACTTTAGTCGATTTTCTTTTTGTGATTTGCAAATCGCAAATATACTAGGGATCAGTTTGCACGGAAGTCGCATGTCAAATATGACTTTGTACTCCAAATCGCGGCATATCACCATTGGCACACACATCATCAAAATAACATTGCTATCAAAGGAAATCGCACATTTACGACGAATCGTCTTTGCAAAATCGCACCTCAATGCATGGGATCAATGCACTTTTTTTTGAGCGTCTTGGCAGCACGGATGGTGTAATGGTCAGCATTACTGCCTCACAGCACTGAGGTCATGGGTTTAATTCCCACTAAGGCCCTAACTGTGTGGAGTTTGTATATTCTCCCCGTACTTGCGTGGGTTTCCTCCGGGGACTCCGGTTTCCTCCCACAATCCAAAAATATACTGGTAGGTTAATTGGATCCCAACAAAATTAACCCTATTGAATGTGTCTGGGTGTATATGTGATAGGGAATCTAGATTGTAAGCTCCACTGGGGCAGGGACTGATGTCAATGGGCAAATATTCTCTGTAAAGCGCTGCGGAATATGTGTGCGCTATATAAATAACTGGTAATAGACAAAAAAATAGTTTTATTTATTTAAGTACCATCAAAAGCACCACCAAGATCTCTCAAAGATCGCACCACTTCCAAAAAGAAAATCAGAATGCTAATAAAAGCCCAACAACTTACCTGCAGCAGCCACTTTCAACTCTCAGCCGTGGCTGGGGCGGGGTTTGCTGTAGCCTGCATGTAGGCGCTGATTTCATGTGTCCTGCACCAGCTGATTGGGATTTTGTTGCATTACGGGGACTTGTGGAGAAAATTGAGGCGTGAGTTGGCTTGTGCTGGCAACACAAATCGCAAGTGATAACGCTTGTAGGTAAATGTGTGATTTTTGTTCTGCCGATAAGAGGCGATTTTGGTGAAAACAATTCTTAGTAGATTTCCTCTTCCAGGAGTCCTCCTACTCGTGAAAGTTTGCTACTCAATGCTGTTTAGCAAATTTCCCCTGTACTGCATGACTCTCTATACAGAGGATCACACCCCTCCCCCCCATACAAGTACACTGATATTGCTAATATTTTATTTAGTCTATTTATAAGGCGTAATGTAACCACCACTACTTATACCACTCCCAGATCGCTAATGCCGCGTCGCACCGGGAATTGGAAACGGGTCCTTCCCAGGTGCGAACCGGCATTGGACCCTGAGAATTGGCTTCCTGACCAGGCATATAGGGGGTCATTCCGACCCGTTCGGTCACTGCGTTTTAGACAACCTGGGAATTCGGGACCGACCCCCTCACACCGCACAGCAACCCGCGTCCACCTGGCAGTATACCGGTTATTTGTGCGGTGTAAGTAAAATACACAGGGGCAAATACAGGACTTCTAGAGTTGCATTTACTAAAGGTCAATGAAAATCAATCTAAATCGAGGTTGTGTTTCCAGTGCTAAAACACACATTTACTAACATTTAAAAATGAATGTATAATATGAATCCGTTAGTAAATGTGTGCCTCAGCTCCTGAAACACGGCATCTGATAATATTGATTTTTATTGATTTGACACAGATTAAAATCAATGAAAATTGACCTTCAGTAAATAAACCCCCTACAGCAGATTTCTATATGTTTGATATTGGAACACTTGCAGCATACGTGCCGCAATAATAACAGAATTCCAGACGTCAGTATATATTTTTCATAACATAAGTTACAGATAAAGAAACAAGCATAAAGTCAGCTGTAGAGTAATGTAAAATACCCACATTCATTTTAACGTCCTTCAGATAAATCCATTTTGATCGTCTTCTGAAATTAATATTACATTGTACATTTCTGCAAGTGTTCCAATTACTCATCCAGTGTTTCAGATCACACTCCGGACCCAAAGCACTGAGAATAGCACAATAACTTTTATTGTATTTTCTCTTTTTCATAAAGTCACACTAGAGCCAAAAGCTATGGAACAATAATGGCGGCCATTTTGTTGAAGCCAAAGTTTATTAAAACATATGCAGATTACCAACAAAAAATGAGTCTTAGAGCCAAACGTAATAGCCCATGATTTGTGTGAGCCGGTTCCATTCCTTTGGATTAATGCAGCAATGACTTACAGGCAAAACCTTTCCGAGTTGCATACAATGGGCCTGATTCAATAAGGATCCTTGTGATTGCATGCTGGGGGACGCCCATCGCTGGGCAAGACCGCCGAGTTTGCTGACCGCCGCCTCCCCCCCTTGATCAAGGAGAAATTGCGATCGCACCGCAATTTCTTCTTGATGCAGAAATTAGGCTTGCTTCCTGCTGCCGCCATCTTTCTGATCACGGCGCCTGCGTGTGATCACGCCCACGCCGTGCCCCCGTTTTGATGACGCCGTCCCCATTTCCCCGCCTCCGCCCCGCAACACTCCGCCTAGGAAACGGAGCGTTGCCGCCCCTCCTCCCTGCCCCGCGAACGCCTATTCCTGATTGACAGGCAGAGGTGTTCGCATTTTCTGCCGGCACATTCGCAAGACAGGCACTGGGCATGCGCCCACATCCTTTTTGTAATTTTTGCGGTTGGATCGCTTATCCAACCTGAATCAGCCCCACTGTGCATTTATCACGTTAGCAGTGCATTAACAGCCACAAATTCAGTAAAATGCGGAGCAAAGGGACGCATGACTTGGCTTAGTAACATTTTTCATGGGGCGTTAAATGGGCTATTTGCCACGATTTGAGAATAGGTTTAGTGAGAGACATCTGAAGGCAAAGTTCAGGCCGTGACACAGTTGCGGCCCATGCAGACCTGAACGTAAGATATGCATGTCTTTTTCCCTAGTATAGGGTAGGCGTGAGTCAGCATTGTTGATTGCGATATGTAGTAAACCAGGCATGTTCACAAACACAGTTGCATTTCAAGTGATCTATAACTGCATATGGGAGAATATTTGCATTTTCTGTCCTCGTTTCCCTTCAGCAGCCTATGCTGGGGTTACGTCTGGCTCTGCCGCTAAGTGTTCACCCGTACCATTGGTTGCCTGTGAGGTAGGACTGTTGTGCCGCACGCTGTGTGAGCACTATCCTGGCCGTACTGCGTATCCCTGAGAGAGCGCACTTCTGCATTTATATACACACATACGTTTTACACATAAAGCCAAGCTAGCAATTTAGCTCATATCCTTTTTAGAATGTATTAAAAAAAATAATAATAAAAACATAATACCACGCTCAATACATCATTCAGGTCCCGACTCAGCTTGAAAGCGTGTCGCAAAGTACTGATGTACACGTGCAGTACGGGTTCTGCGTCACTGGACGCACTACGGCTGCAGACGTCAAGTGATTGATACTTTGCAACCATTCCCAAACAGAGCCGGCCCTAACCAATATGATGCCCTAGGCAAGATTTTGGCTGGTGCCCCCTAGCACCACCGCTAATTCTGCAGGAGATGCCTGGCATGAGTCAGCTGGCAGCTCTGCTAATGTCGGGCGCCTTTTGTTTATGAAAATGCATCATAATATTTGCATTACTATGTGGCTAGGATGCACAAGCAGCTTCTGCTGATTAAAATGATATGCAGCATACCTATATTCTGTGTGCGGCTGTGTCTGTATCTGCATATGAAATGCTACATTACAGTGATTTACAGGAATACACTGCAACGTAGCATTTCGTATGCAGATACAGCCGCAGTCACACACAGAATATAGGCATGCCGCATATCATTTTAATCAGCAGAAGCTGCTGGTGCCCCTAAGCATACCAAATGCCCTAGGCATTTGCCTAGTTTGCCTATGCCTAAGGCCGGCTCTGTTCCCAAAAGGGAAGCGTGTTGCCTCCGTTTTGTGGAGTGCTGACGCCAGCATCTGCTTCTTCCGACACAGACTCACAGGACGCAGCAGCTCAGATGCAGTGGACACTCTGAGTAACCTTAGTAATACTCATCCCTGATGCTGCAACCGATAGTTGCGATGTTGATCTGATGTTGCATCTTTGGACGCAGCCAGCGGATCAGAGAAGCCGTCAGTCGGCAATTTTTACACTAGACGCCTCCAGCGGAATTGCAATAGCTTCGCACAGTCGCTTGCGACCGCCTGTGAACCAGGCCCTAGTGCTTCCATATTTCACAGATGCCTTCTACACAATTTGCTTTATTTTTGTGCGGATTTCCTTGGCTTGCGCAGAGGAGTGGACACAGATGTGCTTACATCCTCTGTGCTCCTTTCTCTGTTGCGTTGCTGCCTCCCTAATCCGCAGGTATCGTGCATAGGGGGTCATTCCGAGTTGTTCGCTCGTTATTTTTTCCCGCAACGGAGCGATTAGTCGCTATTGCGCATGCGCAATGTCCGCAGTGCGACTGCGCCAAGTAAATTTGCTATGCAGTTAGGAATTTTACTCACGGCATTACGAGGTTTTTTCTTCGTTCTGGTGATCGTAATGTGATTGACAGGAAGTGGGTGTTTCTGGGCGGAAACTGGCTGTTTTATGGGTGTGTGTGAAAAAATGCTACAGTTTCTGGGAAAAACGCGGGAGTGGCTGGAGAAACGGAGGAGTGTCTGGGCGAACGCTGGGTGTGTTTGTGACGTCAAACCAGGAACGAAACTGACTGAACTGATCGCAGATGCCGAGTAAGTCTGGAGCTACTCAGAAACTGCACAGAGATGTCTTTTCGCAATATTGCAAATTTTTCGTTCGCAATTTTGATAAGCTAATATTCACTCCCAGTAGGCGGCGGATTAGCGTGTGCAATGCTGCTAAAAGCAGCTTGCGAGCGAACAACTCGGAATGACCCCCATAGATCGTTTCCTATGAAACGGTAATCTATAATATATTGATCTAGTCCCCAGACTTCCGACACAAACTGTGTCACTTCAGAGAGTGTGAGATTTCCGTTCCTGGCAGCTCTGCCTAGCGTCTCGGTGATGGATGTATTAATATTCGCAGTGCAGGTTTCTGGTGTAGACAGGAACATGAAGAACAGGCTTTTCCTCCACACCTGGACAGTGTAAGTGTTAATAAGTCTGTCAGCCGAGCTGCAATGAATGGTAGAACTTTATCATTCAGGATGTGATCCTCATCCAGTAGCTGTCACATTCGTATTGTATCTGCATGTGGTGTGCTGACACTGTGGATGTGTATTAGGATAAATACCAGTGGGGCAGGCGGCCTGGGCACGCCGTGCATCCGCGAAGAGGGATAGACAGAGATCTAATATTACCGTCTGCAGGTTATTTATCTGATTGAGTCCGTGTTGGAATTATTATGTATACTGCTGCCTACTGGACCTGTATGTGGTGCTGGGTCACCCGGCTCTGCTCCCATGACTTTGTTAGAGGGTCTGTTCTCAATGATGCATAATGGGTGTGTGGGCTAGTGGGGTACCCTGCAGTGGCATCCTTCCCCAGTCCCATATTTAGCAGTGTAGACCTCCCCCCCCTCATAATGTGACCGAATGCTTCTCTTCAGGTCCTGGTGTGCATCCTCTCACTGCTGATGAATATTGGGGGTAATTCCAAGTTGATCGCAGCAGGAAATTTTTTAGCAGTTGGGCAAAACCATGTGCAGTGCAGGGGAGGCAGATATAACATGTGCAGAGAGAGTTAGATTTGGGTGGGTTATTTTGTTTCTGTGCAGGGTAAATACTGGCTGCTTTATTTTTACACTGCAAATTAGATTGCAGATTGAACACACCCCACTCAAATCTAACTCTCTCTGCACATGTTACATCTGCCCCACCTGCACTGCACATGGTTTTGCCCAACTGCTAAAAAATTTCCTGCTGCGATCAACTTGGAATTACCCCCATAGTGTTGCCAACCGCTGAGCTATAGGAAGCTACAACATTTATCAGCATAAGTGCAGCAAAGGAGAAATGCCTGTCAGATAGCGGCATGACTCCGGCCCGGGCGGACAAACAGTGCTATACAGAAAAGCACATCATTCACTGCTGTGGGGTATCCTGGAAATAAAGGTGCACCTGTACTAAGAGAGATAAAGCGGAGAGAGATAAACTACCAACCAATCAGCTCCTAACTGTCATTTTTCAAACACAGCCGGTAACGTGGCAGTTAGGAGCTGATTGAATGGTACTTTATCTCTCTCCACTTTATTACTCTCCAAGGCTAGTACATAGGCCCCTTTATCTCTCTCCACTTTATCACTCTCCAAGACTAGTACATAGGCCCCTTTATCTCTCTCCACTTTATCACTCTCCAAGGCTAGTACATAGGCCCCTTTATCTCTCTCCACTTTATCACTCTCCAAGGCTAGTACATAGGCCCCTTTATCTCTCTCCATTTTATCACTCTCCAAGGCTAGTACATAGGCCCCTTTATCTCTCTCCACTTTATCACTCTCCAAGGCTAGTACATAGGCCCCTTTATCTCTCTCCACTTTATCACTCTCCAAGGCTAGTACATAGCCCCCTTTATCTCTCTCCACTTTATCACTCCTCCAAGGCTAGTACATAGGCCCCTTTATCTCTCTCCACTTTATCACTCTCCAAGGCTAGTACATAGGCCCCTTTATCTCTCTCCACTTTATCACTCTCCAAGGCTAGTGCATAAGCCCTTTATCTCTCTCCACTTTATCACTCTCCAAGGCTAGTGCATAGGCCCCTTTATCTCTCTCCACTTTATCACTCCTCCAAGGCTAGTACATAGGCCCCTTTATCTCTCTCCACTTTATCACTCTCCAAGGCTAGTACATAGGCCCCTTTATCTCTCTCCAGTTTATCACTCTCCAAGGCTAGTACATAGGCCCCTTTATCTCTCTCCACTTTATCACTCTCCAAGGCTAGTGCATAGGCCCTTTATCTCTCTCCACTTTATCACTCTCCAAGGCTAGTACATAGGCCCCTTTATCGCTCTCCACTTTATCACTCTCCAAGGCTAGTACATAGGCCCCTTTATCTCTCTCCACTTTATCACTCTCCAAGGCTAGTACATAGGCCCCCTTATCTCTCTCCACTTTATCACTCTCCAAGGCTAGTACATAGGCCCCTTTATCTCTCTCCACTTTATCACTCTCCAAGGCTAGTACATAGGCCCCTTTATCTCTCTCCACTTTATCACTCTCCAAGGCTAGTACATAGGCCCCTTTATCTCTCTCCACTTTATCACTCTCCAAGGCTAGTACATAGGCCCCTTCATCTCTCTCCACTTTATCACTCTCCAAGGCTAGTACATAGGCCCCTTTATCTCTCTCCACTTTATCACTCTCCAAGGCTAGTACATAGGCCCCTTTATCTCTCTCCACTTTATCACTCTCCAAGGCCTAGTACATAGGCCCCTTTATCTCTCTCCACTTTATCACTCTCCAAGGCTAGTACATAGGCCCCTTTATCTCTCTCCACTTTATCACTCTCCAAGGCTAGTACATAGGCCTCTTTATCTATCTCCACTTTATCACTCTCCAAGGCCTAGTACATAGGCCCCTTTATCTCTCTCCACTTTATCACTCTCCAAGGCCTAGTACATAGGCCCCTTTATCTCTCTCCACTTTATCACTCTCCAAGGCTAGTACATAGGCCCCTTTATCTCTCTCCAGTTTATCACTCTCCAAGGCTAGTACATAGGCCCCTTTATCTCTCTCCACTTTATCACTCTCCAAGGCTAGTGCATAGGCCCTTTATCTCTCTCCACTTTATCACTCTCCAAGGCTAGTACATAGGCCCCTTTATCGCTCTCCACTTTATCACTCTCCAAGGCTAGTACATAGGCCCCTTTATCTCTCTCCACTTTATCACTCTCCAAGGCTAGTACATAGGCCCCCTTATCTCTCTCCACTTTATCACTCTCCAAGGCTAGTACATAGGCCCCTTTATCTCTCTCCACTTTATCACTCTCCAAGGCTAGTACATAGGCCCCTTTATCTCTCTCCACTTTATCACTCTCCAAGGCTAGTACATAGGCCCCTTTATCTCTCTCCACTTTATCACTCTCCAAGGCTAGTACATAGGCCCCTTCATCTCTCTCCACTTTATCACTCTCCAAGGCTAGTACATAGGCCCCTTTATCTCTCTCCACTTTATCACTCTCCAAGGCTAGTACATAGGCCCCTTTATCTCTCTCCACTTTATCACTCTCCAAGGCCTAGTACATAGGCCCCTTTATCTCTCTCCACTTTATCACTCTCCAAGGCTAGTACATAGGCCCCTTTATCTCTCTCCACTTTATCACTCTCCAAGGCTAGTACATAGGCCTCTTTATCTATCTCCACTTTATCACTCTCCAAGGCCTAGTACATAGGCCCCTTTATCTCTCTCCACTTTATCACTCTCCAAGGCCTAGTACATAGGCCCCTTTATCTCTCTCCACTTTATCACTCTCCAAGGCTAGTACATAGGCCCCTTTATCTCTCTCCAGTTTATCACTCTCCAAGGCTAGTACATAGGCCCCTTTATCTCTCTCCACTTTATCACTCTCCAAGGCTAGTGCATAGGCCCTTTATCTCTCTCCACTTTATCACTCTCCAAGGCTAGTACATAGGCCCCTTTATCGCTCTCCACTTTATCACTCTCCAAGGCTAGTACATAGGCCCCTTTATCTCTCTCCACTTTATCACTCTCCAAGGCTAGTACATAGGCCCCCTTATCTCTCTCCACTTTATCACTCTCCAAGGCTAGTACATAGGCCCCTTTATCTCTCTCCACTTTATCACTCTCCAAGGCTAGTACATAGGCCCCTTTATCTCTCTCCACTTTATCACTCTCCAAGGCTAGTACATAGGCCCCTTTATCTCTCTCCACTTTATCACTCTCCAAGGCTAGTACATAGGCCCCTTCATCTCTCTCCACTTTATCACTCTCCAAGGCTAGTACATAGGCCCCTTTATCTCTCTCCACTTTATCACTCTCCAAGGCTAGTACATAGGCCCCTTTATCTCTCTCCACTTTATCACTCTCCAAGGCCTAGTACATAGGCCCCTTTATCTCTCTCCACTTTATCACTCTCCAAGGCCTAGTGCATAGGCCCCTTTATCTCTCTCCACTTTATCACTCCTCCAAGGCTAGTACATAGGCCCCTTTATCTCTCTCCACTTTATCACTCTCCAAGGCTAGTACATAGGCCCCTTTATCTCTCTCCACTTTATCACTCTCCAAGGCTAGTACATAGGCCCCTTTATCTCTCTCCACTTTATCACTCTCCAAGGCTAGTACATAGGCCCCTTCATCTCTCTCCACTTTATCACTCTCCAAGGCTAGTACATAGGCCCCTTTATCTCTCTCCACTTTATCACTCTCCAAGGCTAGTACATAGGCCCCTTTATCTCTCTCCACTTTATCACTCTCCAAGGCCTAGTACATAGGCCCCTTTATCTCTCTCCACTTTATCACTCTCCAAGGCTAGTACATAGGCCCCTTTATCTCTCTCCACTTTATCACTCTCCAAGGCTAGTACATAGGCCTCTTTATCTATCTCCACTTTATCACTCTCCAAGGCCTAGTACATAGGCCCCTTTATCTCTCTCCACTTTATCACTCTCCAAGGCTAGTACATAGGCCTCTTTATCTATCTCCACTTTATCACTCTCCAAGGCCTAGTACATAGGCCCCTTTATCTCTCTCCACTTTATCACTCTCCAAGGCCTAGTACATAGGCCCCTTTATCTCTCTCCACTTTATCACTCTCCAAGGCTAGTACATAGGCCCCTTTATCTCTCTCCAGTTTATCACTCTCCAAGGCTAGTACATAGGCCCCTTTATCTCTCTCCACTTTATCACTCTCCAAGGCTAGTGCATAGGCCCTTTATCTCTCTCCACTTTATCACTCTCCAAGGCTAGTACATAGGCCCCTTTATCGCTCTCCACTTTATCACTCTCCAAGGCTAGTACATAGGCCCCTTTATCTCTCTCCACTTTATCACTCTCCAAGGCTAGTACATAGGCCCCCTTATCTCTCTCCACTTTATCACTCTCCAAGGCTAGTACATAGGCCCCTTTATCTCTCTCCACTTTATCACTCTCCAAGGCTAGTACATAGGCCCCTTTATCTCTCTCCACTTTATCACTCTCCAAGGCTAGTACATAGGCCCCTTTATCTCTCTCCACTTTATCACTCTCCAAGGCTAGTACATAGGCCCCTTCATCTCTCTCCACTTTATCACTCTCCAAGGCTAGTACATAGGCCCCTTTATCTCTCTCCACTTTATCACTCTCCAAGGCTAGTACATAGGCCCCTTTATCTCTCTCCACTTTATCACTCTCCAAGGCCTAGTACATAGGCCCCTTTATCTCTCTCCACTTTATCACTCTCCAAGGCCTAGTGCATAGGCCCCTTTATCTCTCTCCACTTTATCACTCCTCCAAGGCTAGTACATAGGCCCCTTTATCTCTCTCCACTTTATCACTCTCCAAGGCTAGTACATAGGCCCCTTTATCTCTCTCCACTTTATCACTCTCCAAGGCTAGTACATAGGCCCCTTTATCTCTCTCCACTTTATCACTCTCCAAGGCTAGTACATAGGCCCCTTCATCTCTCTCCACTTTATCACTCTCCAAGGCTAGTACATAGGCCCCTTTATCTCTCTCCACTTTATCACTCTCCAAGGCCTAGTGCATAGGCCCCTTTATCTCTCTCCACTTTATCACTCCTCCAAGGCTAGTACATAGGCCCCTTTATCTCTCTCCACTTTATCACTCTCCAAGGCTAGTACATAGGCCCCTTTATCTCTCTCCACTTTATCACTCTCCAAGGCTAGTACATAGGCCCCTTTATCTCTCTCCACTTTATCACTCTCCAAGGCTAGTACATAGGCCCCTTCATCTCTCTCCACTTTATCACTCTCCAAGGCTAGTACATAGGCCCCTTTATCTCTCTCCACTTTATCACTCTCCAAGGCTAGTACATAGGCCCCTTTATCTCTCTCCACTTTATCACTCTCCAAGGCCTAGTACATAGGCCCCTTTATCTCTCTCCACTTTATCACTCTCCAAGGCTAGTACATAGGCCCCTTTATCTCTCTCCACTTTATCACTCTCCAAGGCTAGTACATAGGCCTCTTTATCTATCTCCACTTTATCACTCTCCAAGGCCTAGTACATAGGCCCCTTTATCTCTCTCCACTTTATCACTCTCCAAGGCCTAGTGCATAGGCCCCTTTATCTCTCTCCACTTAATCACTCCCCAAATCTTAGTACATGGGCTCTCATTCCGAGTTGATCGCTAGCTGCCGTTGTTCGCTACGTAGAGATCATTTGCACAAACTGCAAATCTGCGCATACGTATGCACCGCAATGCGCACGCGCGGCGTATGGGTACAAAGAGCATGGGGGTTTTGCACAGGTTCTAGCGACGCTTTTAGTCGCACTGGCGGACGCAAGGAGATTGACAGGAAGTGGGAGTTTCTGGGTGGCAACTGACCGTTTTCTGGGAGTGTTTGGAAAAACGCAGGCGTGGCCGGGCGTTCGCTGGGCGGGTATCTGACATCATTACCGTGTCACTCGTCGCAGCAATCATCGCACAGGATAAGTAACTACAGGGCTGGTCTTGTTATGTACAAAACATGTTTGCAGGCGCTCTGCTGCACAGGCGTTCACACTCCTGCAAAGCGAAAATACACTCCCCCGCGGGCGGCGACTATGCGTTTGCACGGCTGCTAAAAACTGCTAGCGAGCGATCAACTCGGAATGAGGGCCCTAGACCCCAAATTGTCATAGCTAGATTCCAGTCTGAGGGCAGGACACCTCTGGTATCTGTTTGACCTTTGTGTATTCTTTGTAGCATACAATATGTGTATATATATGAAAGTACATATCTGTTATATGTGTATATGCGGCTCTGATAATAAAGAAAGTCAAACTTTATTTTCCTTACTAGCTAGAACAGATTTGTCTAAGCGCTGGTGACGGTATATTACTCACTAATCCAAGGCCATCTGTCACTTTCATTGTGGGATAATTAAGGTTTTACTCAATTATATTCATGCACAGCATCTATTTAACTTGAGACGCGAGCTCCTCAGTTCCATTACTGCATGACGTTACCTTTGTGAGAGCTGTGCGATACAAACTGACACGTCTGCATTAGTGCTGGTTTTCGTGGCTTTATACACTCAGGCCCTCATTCCAACCTGATCGCTAGCAGGCTACCTTTAGCACTGCTGGGATCACGTAGTCGCCGCCTACAGGGAAGGGGGGATTAGCTGTGCAGTCTATGCACAGCTCAAGACTTACTCACCCGCTGCGACGATCCTTCCTGGAGCTGACGTCAGGATGCCTCCCTGCATTCGGCCGGACACGCCTGCGTTTTCTTCGGCACTCCCAGAAAACGGTCAGTTGACACCCCCGGCCGGCCTCTTCCTGTCAATCTTCTTGCGTTCGCCACTGCGAACGCTTTCTTCGTTGTTCTCGTCTCTGCCTGGTGATTGGCCGCGCGCATGAGCAGTTCTGAACCGTTCGCACGGCTGCGGAAGACTGCAGCGTGCGAAAAAAGCCGGTGTGCAGAACATTTCCTTATCAATGAGACAAGAGTAAGCGTCACAAAACAAATCAGGCTCGGAAGAAGTACGTGGACCCATTTTGGGGGAATATGTATAAAGAACTGGGTGTGCCACTAATCCGGCCGCCGTCATCCCATACTCAACGCGTGCGGTTTTGTATCTACTGTATCACACTTATTATAGGGCAGGTCTCGGTAAGAGCTGATGGTGATAGCTTGTAGTGAGCCAGGCGCAGGTGCTGCAGATGTGTTATACTGATTAGTGCTCCCCTAGGGTGGGGACTGATGTGAATGGCCAGATATTCTCTATGTGGAGGGTGCGCTACCCACCACTAGGGAGATAGAGCAAACGCTAGATTAACAGAATAGGAGAAACGCGTCGCCAGGGACATAGTAAGTATGGGGTTGGAAAAATGTGCATGGTTGGACGAGGGGAGAGGCAGAATGATGGGGGGGGGCAGGATGATGGAAAAGGGAGGCGGGACTGAGTATCACATGGAGGCAGGGGAGCGGTGAGGGGAGAGGTGGGATGAGGGGAGAGGCAAGGATGATGGAAAAGGGAGGCGGGACTGAGTATCACATGGAGGCAAGGGAGCGGTGAGGGGAGAGGTGGGATGAGGGGAGAGGCAAGGATGATGGAAAAGGGAGGCGGGACTGAGTATCACATGGAGGCAGGGGAGCAGTGACGGGAGTTGGATGAGGGGAGAGGTGCGATGAGGGGGGGCAGGATGATGGAAAAGGGAGGCAGGACTGAGTATCACTTGGAGGCAGGGGAGCAGTGAGGGGGTTGGATGAGGGGAGAGGCAGGATGATGGAAAAGGGAGGCAGGACTGAGCATCACATGGAGGCAGGGGAGCAGTGAGGGGGTTGGATGAGGGGAGAGGTGGGATGAGGTGGGGCAGGATGATGGAAAAGGGAGGCGGGACTGAGCATCACATGGAGGTAGGGGAGCAGTGAGGGGGTTGGATGAGGGGAGAGGTGGGATGAGGGGGGGCAGGATGATGGAAAAGGGAGGCGGGACTGAGCATCATATGGAGGCAGGGGAGCAGCGAGGGAGTTGGATGAGGGGAGAGGCAGGATGATGGAAAAGGGTGGCGGGACTGAGTATCACATGGAGGCAGGGGAGCGGTGAGGGGAGAGGTGGGATGAGGGGAGAGGCAAGGATGATGGAAAAGGGAGGCGGGACTGAGTATCACATGGAGGCAGGGGAGCAGTGACGGGAGTTGGATGAGGGGAGAGGTGCGATGAGGGGGGGCAGGATGATGGAAAAGGGAGGCAGGACTGAGTATCACTTGGAGGCAGGGGAGCAGTGAGGGGGTTGGATGAGGGGAGAGGCAGGATGATGGAAAAGGGAGGCAGGACTGAGCATCACATGGAGGCAGGGGAGCAGTGAGGGGGTTGGATGAGGGGAGAGGTGGGATGAGGGGGGGCAGGATGATGGAAAAGGGAGGCGGGACTGAGCATCATATGGAGGCAGGGGAGCAGTGAGGGGGTTGGATGAGGGGAGAGGTGGGATGAGGGGGGGCAGGATGATGGAAAAGGGAGGCAGGACTGAGCATCACATGGAGGCAGGGGAGCAGTGAGGGGGTTGGATGAGGGGAGAGGTGGGATGAGGGGGGCAGGATGATGGAAAAGGGAGGCAGGACTGAGTATCATATGGAGGCAGGGGAGCAGTGAGGGGGTTGGATGAGGGGAGAGGTGGGATGAGGGGGGCAGGATGATGGAAAAGGGAGGCGGGACTGAGCATCACATGGAGGTAGGGGAGCAGTGAGGGGGTTGGATGAGGGGAGAGGTGGGATGAGGGGGGGCAGGATGATGGAAAAGGGAGGCGGGACTGAGCATCATATGGAGGCAGGGGAACAGTGAGGGGGTTGGATGAGGGGAGAGGTGGGATGAGGGGGGCAGGATGATGGAAAAGGGAGGCAGGACTGAGCATCATATGGAGGAAGGGGAGCAGTGAGGGGGTTGGATGAGGGGAGAGGTGGGATGAGGTGGGGCAGGATGATGGAAAAGGGAGGCGGGACTGAGCATCACATGGAGGTAGGGGAGCAGTGAGGGGGTTGGATGAGGGGAGAGGTGGGATGAGGGGGGGCAGGATGATGGAAAAGGGAGGCGGGACTGAGCATCATATGGAGGCAGGGGAGCAGTGAGGGGGTTGGATGAGGGGAGAGGTGGGATGAGGGGGGCAGGATGATGGAAAAGGGAGGCAGGACTGAGTATCATATGGAGGCAGGGGAGCAGTGAGGGGGTTGGATGAGGGGAGAGGTGGGATGAGGGGGGGGCAGGATGATGGAAAAGGGAGGCAGGACTGAGCATCACATGGAGGCAGGGGAGCAGTGAGGGGGTTGGATGAGGGGAGAGGTGGGATAAGGGGGGCAGGATGATGGAAAAGGGAGGCAGGACTGAGTATCATATGGAGGCAGGGGAGCAGTGAGGGGGTTGGATGAGGGGAGAGGTGGGATGAGGTGGGGCAGGATGATGGAAAAGGGAGGCGGGACTGAGCATCACATGGAGGTAGGGGAGCAGTGAGGGGGTTGGATGAGGGGAGAGGTGGGATGAGGGGGGGCAGGATGATGGAAAAGGGAGGCGGGACTGAGCATCATATGGAGGCAGGGGAGCAGTGAGGGGGTTGGATGAGGGGAGAGGTGGGATGAGGGGGGGCAGGATGATGGAAAAGGGAGGCAGGACTGAGCATCACATGGAGGCAGGGGAGCAGTGAGGGGGTTGGATGAGGGGAGAGGTGGGATGAGGGGGGCAGGATGATGGAAAAGGGAGGCAGGACTGAGTATCATATGGAGGCAGGGGAGCAGTGAGGGGGTTGGATGAGGGGAGAGGTGGGATGAGGGGGGCAGGATGAAGGAAAAGGGAGGCGGGACTGAGCATCACATGGAGGTAGGGGAGCAGTGAGGGGGTTGGATGAGGGGAGAGGTGGGATGAGGGGGGGGCAGGATGATGGAAAAGGGAGGCGGGACTGAGCATCATATGGAGGCAGGGGAACAGTGAGGGGGTTGGATGAGGGGAGAGGTGGGATGAGGGGGGCAGGATGATGGAAAAGGGAGGCAGGACTGAGCATCATATGGAGGCAGGGGAGCAGTGAGGGGGTTGGATGAGGGGAGAGGTGGGATGAGGTGGGGCAGGATGATGGAAAAGGGAGGCGGGACTGAGCATCACATGGAGGTAGGGGAGCAGTGAGGGGGTTGGATGAGGGGAGAGGTGGGATGAGGGGGGGCAGGATGATGGAAAAGGGAGGCGGGACTGAGCATCATATGGAGGCAGGGGAGCAGTGAGGGGGTTGGATGAGGGGAGAGGTGGGATGAGGGGGGCAGGATGATGGAAAAGGGAGGCAGGACTGAGTATCATATGGAGGCAGGGGAGCAGTGAGGGGGTTGGATGAGGGGAGAGGTGGGATGAGGGGGGGGCAGGATGATGGAAAAGGGAGGCAGGACTGAGCATCACATGGAGGCAGGGGAGCAGTGAGGGGGTTGGATGAGGGGAGAGGTGGGATAAGGGGGGCAGGATGATGGAAAAGGGAGGCAGGACTGAGTATCATATGGAGGCAGGGGAGCAGTGAGGGGGTTGGATGAGGGGAGAGGTGGGATGAGGGGGGAAGGATGATGGAAAAGGGAGGCAGGACTGAGTATCACATGGAGGCAGGGGAGCAGTGAGGGGGTTGGATGAGGGGAGAGGTGGGATGAGGGGGGCAGGATGATGGAAAAGGGAGGCAGGACTGAGTATCATATGGAGGCAGGGGAGCAGTGAGGGGGTTGGATGAGGGGAGAGGTGGGATGAGGGGGGCAGGATGATGGAAAAGGGAGGCGGGACTGAGCATCACATGGAGGTAGGGGAGCAGTGAGGGGGTTGGATGAGGGGAGAGGTGGGATGAGGGGGGGGCAGGATGATGGAAAAGGGAGGCGGGACTGAGCATCATATGGAGGCAGGGGAACAGTGAGGGGGTTGGATGAGGGGAGAGGTGGGATGAGGGGGGCAGGATGATGGAAAAGGGAGGCAGGACTGAGCATCATATGGAGGCAGGGGAGCAGTGAGGGGGTTGGATGAGGGGAGAGGTGGGATGAGGTGGGGCAGGATGATGGAAAAGGGAGGCGGGACTGAGCATCACATGGAGGTAGGGGAGCAGTGAGGGGGTTGGATGAGGGGAGAGGTGGGATGAGGGGGGGCAGGATGATGGAAAAGGGAGGCGGGACTGAGCATCATATGGAGGCAGGGGAGCAGTGAGGGGGTTGGATGAGGGGAGAGGTGGGATGAGGGGGGGGCAGGATGATGGAAAAGGGAGGCAGGACTGAGCATCACATGGAGGCAGGGGAGCAGTGAGGGGGTTGGATGAGGGGAGAGGTGGGATAAGGGGGGCAGGATGATGGAAAAGGGAGGCAGGACTGAGTATCATATGGAGGCAGGGGAGCAGTGAGGGGGTTGGATGAGGGGAGAGGTGGGATGAGGGGGGAAGGATGATGGAAAAGGGAGGCAGGACTGAGTATCACATGGAGGCAGGGGAGCAGTGAGGGGGTTGGATGAGGGGAGAGGTGGGATGAGGGGGGCAGGATGATGGAAAAGGGAGGCGGGACTGAGCATCACATGGAGGTAGGGTAGCAGTGAGGGGGTTGGATGAGGGGAGAGGTGGGATGAGGGGGGGCAGGATGATGTAAAAGGGAGGCAGGACTGAGTATCATATGGAGGCAGGGGAGCAGTGAGGGGGTTGGATGAGGGGAGAGGTGGGATGAGGGGGGGGCAGGATGATGGAAAAGGGAGGCAGGACTGAGCATCACATGGAGGCAGGGGAGCAGTGAGGGGGTTGGATGAGGGGAGAGGTGGGATAAGGGGGGCAGGATGATGGAAAAGGGAGGCAGGACTGAGTATCATATGGAGGCAGGGGAGCAGTGAGGGGGTTGGATGAGGGGAGAGGTGGGATGAGGGGGGCAGGATGATGGAAAAGGGAGGCAGGACTGAGTATCACTTGGAGGCAGGGGAGCAGTGAGGGGGTTGGATGAGGGGAGAGGCAGGATGATGGAAAAGCGAGGCGGGACTGAGCATCACATGGAGGCAGGGGAGCCGTGTGGGGAGTTGGATGAGGGGAGAGGCGGGATGAGGTGAGGCAGGATGATGGAAAAGGGAGGCAGGACTGAGTATCACATGGAGGCAGGGGAGCAGTGACGGGAGTTGGATGAGGGGAGAGGCAGGATGATGGAAAAGGGAGGCAGGACTGAGTATCACATGGAGGCAGGGGAGCAGTGACGGGAGTTGGATGAGGGGAGAGGCAGGATGAAGGGGGGCGGGATGATGGAAAAGGGAGGCAGGACTGAGTATCACATGGAGGCAGGGGAGCAGTGAGGGAGTTGGATGAGGGGAGAGGTGGGATGAGTGGAGAGGCAGGATGATGGAAAAGGGAGGCGGGACTGAGTATCACATGGAGACAGGGGAGCGGTGAGGGGAGAGGTGGGATGAGGGGAGAGGCAGGATGATGGAAAAGGGAGGCGGCACTGAGTATCACATGGAGGCAGGGGAGCAGTGACGGGAGTTGGATGAGGGGAGAGGTGGGATGAGGGGGGGCAGGATGATGGAAAAGGGAGGCAGGACTGAGTATCACTTGGAGGCAGGGGAGCAGTGCGGGAGTTGGATGAGGGGAGAGGCAGGATGATGGAAAAGGGAGGCTGGACTGAGTATCACATGGAGGCAGGGGAGCAGTGACGGGAGTTGGATGAGGGGAGAGGCAGGATGAAGGGGGGCGGGATGATGGAAAAGGGAGGCAGGACTGAGTATCACATGGAGGCAGGGGAGCAGTGAGGGAGTTGGATGAGGGGAGAGGTGGGATGAGTGGAGAGGCAAGATGATGGAAAAGGGAGGCGGGACTGAGTATCACATGGAGACAGGGGAGCGGTGAGGGGAGAGGTGGGATGAGGGGAGAGGCAGGATGATGGAAAAGGGAGGCGGCACTGAGTATCACATGGAGGCAGGGGAGCAGTGACGGGAGTTGGATGAGGGGAGAGGTGGGATGAGGGGGGGCAGGATGATGGAAAAGGGAGGCAGGACTGAGTATCACTTGGAGGCAGGGGAGCAGTGAGGGGGTTGGATGAGGGGAGAGGCAGGATGATGGAAAAGGGAGGCGGGACTGAGCATCACATGGAGGCAGGGCAGCAATGAGGGGGTTGGATGAGGGGAGAGGCGGGATGGTGAAGCAGCCTCATAGTGTCTAAACTAGAGATGAGCGGGTTCGGTTCCTCGGAATCCGAACCCGCCCGAACTTCATGTTTTTTTTCACGGGTCCGAGCGACTCGGATCTTCCCGCCTTGCTCGGTTAACCCGAGCGCGCCCGAACGTCATCATGACGCTGTCGGATTCTCGCGAGGCTCGGATTCTATCGCGAGACTCGGATTCTATATAAGGAGCCGCGCGTCGCCGCCATTTTCACACGTGCATTGAGATTCATAGGGAGAGGACGTGGCTGGCGTCCTCTCCATTTAGATTAGAAGAGAGAGAGTGAGATTGATTTTAAACAGAGACACTTGATTTACTGGAGCTTAGGAGTACTGTAGAGAGTGCAGAGTTTAGTAGTGACTGACCACAGTGACCACCAGACAGTGCAGTTTTATTTAATATAATCGGTTCTCTGCCTGAAAAAAACGATACACAGTGACTCAGTCACATACCATATCTGTGTGCACTGCTCAGCCCAGTGTGCTGCATCATCTATGTATATATCTGACTGTGCTCACACAGCTTATAATTGTGGGGGAGACTGGGGAGCAGTGCCAGTTATAGGTTATAGCAGGAGCCAGGAGTACATATTATTAAAATTAAACAGTGCACACTTTTGCTGCAGGAGTGCCACTGCCAGTGTGACTGACCAGTGACCTGACCACACTGACCACCAGTATAGTTAGTAGTATACTATATTGTGATTGCCTGAAAAAGTTAAACACTCGTCGTGTGACTTGTGTGGTGTTTTTTTTTTTATTCTATAAAAAACTCATTCTGCTGACAGACAGTGTCCAGCAGGTCCGTCATTATATAATATATACCTGTCCGGCTGCAGTAGTGATATATATATATTTTTTATATCATTATTTATCATCCAGTCGCAGCAGACACAGTACGGTAGTTCACGGCTGTAGCTACCTCTGTGTCGGCACTCGGCAGTCCATCCATAATTGTATACCACCTACCCGTGGTTTTTTTTTCTTTCTTCTTTATACATACATACTACATCTCATTATCAACCAGTCTATATTAGCAGCAGACACAGTACAGTAGTCCACGGCTGTAGCTACCTCTGTGTCGGCACTCGGCAGTCCGTCCATAATTGTATACCACCTACCCGTGGTTTTTTTTTCTTTCTTCTTTATACATACATACTACATCTCATTATCAACCAGTCTATATTAGCAGCAGACACAGTACAGTACGGTAGTCCACGGCTGTAGCTACCTCTGTGTCGGCACTCGGCAGTCCGTCCATAATTGTATACCACCTACCCGTGGTTTTTTTTTCTTTCTTCTTTATACATACATACTACATCTCTTTATCAACCAGTCTATATTAGCAGCAGACACAGTACAGTAGTCCACGGCTGTAGCTACCTCTGTGTCGGCACTCGGCAGTCCATCCATAATTGTATACCACCTACCCGTGTTTTTTTTTTCTTTCTTCTTTATACATACATACTACATCTCTTTATCAACCAGTCTATATTAGCAGCAGACACAGTACAGTAGTCCACGGCTGTAGCTACCTCTGTGTCGGCACTCGGCAGTCCGTCCATAATTGTATACCACCTACCCGTGGTTTTTTTTTCTTTCTTCTTTATACATACATACTACATCTCTTTATCAACCAGTCTATATTAGCAGCAGACACAGTACAGTAGTCCACGGCTGTAGCTACCTCTGTGTCGGCACTCGGCAGTCCATCCATAATTGTATACCACCTACCCGTGTTTTTTTTTCTTTCTTCTTTATACATACATACTACATCTCTTTATCAACCAGTCTATATTAGCAGCAGACACAGTACAGTAGTCCACGGCTGTAGCTACCTCTGTGTCGGCACTCGGCAGTCCATCCATAATTGTATACCACCTACCCGTGGTTTTTTTTTCTTTCTTCTTTATACATACATACTACATCTCTTTATCAACCAGTCTATATTAGCAGCAGACACAGTACAGTAGTCCACGGCTGTAGCTACCTCTGTGTCGGCACTCGGCAGTCCGTCCATAATTGTATACCACCTACCCGTGGTTTTTTTTTCTTTCTTCTTTATACATACATACTACATCTCTTTATTAACCAGTCTATATTAGCAGCAGACACAGTACAGTAGTCCACGGCTGTAGCTACCTCTGTGTCGGCACTCGGCAGTCCGTCCATAATTGTATACCACCTACCCGTGGTTTTTTTTTCTTTCTTCTTTATACATACATACTACATCTCTTTATCAACCAGTCTATATTAGCAGCAGACACAGTACAGTAGTCCACGGCTGTAGCTACCTCTGTGTCGGCACTCGGCAGTCCATCCATAATTGTATACCACCTACCCGTGGTTTTTTTTTTCTTTCTTCTTTATACATACATACTACATCTCTTTATCAACCAGTCTATATTAGCAGCAGACACAGTACAGTAGTCCACGGCTGTAGCTACCTCTGTGTCGGCACTCGGCAGTCCGTCCATAATTGTATACCACCTACCCGTGGTTTTTTTTTCTTTCTTCTTTATACATACATACTACATCTCTTTATCAACCAGTCTATATTAGCAGCAGACACAGTACAGTAGTCCACGGCTGTAGCTACCTCTGTGTCGGCACTCGGCAGTCCATCCATAATTGTATACCACCTACCCGTGGTTTTTTTTCTTTCTTCTTTATACATACATACTACATCTCTTTATCAACCAGTCTATATTAGCAGCAGACACAGTACAGTAGTCCACGGCTGTAGCTACCTCTGTGTCGGCACTCGGCAGTCCATCCATAATTGTATACCACCTACCCGTGGTTTTTCTTTCTTTCTTCTTTATACATACATACTACATCTCTTTATCAACCAGTCTATATTAGCAGCAGACACAGTACAGTAGTCCACGGCTGTAGCTACCTCTGTGTCGGCACTCGGCAGTCCGTCCATAAGTGTATACCACCTACCCGTGGTTTTTCTTTCTTTCTTCTTTATACATACATACTACATCTCTTTATCAACCAGTCTATATTAGCAGCAGACACAGTACAGTAGTCCACGGCTGTAGCTACCTCTGTGTCGGCACTCGGCAGTCCGTCCATAAGTGTATACCACCTACCCGTGTTTTTTTTTTCTTTCTTCTTTATACATACTACATCTCTTTATTAACCAGTCTATATTAGCAGCAGACACAGTACAGTAGTCCACGGCTGTAGCTACCTCTGTGTCGGCACTCGGCAGTCCATCCATAATTGTATACCACCTACCCGTGGTTTTTTTTTCTTTCTTCTTTATACATACATACATACTACATCTCTTTATCAACCAGTCTATATTAGCAGCAGACACAGTACAGTAGTCCACGGCTGTAGCTACCTCTGTGTCGGCACTCGGCAGTCCGTCCATAATTGTATACCACCTACCCGTGGTTTTTTTTTCTTTCTTCTTTATACATACATACTACATCTCTTTATTAACCAGTCTATATTAGCAGCAGACACAGTACAGTAGTCCACGGCTGTAGCTACCTCTGTGTCGGCACTCGGCAGTCCATCCATAATTGTATACTAGTATCCATCCATCTCCATTGTTTACCTGAGGTGCCTTTTAGTTGTGCCTATTAAAATATGGAGAACAAAAATGTTGAGGTTCCAAAATTAGGGAAAGATCAAGATCCACTTCCACCTCGTGCTGAAGCTGCTGCCACTAGTCATGGCCGAGACGATTAAATGCCAGCAACGTCGTCTGCCAAGGCCGATGCCCAATGTCATAGTACAGAGCATGTCAAATCCAAAACACCAAATATCAGTAAAAAAAGGACTCCAAAACCTAAAATAAAATTGTCGGAGGAGAAGCGTAAACTTGCCAATATGCCATTTACCACACGGAGTGGCAAGGAACGGCTGAGGCCCTGGCCTATGTTCATGGCTAGTGGTTCAGCTTCACATGAGGATGGAAGCACTCAGCCTCTCGCTAGAAAAATGAAAAGACTCAAGCTGGCAAAAGCAGTAGCACCGCAAAGAACTGTGCGTTCTTCGAAATCCCAAATCCACAAGGAGAGTCCGACTCCAATTGTGTCGGTTGCGATGCCTGACCTTCCCAACACTGGACGTGAAGAGCATGCGCCTTCCACCATTTGCACGCCCCCTGCAAGTGATGGAAGGAGCACCCGCAGTCCAGTTCCTGATAGTCAGATTGAAGATGTCAGTGTTGAAGTACACCAGGATGAGGAGGATATGGGTGTTGCTGGCGCTGGGGAGGAAATTGACCAGGAGGATTCTGATGGTGAGGTGGTTTGTTTAAGTCAGGCACCCGGGGAGACACCTGTTGTCCGTGGGAGGAATATGGCCGTTGACATGCCTGGTGAAAATACCAAAAAAATCAGCTCTTCGGTGTGGAAGTATTTCACCAGAAATGCGGACAACAGGTGTCAAGCCGTGTGTTTCCTTTGTCAAGCTGTAATAAGTAGGGGTAAGGACGTTAACCACCTCGGAACATCCTCCCCTATACGTCACCTGCAGCGCATTCATAATAAGTCAGTGACAAGTTCAAAAACTTGGGCCGACAGCGGAAGCAGTCCACTGACCAGTAAATCCCTTCCTCTTGTAACCAAGCTCACGCAAACCACCCCACCAACTCCCTCAGTGTCAATTTCCTCCTTCCCCAGGAATGCCAATAGTCCTGCAGGCCATGTCACTGGCAATTCTGATGATTCCTCTCCTGCCTGGGATTCCTCCGATGCATCCTTGCGTGTAACGCCTACTGCTGCTGGCGCTGCTGTTGTTGCTGCTGGGAGTCGATGGTCATCCCAGAGGGGAAGTCGTAAGACCACTTGTACTACTTCCACCAAGCAATTGACTGTCCAACAGTCCTTTGCGAGGAAGATGAAATATCACAGCAGTCATCCTACTGCAAAGCGGATAACTGAGGCCTTGACATCCTGGGTGGTGAGAAACGTGGTTCCGGTATCCATCATTACTGCAGAGCCAACTAGAGACTTGTTGGAGGTACTGTGTCCCCGGTACCAAATACCATCTAGGTTCCATTTCTCTAGGCAGGCGATACCGAAAATGTACACAGACCTCAGAAAAAGAGTCACCAGTGTCCTAAAAAATGCAGCTGTACCCAATGTCCACTTAACCACGGACATGTGGACAAGTGGAGCAGGGCAGGGTCAGGACTATATGACTGTGACAGCCCACTGGGTAGATGTATGGACTCCCGCCGCAAGAACAGCAGCGGCGGCACCAGTAGCAGCATCTCGCAAACGCCAACTCTTTCCTAGGCAGGCTACGCTTTGTATCACCGGTTTCCAGAATACGCACACAGCTGAAAACCTCTTACGGCAACTGAGGAAGATCATCGCGGAATGGCTTACCCCAATTGGACTCTCCTGTGGATTTGTGGCATCGGACAACGCCAGCAATATTGTGTGTGCATTAAATCTGGGCAAATTCCAGCACGTCCCATGTTTTGCACATACCTTGAATTTGGTGGTGCAGAATTTTTTTAAAAACGACAGGGGCGTGCAAGAGATGCTGTCGGTGGCCAGAAGAATTGCGGGACACTTTCGGCGTACAGGCACCACGTACAGAAAACTGGAGCACCACCAAAAACTACTGAACCTGCCCTGCCATCATCTGAAGCAAGAAGTGGTAACGAGGTGGAATTCAACCCTCTATATGCTTCAGAGGTTGGAGGAGCAGCAAAAGGCCATTCAAGCCTATACAATTGAGCACGATATAGGAGGTGGAATGCACCTGTCTCAAGCGCAGTGGAGAATGATTTCAACGTTGTGCAAGGTTCTGATGCCCTTTGAACTTGCCACACGTGAAGTCAGTTCAGACACTGCCAGCCTGAGTCAGGTCATTCCCCTCATCAGGCTTTTGCAGAAGAAGCTGGAGACATTGAAGGAGGAGCTAACACGGAGCGATTCCGCTAGGCATGTGGGACTTGTGGATGGAGCCCTTAATTCGCTTAACAAGGATTCACGGGTGGTCAATCTGTTGAAATCAGAGCACTACATTTTGGCCACCGTGCTCGATCCTAGATTTAAAGCCTACCTTGGATCTCTCTTTCCGGCAGACACAAGTCTGCTGGGGTTGAAAGACCTGCTGGTGAGAAAATTGTCAAGTCAAGCGGAACGCGACCTGTCAACAACATCTCCTCCTTCACATTCTCCCGCAACTGGGGGTGCGAGGAAAAGGCTCAGAATTCCGAGCCCACCCGCTGGCGGTGATGCAGGGCAGTCTGGAGCGACTGCTGATGCTGACATCTGGTCCGGACTGAAGGACCTGACAACGATTACGGACATGTCGTCTACTGTCACTGCATATGATTCTCTCACCATTGAAAGAATGGTGGAGGATTATATGAGTGACCGCATCCAAGTAGGCACGTCACACAGTCCGTACTTATACTGGCAGGAAAAAGAGGAAATTTGGAGGCCCTTGCACAAACTGGCTTTATTCTACCTAAGTTGCCCTCCCACAAGTGTGTACTCCGAAAGAGTGTTTAGTGCCGCCGCTCACCTTGTCAGCAATCGGCGTACGAGGTTACATCCAGAAAATGTGGAGAAGATGATGTTCATTAAAATGAATTATAATCAATTCCTCCGTGGAGACATTCACCAGCAGCAATTGCCTCCACAAAGTACACAGGGTGCTGAGATGGTGGATTCCAGTGGGGACGAATTGATAATCTGTGAGGAGGGGGATGTACACGGTGATATATCGGAGGATGATGATGAGGTGGACATCTTGCCTCTGTAGAGCCAGTTTGTGCAAGGAGAGATTAATTGCTTCTTTTTTGGGGGGGGTCCAAACCAACCCGTCATATCAGTCACAGTCGTGTGGCAGACCCTGTCACTGAAATGATGGGTTGGTTAAAGTGTGCATGTCCTGTTTATACAACATAAGGGTGGGTGGGAGGGCCCAAGGACAATTCCATCTTGCACCTCTTTTTTCTTTTCTTTTTCTTTGCGTCATGTGCTGTTTGGGGAGGGTTTTTTGGAAGGGCCATCCTGCGTGACACTGCAGTGCCACTCCTAGATGGGCCCGGTGTTTGTGTCGGCCACTAGGGTCGCTTATCTTACTCACACAGTCAGCTACCTCATTGCGCCTCTTTTTTTCTTTGCGTCATGTGCTGTTTGGGGATGGTTTTTTGGAAGGGACATCCTGCGTGACACTGCAGTGCCACTCCTAGATGGGCCCGGTGTTTGTGTCGGCCACTAGGGTCGCTTATCTTACTCACACAGTCAGCTACCTCATTGCGCCTCTTTTTTTCTTTGCGTCATGTGCTGTTTGGGGAGGGTTTTTTGGAAGGGACATCCTGCGTGACACTGCAGTGCCACTCCTAGATGGGCCCGGTGTTTGTGTCGGCCACTAGGGTCGCTTATCTTACTTACACAGTCAGCTACCTCATTGCGCCTCTTTTTTTCTTTGCGTCATGTGCTGTTTGGGGAGGGTTTTTTGGAAGGGACATCCTGCGTGACACTGCAGTGCCACTCCTAGATGGGCCCGGTGTTTGTGTCGGCCACTAGGGTCGCTTATCTTACTCACACAGTCAGCTACCTCATTGCGCCTCTTTTTTTCTTTGCGTCATGTGCTGTTTGGGGAGGGTTTTTTGGAAGGGCCATCCTGCGTGACACTGCAGTGCCACTCCTAGATGGGCACGGTGTTTGTGTCGGCCACTAGGGTCGCTTATCTTACTCACACAGCTACCTCATTGCGCCTCTTTTTTTCTTTGCGTCATGTGCTGTTTGGGGAGGGTTTTTTGGAAGGGCCATCCTGCGTGACACTGCAGTGCCACTCCTAGATGGGCACGGTGTTTGTGTCGGCCACTAGGGTCGCTTAGCTTAGTCATCCAGCGACCTAGGTGCAAATTTTAGGACTAAAAATAATATTGTGAGGTGTGAGGTATTCAGAATAGACTGAAAATGAGTGGAAATTATGGTTTTTGAGGTTAATAATACTTTGGGATCAAAATGACCCCCAAATTCTATGATTTAAGCTGTTTTTTAGGGTTTTTTGAAAAAAAACACCCGAATCCAAAACACACCCGAATCCGACAAAAAAAATTCGGTGAGGTTTTGCCAAAACGCGGTCGAACCCAAAACACGGCCGCGGAACCGAACCCAAAACCAAAACCCGAAAAATTTCAGGCGCTCATCTCTAGTCTAAACATACAATAGAGATATACTATAATACTTTGTAGTAGGATTATTTAGTATTCAGTTATGGCCTGCCAGTGATAAATGCAGGATAATATTATCATACTGTGATTATCCTCATAGGAGGTGTGTCCTGTGGAGACGTGTCACATTGGGACTGTCTACCTCACACATCCCGTTTCCTTGTAGGCCGTACATTTTGGCTGCCAAAAACAGGGACACTCCTGCACAGTTATAAAATGTATATCCTTGGCCAGTAGCAATACACTGTTAGCAGCGGCGTGTCGCGCCGGCTCCCGGCCGTTGCTAGTCAGCGGGGCCGACGCCGACTCCCTGTCCCCGGCCGGTTGCCTAGCAACCGGAGACGCCGGACGGCTGCCCTGCCCTGCAGTCCCGGCTGTTACTAAGCAGCCGGTACGCCGCGCGCCAACCGACAGCTGGTTGAATCGGGATCCGGGGGCTGGGCTGCCTGCTGATTGGTCTGCAGGGGTTTTTATGGGAGCCAGAATAGGACAGCCCCGCTGGTGATAGCTTCCTGTGGAGCTTGTACCTGCCTCTGGAGTTTTCCTGCTTACAGCCAGTACGTTCCGGCATCCTGTGTCCTGTTTTCCTGAGTCTGGTCCTGGGAATCTGTTCCAGCCTTCCAGCCGAGTGATCCTGTATCTTGAGCCTTGGGGTCCTGTTGCTTCTACGTGCACCTTTCCCGGTGCCGTGAGTAGCGGCTCTGCCGCACCTTACGGCTGAAGCCGTATTCTCCTTATTCTCTTGTCATTGTGTTTTCTGCGGAGGTTCCGCCACAGTTGTCCTTGCCGTCCTACGTCGGGTTCGTATTCGGCACTTGGGAAGCGTTACTTTGGTTTGCCGTTTTTCTTGGCGGCCGCGCCGCACATAAACTAGTTATTTATTTTCTGTAGTCTTCTCCTTCATTGTCGTGTCTGTCTTAGTTAGTTTTCCCCTTGTTCTCTCTGTCTCGGTTAACGCCTTGTCACCTATTAAGACCGGGGGGCATCGGAGTCCGGGTGGACCTAATTCGCCCGTTCAAACGCGGATGCCGTGGGCACAAGAAACCATAGTCTCGCAGGCATTAATCGACCACTAGGGAAGGGCAATGGAGTAAGGGATTTTTTGTTAAGGGTAGCTGCGTATCTCAGTTCTACCGCAGCTTCACGTTTCTGTACTCGGAACTCTTCTATTGCCACCCAATCTCTTGGGTTCCGAGTACGTTGAACATAACATACACATCACAGTCTGTTTCATCTGTAGCAAAGTATTTCTGTTTCTGGCATTTATTGTTTATTTCAAATGAAAGTTGCAATAAATCAGACTTTCTTGCGACTTACAAAGCACAGAAAATAACAATCTGCTTTCCCAGGCTCTCCGGACGCACCTGCGGAACATCACGTTCCATTCCAATCCTGTTTGTGAAAATGGCACGGTCTTTAATATGTGTGTGAACAGAATTTCGAAACATTGTTGTCTCCCCGGTATTGATTTCTGTGTAAAGATGACAGCTTCTCTTCATGTTCCCAGCCTGGAAGATGCCGTGACGTCCCCTCTCCCATGGAGTTTCCAATCAGACCGCTGGTACA
Organism: Pseudophryne corroboree; assembly: GCF_028390025.1. Lineage (NCBI taxonomy): Eukaryota > Metazoa > Chordata > Amphibia > Anura > Myobatrachidae > Pseudophryne > Pseudophryne corroboree. The sequence goes on from NC_086451.1 coordinate 11,792,650, forward strand.
GATGCCGCTACGGGATGGGGGGGAGGGGGGGCAATCACTGCGATGCTGTTAGGTCAATCACATAGGTTTAGTCTCAGACCAGGAACACTGGGACAACACTGCAATAAGCTTCTCGCTGCATTCCCATTTATCTTTTAGGAGATGTTTGTTGTAAAATAAACGCATTTCCTATACAGAATATTAGGTCCAATTTATCAATTATATACTCCATTTAATGTAACTTTTCAGAGAACATGGAACAGTTCAAATTATTCTCTCTACAGTCTAAGGCTGGAGTAATGTTTGTTAGGGGATCCTTTCAAGATACCAGCGTTCGGGATCCTGATCTATCTCTGCCAGGAGTACTCCGTGGTAAGCCGTGTGTGTGTGTGTGGGGGGGGGGGGTTAGATTTAAGCTGTGGGGGAAGGGTTAGGCTGCGGGAAAGGGGGGTTTAGTGTTTGGCTGCATGGTGCAGGGGTTAGGCACCCCCAGGGAGGGTTAGGGTTAGGCCGCGGGGAAGGGAGGTTTAGGCTGTGGAGAGGAGGGGTTAGGCTCCCCCGGGGAAGGTTAGGCATTTTTTTAAATGGTCGTGACACTCCACGTGTTATTCGTTACTCCCTCTTTAACTCCCTCAAATGGTCGCTGTTCATCAATCACTCTGCCACACTAATCCACACAACAACCGCTGTTGCGGCACATATGCAGTACAAGAAAAATCTTTCTACTGCACAAATATCGGTGCTGCATCCTTCCTTGAATCAGGCACCTGTGTGTCAGTTTGGGGTGTGAGTAAGTCCGTGGAAAACTGATTTGGGCTTCATCCAGGCATCCCCCACTCTGTGGAATGCCCTCCCACGCACAATAAGACTCACCTCTAGTCTCCAAACCTTTAAACGTTCCCTGAAAACTCACCTCTTCAGACAAGCCTATCACATTCCAGACCCACCCACATAACCATCAGTGCTTCACTATATAATTACATTCTCTCTGTACACTACACATAACATCACGTATTTTGTCTTCCAACATTGCGGGGTGATCATATCATACAACCAGGCCCGGCGACAGGGGGGGGTCAAAGGGGACACCCGTACTGGGCCCCGAGAAACAGGGGGGCCCCAAGCATCAGGGGCACAAAACATGAGTCCGCAGCACTTAAGAATGCTGTGCGCTCCGGACCCCACACAAATGAATTAAGAAACAATTGCAATAAAAAATGCCCCCCACCTTACCCGTCACTTGGTATGATCTGGTCCTGTGTTGCCTGCGTCGCAGCGTCACTACGCATGACGCTGCACCAGCCCGTCCCTGACGCCGCCAACCCCGAGGAGCTGTGCAGCGGTACAGCACTGCCAGTCACACTGACAGCCTGTCTCAGACAGCAGCCAGCCGTAGCCTCACCACTGTGCTGTCCCTTCGTCTCTGGGGCCCGAGTCCAACACTTCCCCTGCACCTAATTGCTGATCCCCAGCCAGGGCCGTTTTAGTCTGGTCCTCTGCTCTCTTTGCTTGGACGGCTGGTGGTGCCTTCAGGGCAGGCTGCATGGTAAGGATTTTTTGTTGTTTAAGGGGCGTGGCCAGCGGGGTCCGTGATTAGGCCACGCCCCCTGCCTGTCTGTTCTCTACCTGCCTAGTCTACTCCTGCGGAATCCTTTGGGCCTGGGCTCTCTACCCCCCTCCCCCGCTGCTTGAATACAGTTAATAGAAGCTGCACACCACCTACCTTGATGGCACAGTCAGTTGCAGCCACCCCCCCCCCCCCCTTCTTGATGCTGCCGTCAGAAACCCCCGCGGCCATTGACAGCCGACCTCCCTGCGATCCCCCTCAGTATATTGCACCCACAGGCAACTTCCAGTCCATGTGTATAGCTCCACCCCCACCCAGGCACGAACTTTTCATGAGGTTTTCTCGGTTTACGAAGCTCCTGGCTGGCCGGGTGATGGGTTGTGTTGCTGCTGAGTCTTCCCTCCTTCAACCCCGACTCCTGACAGCCCGCAGGTAAGCTACAGTATTTTCCCTCCAGCTCCCTGACCCCAGCTTGCAGTATGCATTCTAACTCCCACCTACCACTCCTGTAGCCAGTCCCCAAACCTCCACCCCCATAGCCTCCACACCCCCTCCCCATAGTGTACCCCCCTATAGCCAGCCTCCATACCCCCTTCCCATAGTGTACCCCCCTATAGCTAGCCTCTATACCCCCTCCCCATAGTGTGCTCCCCTGTAGTCAGCCTCCATACCCGCTCCCCATAGTGTGCTCCCCTGTAGCTAGCCTCCATACCCGCTCCCCATAGTTTGCTCCCTGTAGCCAGCCTCCATACCCCCTCCCCATAGTGTGCTCCCCTGTAGCCAGCCTCCATACCCCCTCCCCAAAGTGTGCTCCCTGTAGCCAGCCTCCATACCCCCTCCCCATAGTGTGCTCCCCTGTAGCCAGCCTCCATACCCGCTCCCCATAGTGTGCTCCCCTGTAGCAAGCCTCCATACCCCCTCCCCATAGTGTGCTCCCCTGTAGCCAGCCTCCATACCCGCTCCCCATAGTGTGCTCCCTGTAGCCAGCCTCCATACCCCCTCCCCATAGTGTGCTCCCCTGTAGCCAGCCTACATACCCGCTCCCCATAGTGTGCTCCCCTGTAGCCAGCCTCCATACCCACTCCCCATAGCGTGCTCCCTGTAGCCAGCCTCCAGACCCCCTCCCCATAGTGTGCTCCCCTGTAGCCAGCCTCCATACCCGCTCCCCATAGTGTGCTCACTGTAGCCAGCCTCCATACCCGCTCCCCATAGTGTGCTCCCCTGTAGCCAGCCTCCATACCCCCTCCCCATAGTGTGCTCCCCTGTAGCCAGCCTCCATACCCGCTCCCCATAGTGTGCACCCTGCAGCCAGCCTCCATACCCCCTCCCCATAGTGTGCTCCCCTGTAGCCAGCCTCCATACCCCCTCCGCATAGTGTGCTCCCTGTAGTCAGCCTCCATGCGTACCCCACGGGGGTGGGGGTGGGGGGGGGGGTGGCATTGTTATGCAGCAGTAGGGTGTCAGTCAGAGGATGTATATAATATGTAATATTTATTTATTTATTTACATGCAGGAGGTTGGGGGTTTAATACGGAGTGGAGTCACTCATAAAAGTGCATTTATTCCTCTTATGTTTCAGGACAGACACCGCTGGATGACGTGACTTGATGACACCACTGGAAGTCCGACGGGGTTGTCAGCCGGCATGTCTCAGTGAATGTCTGACGGCGGGAGATCCCAGCTGCACTGTATCAGGTAATTATGGCTATGTATTTGTATCTATAAATTATACTTTGTCTCATTGTTTCCTATCCCTGGCGACTGGTACAGTCCCGAAACGTAGGTTATATATATAGAAATAATTTCTATCAAGGGGGGGGGTTGAAGGGGTGGGGGCCCCCTGAGATGTCAGTGTATGGGGCCCCAAGATTTCTGTAGCCGGCCCTGCATACAACCCATTAAGAACTAGTGATGTGCACCGGAAATTTTTCGGGTTTTGTGTTTTGGTTTTGGATTCGGTTCCGCTGCCGTGTTTTGGATTTGGATGCATTTTGGCAAAACCTCCCTGAAAATTTTTTGTCGGATTCGGTGTGTTTTGGATTTGGGTCTTTTTTTACAAAAAACTCTCAAAAACAGCCTAAATCATAGAATTTGGGGGTCATTTTGATCCCAAAGTATTATTAACCTCAATAACCATAATTTCCACTCATTTCCAGTCTATTCTGAACACCTCAGACCTCACAATATTATTTTTAGTCCTAAAATTTGCACCGAGGTTGCTGGATGACTAAGCTAAGCGACCCAAGTGGCCGGCACAAACACCTGGCCCATCTAGGAGTGGCACTGCAGTGTCAGACAGGATGGCAGATTTAAAAAATAGTCCCCAAACAGCACATGATGCAAAGAAAAAAGAGGTGCACCAAGGTCGCTGGATGGCTAAACTAAGCGACCCAAGTGGCAGACACAAACACCTGGCCCATCTAGGAGTGGCACTGCTGTGTCAGACAGGATGGCACTTAAAAAAATTAGCCCCAAACATCATATTATGCAGAGATAAAAAAATGAAAAAAAGAGGTGCAAGATGGAATTGTCCTTGGGCCCTCCCACCCACCCTTATGTTGTATAAACAGGACATGCACACTTTAACAAACCCATCATTTCAGCGACAGGGTCTGCCACACGACTGTGACTGAAATGACTGGTTGGTTTGGGCCCCTACCAAAAAACCCCTTTCACTGTGTACATCCCCCTCCTCACAGATTATTAACTAGTCCCCACGGGAATCCACCATCTCAGGTCCCTGTGTACTTTCTGGAGGCAATTGCTGGTGAATGTCTCCACGGAGGAATCGATTATAATTCATTTTGATGAACATCATCTTCTTCACATTTTCTGGAAGTAACCTTGTACGCCGATTGCTGACGAGGTGACCGGCTGCACTAAACACTCTTTCGGAGTACACACTGGAGGGGGGGCAACTTATGTAAAATAAAGCCAGTTTGTGCAAGGGCCTCCAAATTGCCTCTTTTTCCTGCCAGTATACGTACGGACTGTCTGACGTGCCTACTTGGATGCGGTCACTCATATAATCCTCCACCATTCTTTCAATGGTGACAGAATCATATGCAGTGACAGTAGACGACATGTCAGTAATCGTTGGCAGGTCCTTCAGTCCGGACCAGATGTCAGCACTCGCTCCAGACTGCCCTGCATCACCGCCAGTGGGTGGGCTTGGAATTCTTATCCTTTTCCTCGCAGCCCCAGTTGCGGGAGAATATGAAGGAGGAGCTGTTGACGGGTCACGTTCCGCTTGACTTGACAAATGTCTCACCAGCAGGTCTTTGCACCTCTGCACACTTGTGTCTGCCGGAAAGAGAGATACAATGTAGGCTTTAAACCTAGGATCGAGCACGGTGGCCAAAATGTAGTGCTCTGATTTCAACAGATTGACCACCCGTGAATCCTGGTTAAGCGAATGAAGGGCTCCATCCACAAGTCCACATGCCTAGCGGAATCGCTCCGTTTTAGCGCCTCCTTCAATCTCTCCAGCTTCTTCTGCAAAAGCCTGATGAGGGGAATGACCTGACTCAGGCTGGCAGTGTCTGAACTGACTTCACGTGTGGCAAGTTCAAAGAGTTGCAGAACCTTGCACAACGTTGAAATCATTCTCCACTGCGCTTGAGTCAGGTGCATTCCCCCTCCTTTGCCTATATCGTAGGCAGATGTATAGGCTTTAATGGCCTTTTGCTGCTCCTCCATCCTCTGAAGCATATAGAGGGTTGAATTCCACCTCGTTACCACCTCTTGCTTCAGTTAATGGCGGGGCAGGTTCAGGAGTGTTTGCTGGTGCTCCACTCTTCGGCACGTGGTGGCTGAATGCCGAAAGTGGCCCGCAATTATTCGGGCCACCGACAGCATCTTTTGCACGCCCCTGTCATTTTTTAAAAAAATTCTTCACCACCAAATTCAATGTATGTGCAATACATGGGACGTGCTGGAATTTGCCCACATTTAATGCACGCACAATATTGGTGGCGTTGTCCGATGCCACAAATCCCCAGGAGAGTCCAATTGGGGTAAGCCATTCTACGATGATGTTCCTCAGTTTCCGTAAGAGGTTGTCAGCTGTGTGCCTCTTATGGAAAGCGGTGGTACAAAGCGTAGCCTGCCCAGGAACGAGTTGGCATTTGCGAGATGCTGCTACTGGTGCCGCCGCTGCTGTTGTTGCTGCGGGAGGCAATACATCTACCCAGTGGGCTGTCACAGTCATATAGTCCTGAGTCTGCCCTGCTCCACTTGTCCACATGTCCATGGTTAAGTGGACATTGGGTACAACTGCATTTTTAGGACACTGGTGACTCTTTCTGAGGTCTGTGTACATTCTCGGTATCGCCTGCCTAGAGAAATGGAACCTAGATGGTATTTGGTACCGGGGACACAGTACCTCAATCAATTGTCTAATTCCCTGTGAATTAACGGTGGATACCGGACACACGTTTAACACCACCGCAGCTGCCAAGGCCTGAGTTATCCGCTTTGCAGCAGGATGACTGCTGTGATATTTCATCTTCCTCGCAAAGGACTGTTGGACAGTCAATTGCTTACTGGAAGTAGTACAAGTGGTCTTCCGACTTCCCATCTGGGATGACGATCGACTCCCAGCAGCAACAACAGCAGCAGCACCAGCAGCAGTAGTAGGAGTTACACTCAAGGATGCATAGGAGGAATCCCAGTCAGGAGAGGACTCGTCAGACTTGCCAGTGACATGGCCTGCAGGACTATTGGCTTTCCTGTCTAAGGAGGAAATTGACACTGAGGGAGTTGGTGGTGTGGTTTGCAGGAGCTTGGTTACAAGAGGAAGGGATTTAGTTGTCAGTGGACTGCTTCCGCTGTCACCCAAAGTTTTTGAACTTGTCAATGACTTCTGATGAATGCGCTCCAGGTGACGTATAAGGGAGGATGTTCCTAGGTGGTTAACGTCCTTACCCCTACTTATTACAGCTTGATAAAGGCAACACACGGCTTGACACCTGTTGTCCGCATTTCTGTTAAAATAATTTCACACCGAAGAGGTGTTTATTTTTGTAATTTGACCAGGCATGTCAATGGCCATATTCGTCCCACGGACAACAGGTGTCTCCCCAGGTGCCTGACTTAAACAAACCACCTCACCATCAGAATCCTCCTTGTCAATTTCCTCCTCAGCGCCAGCAACACCCATATCCTCATCCTGGTGTACTTCAACAGTGACATCTTCAATTTGACTATCAGGAACTGGACTGCGGGTGCTCCTTCCAGCACTTGCAGGGGGCGTGCAAATGGTGGAGGGCGCCACCTCTTCCCGTCCAGTGTTGGGAAGGTCAGGCATCGCAACCGACACAATTGGACTCTCCTTGGGGATTTGTGATTTAGAAGAACGCACAGTTCTTTGCTGTGCTTGTGCCAGCTTAAGTCTTTTCATTTTTCTAGCGAGAGGATGAGTGCTTCCATCCTCATGTGAATCTGAACCACTAGCCATGAACATAGGCCAGGGCCTCAGCCGTTCCTTGCCAGTCCGTGTTGTAAATGGCATATTAGCAAGTTTACGCTTCTCATCAGACGCTTTGAATTTTGATTTTTGGGTCATTTTACTGAACTTTTGTTTTTTGGATTTTACATGCTCTCTACTATGACATTGGGCATCGGCCTTGGCAGACGACGTTGATGGCATTTCATCGTCTCGGCCATGACTAGTGGCAGCAGCTTCAGCACGAGGTGGAAGTGGATCTTGATCTTTCCCTATTTTACCCTCCACATTTTTGTTCTCCATTTTTAATGTGTGGAATTATATGCCAGTAATATAATATATCAATAGCAATGGCCTACTGTACCGTACTGCTATATATATACTGGTGGTCAGCAAAATTCTGCACTGTCCTCCTACTATATACTGCGCACAACTACAATGCAGCACAAGTATGGATGGATAGTATACTTGACGACACAGAGGTAGAGCAATGGACTACTGTACCGTACTGCTATATATATACTGGTGGTCAGCAAAATTCTGCACTGTCCTCCTACTATATACTACAATGCAGCACAGATATGGATGGATAGTATACTTGACGATACAGACGTAGAGCAATGGACTACTGTACCGTACTGCTATATATATATATATATACTGGTGGTCAGCAAAATTCTGCACTGTCCTCCTACTATATACTGCGCACAACTACAATGCAGCAAAGGTAAAGATGGATAGTATACTTGACGACACAGAGGTAGAGCAATGGACTACTGTACCGTACTGCTATATATATACTGGTGGTCAGCAAAATTCTGCACTGTCCTCCTACTATATACTATAATGCAGCACAGATATGGATGGATAGTATACTTGACGACACAGAGGTAGAGCAATGGACTACTGTACCGTACTGCTATATATATACTGGTGGTCAGCAAAATTCTGCACTGTCCTCCTACTATGTACTGCGCACAACTACAATGCAGCACAGATATGGATGGATAGTATACTTGACGACACAGAGGTAGAGCAATGGACTACTGTACCGTACTGCTATATATATACTGGTGGTCAGCAAAATTCTGCACTGTCCTCCTACTATATACTACAATGCAGCACAGATATGGATGGATAGTATACTTGACGACACAGAGGTAGAGCAATGGACTACTGTACCGTACTGCTATATACTGTATATACTGGTGGTCAGCAAAATTCTGCACTCTCCTCCTACTATATACTGCGCATAACTACAATTCAGCACAGATATGGATGGATAGTATACTTGACGACACAGAGGTAGACAAATGGACAACTGTACCGTACTGCTATATATATACTGGTGGTCAGCAAAATTCTGCACTGTCCTCCTACTATATACTGCGCACAACTACAATACAGCACAGGTATGGATGGATAGTGTACTTGATGACACAGAGGTAGAGCCATGGACTACTGTACCATACTGCAATATATATACTGGTGGTCAGCAAAATTCTGCACTGTCCTCCTACTATATACTGCGCACAACTACAATGCAGCACAGGTATGGATGGATAGTATACTTTACGACCCAGAGGTAGAGCAATGGACTACTGTACCGTACTGCTATATATATACTGGTGGTCAGCAAAATTCTGCACTGTCCTCCTACTATATACTACAATGCAGCACAGATATGGAGCGTTTTCAGGCAGAGAACGTATAATACTGGTGGTCACTGGTCACTGGTCAGCAAAACTCAGCACTGTCCTACTATATACTACAATGCAGCACAGATATAGATGGATAGTATACTTGACGACACAGAGGTAGAGCAATGGACTACTGTACCGTACTGCTATATATATACTGGTGGTCAGCAAAATTCTGCACTGTCCTCCTACTATATACTACAATGCAGCACAGATATGGAGCGTTTTCAGGCAGAGAACGTATAATACTGGTGGTCACTGGTCACTGGTCAGCAAAACTCTGCACTGTACTCCTCCTATATAATACTGGTGGTCCCCAGTCCCCACAATAAAGCACACTGAGCACAGATATTTGCAGCACACTGAGCACAGATATTTGCAGCACACTGAGCACAGATATTTGCAGCACACTGAACACAGAAACTGAGAGAACGCAGCCACGTCCTCTCGCTATCATCTCCAATGCACGAGTGAAAATGGCGGCGACGCGCGGCTCTTTATATGCAATACGAATCTCGCGAGAATCCGACAGCGGGATGATGACGTTCGGGTGCGCTCGTATTAACCGAGCAAGGCGGGAAGATCCGAGGCTGCCTCGGAACCGTGTAAAATAGGTGAAGTTCGGGGGGGTTCGGATCCCGAGGAACCGAACCCGCTCATCTCCATTAAGAACCTAGCAATCTGGTGGACCATTATGCAATAGGTAGCATCTGTCCTTGTGTATCAATGCCTATTTCCCTATAGATTGTAAGCTTGCGAACAGGGCCTTTCTACCTCTGTCTGTCTGTCTGTCTTTGCCCAGTTTTGTTCTACAACTGTTATTCTAATTGTAAAGCGCAACGGAATATGCTGCGCTATATAAGAGACTTCTAATAAATAAATAATAAATGTTTTTTTAATGTTTTATTTGGTGTAATGTAGAAGTATAGGAATTCAGGTTTTTCCCATAGTAAGGGGTCTATGGAGAGAGATAAAGTACCATCCAATCAGCTCCTAACTGCCATGTCTCAGGCTGTGTTTGAAAAATGACAGTTAGGAGCTGATCGACTGGTACTTTTTCTACATCCACTTTATCTCTTTCCAAGCGTTAGTACATAGACCCCTTAATCTTAAAACTGTAGAGGAGGCAGAGCTGATGAATCTTGTTATATACATTATGTAGCATTGTTAAAGGTTTTGTGACTGACGATAAGATGTCGGCAATTTTTTGACACATTTTTATTTTGTATTTTTTTTTGTTAAGTGCTTATTTAATATTAAACCATGAATATAGTAATTTAAATACGTGAGTAGACATTCTGATCATCTCTGGGGGAAAGTAATATTTAAGGCCGTCTCAGTCACCTTTGTGTAAAATAACTAGCAAAATTAAAAAAGATTTTCACAAGACCTCTCCTGCAACATTTCTATACAGAGATCCGTCATTCTAGGAGCTTCTTTGAAGTCATTGACTCTACATTTCTTTAAGAAAAAGAGGGCAAATCTATTTTAGAGTGTGTGTCCCAGGAGATTGTGGGATACTGTACGGATTCCGTATGCTCAGCCCAGGATACACTCGCTCCTTATGATCCTTAGAACTCGTACTTTGAAAATAGTTCTTTGGTCTCCAAAATAGAACTTTGCTCCATCCTTGACCCTGAGTATGTTCCGTGCTTCATGCGTAGAATATCTGAAGAGTATCTGTTTAGAATGGAGTCTAGGCCTCATTGGTGTTTTGTTTTATTCCGTCCTCTAACCCTACTGTTTAATAATAGTTATTCTTATCAATCAGATTTTTATTTTTCTTATCAATCAGATTTTTTATCATTTTATATCAATTACCATATCTGCGTCTTTATTCATTTTCTTTTCCAAGCTCCATTTTTTCTCTCTCAAAAACTTTAGTAAAAAGTCACAATATATAAGCGAGACAAAACATAGGGCCCCCCCCCCCGCAGAAGTGCAAAGGCATTGCACAGCGGTGATGCCTTTGCACTTCCAAGAGTAGCTCCCGGCCAGCGCAGATTTGGCGTGCTGGCCGGGAGTTACTCGTTGCTCCCCGGCCTGCAGCGACTGCGTGTGATGTCACACAGCCGCCGCAGCCCGCTTCCCCAGCGGTCCGGCCACGCCTACGCCCCTAAATGGCGGCTTAACTCCGCCGTCTAGCCCCCTCCCACCCATCGACCGCCTCTGCCTCAGAGGTGATCACTAAGCAACGACGGCTGTCATGCGCCGGCGCACTGCGTCGCCGGCACATACACAGTTCCGACACGATCGTTGCGCTGCGAGAAACTGCAGCGAGCGATCAGGTCGGAATGATCCCCATAGTACCATCTATACAGTAATTTATAAACTCTTTTAGTTTAACGCAAACAGAGCTGGAGGAAGCATTTTCTCGAATCTCTTTCCACGCATCTTCTTCCAGTACTTCCCACAGTTCTCGTGGGGGTCACGGAAAGAAGCTCCAATCAGCTCGGGGTGCAGGAGAGAGCGACAACCCTTTGTCGAGGAACGTCTAAGACAAAGCCCTTCAATCGATGGGAGGGGACTTAGGACTATGAAAGAGACAGTGTTAAAGTGGAGTGTAGTGACTAAGCTGGAGAAATTGGTAGAAGTCTTTAGAGGGGATGGCAAACTAAGATTGGAGGTCAGAAAACGAGGGGAAAAAAGTTACCCTGGGTGAGAGCATTGAAAAATCTAACACCATCCACCTTACATGGAGCCAATGAACTTGTGGGCGTGACTGGGGGAAACTCACGGTTGTCTTTATTATTTTTATTCTGTAAATAAAGACTTTTAATATAAGATTTTCTTTTTTATTTAAAGAAAATGTATAGGAATCTTATTAGCGTAAAGGAGCGTTCATACAGTGCCGAACGCTGATCTTTCAGCAACTTAGAATTTTGTTGGACAAAGGTAGGGGACATTATAAGCAAAAAAGGATTGAAACACAAAAATGATTGCATATACGAGTAGGCGTTGGGTATGGAATGCCGGCGGCCTTGTGGGACCCCAACAGACAGGCGGAGTGAGCGGGGTGCCAGACAGGGTGTGTGCAGGTTGTATGCTGCCCGCCTCCTCTCTGGCAGTGCAGTAGATGCTGGCATTGTGCCAATGTGCCAGTAGTGCCAGAGGTTCTAGAGATAGGGTGAATGCAGGGAAAGGAGTGCAGTTGTGATGTAGGGGGTAATTCCAAGTTGATAGCAGCAGGAAATTTTTTAGCAGTTGGGCAAAATCATGTGCACTGCAGCGGGGGCAGATTTAACATGTGCACAGAGAGTTTGATTTTCCGAGTTGATCGCTCGCTCGCTAGCTAGGTTTAGCAGCCATGCAAACGCTAAGCCGCCGCCCACTGGGCAGTGTATTTTAGCTTAGCAGAAGTGCGAACGCATGTGCAGCCGAGTTCTGCAAAAACAGTTTGTGCAGTTTCAGAGTAGCTCTGAACCTACTCAGCGCTTGCGATCACTTCAGCCTATTCGTGTCCGGATTTGACGTCATACACCCGCCCAGCGAACGCCCAGCCACGCCTGTGTATTTCAGACACGCCTGCGTTTTTGCAAACACTCCCTGAAAACGGTCAGTTGACACCCAGAAACGCCTCCTTCCTGTCAATCTTCTTGCGGCCGTCAGTGCGACTGAAAACTTCGCTACAACTTCTGCACAACCACAACTGGCTTTGTACCCGTGAGACGCGCGTGCGCATTGCGGCCCATACGCAGAAATGCCTATTTTTAGCCTGATCGCTGCGCTGCGAACAACAGCAGATAGCGATCAACTCGGAATGACCCCCCCATGTGCACTGTAGGTGTGACAGATATAACATGTACAGAGAGAGTTAGATATGGGTGGGTTATATTGTTTCTGTGCAGGGTAAATACTGGCTGCTTTATTTTTATACTGCAATTTAGATTTCAGTTTGAACACACTACACTCAAATCTAACTCTCTCTGCACATGTTATATCTGTCCCCCTTTCAGTGCACATTGGGGGTAATTCCGAGTTGATTGCTCGCTAGCAACTTTTTGCAGCGCAGCGATCATCTCAACCACGGCTAAACTGTGCATGCGTATGCACCGCAATGCGCAGGCGCTTCATACGAGTACAAAGCGGTTCGTTGCTGAGCGATGGATTTAACGAAGAATCCATTCGCACAGCCGAACGCATGGTGATTGACAGGAAGAGGGCGTTTATGGGTGTCAACTGACTGTTTTCAGGGAGTGGTTGGAAAAACGCAGGCGTTTGCAGGGCGGGTGTCTGACGTCAAATCCGGACCAGACATGCTGAAATGATCGCAAGGGCTGAGTAAGTCTAGAGTTACTTAGAAACTGCACAACATTTTTCGTCTCGCTCGGCAGCACACTCGTTCGCACACTCGCAAAGCGAAAATACACTCCCCCATAGGCAGCGACTATCTGATCGCAAGCCAGCAAAAAGTTGCTAGCGAGCGATCAACTCGGAATGACCCCCATGCCCAACTGCTAACAAATTTGCTGCTGCGATCAACTCTGAATTAGGCCCAATATTCCTTCTGCCCTAGGTCCATACCTGGTATTCTGAAGTCTACTCAAAATTTGATTTACTGTTCTGAATGCAAGAAGGTGTCAGATACTCGGTTTTGGGAAACATATAGACCACCTCCTTTCTCCTCGTTTAATGATTTATTAACAAGTTCTACATATGAAGCTGTACCCGGAATTCAGCATATAACGGCAGGATTTTTCTAAATGAAATGCAGGTTCTCTCTCTACCTATTATTTCATACAAGTATTCCAGCAAATTCCCCGTGGGCTTAGCCTCTTGTTAGGTTCTTCTTTTCTGAGTGCAATTATGGAGCTTATATTCGTGAAACGTCTTCTTCTTCCTGTTTTAATTATTTTCATCTGGGCTGCGCAGGTTCCCGCGTCCTTGTACGAGGTTGGTACCTTTTTGTCTGCGCTGGCTGCTTATTACAGAATGATCTCTGCATAAACAGTTCATTTCCTGCAGGGGAACTGAGAATTTATTAGGTAGAAAGATTCCAAATTAGGCGATTAGATGTTACGTCTGCCAGCAGCAATTCATGGTTTGAAGCCGGCTCGTCTCTCTATGTCTAGGTGAGGAAGGACAGAGGCGGATGTATTGTCACAGAGCAAGTCAGAGAATATGGCTGTCACGCCTTTACCCTTCGTGTGTGGCGCAAAACTGCTCCATATTAGTGCAATGCTTGTCTATTTTCCAGCATTAAAACGATGGAAGCCGGACTAACCTTTAGTGCCCTCTATTACAGGCCAGAAAGAACGCAGCGTCCACGTCTTGTTAAGTTTAATCGTTTCTCTATTTTTTCTTTTTAATGGGCACAGAATTAGCAGGAAGGACGATTTTTGCGAGTGGTGGCAGCCGTTAGCTGCTCGTATATCTCAGCCATGTTGTACAAGTTCAGTTACTTTTCCTTTCAGGAACCAAATTAGATGAAGACGACGAGCAACCAATTGCTTGAATTTTTTTTTTTTTTTATGTGTCACTGAGTCATCAGCAGAAGTAAGTGGGAAGTCAGCAGACGTGGTACTGTCAGATTCCGGGGAGAGTAGAGAGGGCAGCTGCTATGTACTTAGACATCTCTCCAGTTTTAGCTTGCGTGGTAGATTTGATAATTACAGCCTCTGTATGGGTTGTTATAAAGGCGGTCATTCCGAGTTGATTGCTAGCTGAAAATGTTCGCTGCGCAGCGATGATGCAAAAAAAGGCACTTCTGCGTATGCGGCGCAGTGCGCACGCGCGACGTACTTTCACAACGGCCGATGTAGTTTCACACAGGGTCTAGCGAAGCTTTTCAGTCGCCCTGCTGGCCGCAGAGTGATTGACATGAAGTAGGCGTTTCTGGGTGTCAACTGACCGTTTTCAGGGAGTGTTCGGAAAAACGCAGGCGTGCCAGGAAAAATGCAGGCGTTGCTGAGCGAATGCAGGGCGTGTTCGTGACGTCAAAACAGGAACTGAACAGTCTGAAGTGATCGCAAGCGCTGAGTAGGTCTGAAGCTTCTCTGAAACTGCACAATTTTTTTTTTAGCCGCTCTGCGATCCTTTCATTCGCACTTCTGCTAAGCTAAAATACACTCTCAGTGGGAGGCATTATAGTGTTTGCACGGCTGCTAAAAACTGCTAGCGAGCGATCAACTCGGAATGACCCCCCAAAGGCCGTGTACAGACGTGCCTTCACCAGGTCCATTATGTGACCTGGGAACAGAGAAAAGACAATATTCACGTACAGATAAAGTTTATGGAGAAATACAAGTACATTTGCGGTTTATCTAAAGTGACTGATGGGACAGGGATGGGGGATGGAGACCCTGCTGGGCCATAAATAAGCTTTGTGCACTATTCTGTCTACAGAATAATAATCTCTATGTGAGTGTGTGTGCTGCAGGAGTACCCTGCCCGTTCCACTGTGTAACTATTGCAGCTTGGCTCCAGTTTTCTCCTCGAGGTAGATGCAAATCGTGTCACTCGCACATCTTCATATGCAGCATTCTGTATACTGTCACTGTCTGCGTCGCTGAGACTCGGAGCCTTGCAGCAGGTGGAGAAGCCTTTTTTTTCTCCCTCTTTTTTTCTTCCTTCTTCTGCTTTTAAATTGCCAGTAAATGTCACGCTTTAATGCCTTGTTGTTTTCCTCCTCTTTACTGTATTTAAGTCGTTCTCCATTGCTCTGTATCTTTCTCTCGGCCACCTCAGCCTAATTAGCAGTGCCGCACGACCGCCGGTATGAGAAAAACATTATATATCTAATGGCTCTAGACATTAAACATTGACAACCAGCTCCTGGAGTAACGTCTGAACTTTAACCGTGTCACGTGATTTTTCTAAGAATTAGATTTCATTGGAAAAAAAATATCTTGATTTAATAATTGACACCGGCTGACATATGCTGACACCGGCTGACACAGGCTGACATATGCTGACACCGGCTGACACAGGCTGACATATGCTGGATATGCAAAAGAAAATCTTTATGTTACCCGTGCTTTTTTATCAAAAAATATTGATTTTATTCCCCAAGTTGGAGTGTTGTACTAGAAAAATTAGGTAATTTTAGAATTCCTTGCACCTTCCTCGTGTACAAATGTGTCCGATTATCTTTGCAATGTATGTGTGTATTATTCAACTAGTTTTTTGGACCCATCATTCAGTAGGTCGTGAGCAAAATTGGGCCTGCATGCTGTAGGTAATTGCTTTTCTGCCTGTCTCTCCCCCTCCGGGTCCGCACCTGTACCCCTTTCACATTGAAGCCCCAGCTTCAACCCGTGTCTGACCTGGGATACTAAACACGGAACGGAGCCAGTGCTTCAGCTATATTTACCCCTTTCACACCGCCGCCGGGACCCCGGATCATCGCCACTCACACGGGATTCTTGGAGATTAGGGGCCTAATTCAGACCTAATCGTAGATGTGCACGATCAGCTTTCCTGACATGCGGGTGGACGCCCAGCACAGGGCTAGTGCGCCCTACATATCAGGCCCTACCCCGCCGCACAAATACAAAAGCATGACACAGCGGCGATGCTTTTGTACTGTAGAAGTAGCTCCCAGCAAGCACAGCTCCTGCGTCGCTGTGACGTCACGCAGCCGCGGCGCCCCCCCCCCCCCCACGGTCCGGGCACGCCTGCTTTTCCCGTACTGCCCCCCTAAAACGGCGGCATGCCCCCTCCCGCCCAGCGACCGCCTCCGCTTGTCAATCAGCAAAGCCAACCCCAAGCATAAGATGGCCGTCGGCTGTCCTGCATGCGCCGATGCACTGAGGCACCGGCGCATGTGCAGTTCAGACCTGATCAGCTGCTGTGCGAAAACGCAGAAAAATCTGAATTAGGCCCAATGTCATCTCCAAATGCTCCTGAGCCAGCCACTCGGTATCCTTTCAGGCATGATCTGGGTCGGCCTTTCACACTGCAGTCAATCTGGGTCAAACCCAGGAATTTCCTAAGCTGTGACCTGGGTAGCGTTGCATCCCGGGACGGGTCAATCCTTTTACATCAAGTCTGGGCCCAGTTCTCACCGGCTTGCCCCAGCAATAACCTGGGTTCTCGGCTCTGTGTGAAAGGGATTTTATTTTGATCCATTCTTGTTCTATCTCCTTCACTTCTTCCCCGGTCTCTCTTACCCTGTCTGTCTCTCCCCTCTTTCTCTGTGTCTCTCTCCCCCCACACACCGCACTTCCCAGTCCTGCATTGTTCTAAAGTTATTTTGAGTTCTGGAGCTGATACAAACAGATGACAATATGTATCCTTACACCTAGCAACTGTGATGACTTCATTGTTTTCAGGGACCAAGTTTCTAAAAATACGTGCTTCTGTTTCATTTAATGGGCCCGATTCAGACCTGTGCAAAATCGCACAGTGGCCGATTATCGAATGACTGCTGATGTGTATGCACCGAAATGTGCAGGCGCATCGCCAAACAGTGACAGGATGGTGCAAAAATTGGGGGTGGTAACTGGCCATTTTCTGGGAGTGTCAGGAAAATCGCAGGCGTTCCCAAGCTTTGTCAGGGAGGGTGTGTGACGTCCGCTCCGGCCCCGAGCTGCGCACAGACTGGAAAAATCATTCCATGGTGAGTGAGTTGCGAACGGATTTGCAGATGTCCTCTGTCTGGCGGAATTTTTGCACGCCATACACATGCAATCGCACACTTGCACGGGGCAGGTTTTTACTGTCCATGGGTGGCGGCTATCTGACCTCAGACCGCTGCATAAATGCACAGCAGCGACCAGGTCTGAATCAGGCCTTATAATCAGTTATGGAATGCATGCTATTTAATATTTGGAATATTCTTTGAAGATTGAAATAAAAAAAGTCTCATTTACCACGTACAGCTATGTATATACTGCGTCCAAAAATACTGCAAGGTGGATGGTATTGTAGCCTCCTGGAGTAATGCTCTTTGCTCATGAAAACACCTAGCAAAACATGTATGCTTACAATGTGAGCTTCGTCAGGACCTGTGAGAGCAAGATGGAGGCTGCTGCGCCTATTATATACTGTAATACAGATTGTGCACAACAAACCTACCACGCGGTTACAGCAGCCTGGAAACTCTCGCCACAAATGCAGATCTTCTCCAAAGTGGCGAAACGTGAAAATGTCATGTAAAACAAACAGACTTCACACGGAGTTATACCTGATTCTGCAAGCTGTGCCATAACTCCAAATTTCACACAGTGATGTCTATGGGGATTATAGACCTGAAATGCTCGGTGCTACTGACAACGTGGGGGCTCTCTCATAGATTGCTTGTCTCCGTAGAGTCATTAATTCTCATATAATGATGCGGCTGAGTTCATGTATCGATTTAAATAGATTTGTTGTACTGGTTCCTCTGCGTAGTCCAGTGTTAGCTGGTAGGAAATGAGATTACAGCATTGTATAAACACACATAGCAGGCGGTTTTGTCATGCATAAATAGAATTTGAGGTAGCAGAGATGCATTAATGTTTTAAAGTATGCAACAAAGAAGAGAGATGATATTAATCTATGTCCAGAGCGCATACAGAACATTCAACATAAAAATACATCCCTTATTAACGAAGATGAATGATTTCCTTCAAATGTAGGTTAGAGATTTCTCTGTTCGAAATTATCTTCTCTTAATGTGTCGTGAATTTCTCCCAATTCCTGCAAAAAGATTAAAAAAAAAAAAAACATGTGTAGAACAGTTTCACATGAATCAGATTATTTCCACAGAAATTGAGAAGTAAGGGCGTACCCCACTCACACAGAAACAAGTGAGTGGAAACCCATAAAGTTATCTTTGTTAACGTCTATATTTCTTTTAAACTAGAACCGGAAATTCAATGACTAGGCGTACCCGAAACTCACACTAGGGGGTAAATTTACTAAAATTCGTATTTTTCCGAATGAGGTTCAAGTTCAAACACGAATTACATCAAAAGTGTAAATTTGCAACTTTTTGAATTTATTACGACTAATTTACTAAGCTGTCGTATTCTGCATTTTCGTATTTACCGATGTCGATGTCATTCGTATTTTTTGGCAGTGTTTTACGGGAGTGAATTGTAAAACACTGCTGACTTTAACACAATGAATCTCAGCCGGATCTGTGAGATCCGTGCTGGGCTTCATTGTGCACCTTTCGTAAAAAATAAAACATTGCTAAAAATAAAAAAATAAAAATGCGTGGGGTCCCGCCTCCTAAGCAAAACCAGCCTCGGGCTCTTTGAGCCGGTCCTGGTTGAAAAAATATGGGGAAAAAAGTGACAGGGGTTCCCCCATATTTAATCAACCAGCACCGGGCTCTGCGCCTGGTCCTGGTTCCAAAAATACGGGGGACAAAAAGCGTAGGGGTCCCCCGTATTTCTGAAACCAGCACCGGGCTCCACTAGCCAGGTACATAATGCCACAGCCGGGGGACACTTCTATATTGGTCCCTGCGGCCCTGGCATTACATACCCAACTAGTCACCCCTGGCCGGGGTACCCTGGAGGAGTGGGAACCCCTTAAATCAAGGGGTTCCCCCCTCCAGCCACCCAAGGGCCAGGGGTGAAGCCCGAGGCTGTCCCCCCCCCATCCAAGGGCGGCGGATGGGGGGCTGATAGCCTTTTTGTCAAAATGTGAATATTGTTTTTAGTAGCAGTACTACAAGTCCCAGCAAGCCTCCCCCGCAAGCTGGTACTTGGAGAACCACAAGTACCAGCATGCGGAGGAAAACCGGGCCCGCTGGTACCTGTAGTACTACTACTAAAAAAATACCCCAATAAAAACAGGAGACACACACCTTGAAAGTAAAAGTTAATTACATACATCCACACCTCCAAACATACATACTTACCTATGTTCACACGAGGGTCGGTCCTCTTCTCCATGTAGAATCCATGGGGTACCTGTGGGAAAAATTATACTCACATAATCCAGTGTAGATCGGTCCTCTTCTGTTCTTTTTGTAATCCACGTACTTTGCAAAATAAAAAAACGGACACCCGACCACGCACTGAAAGGGGCCCCATGTTTTCACATGGGACCCCTTTCCCCGACTGCCAGGAACCCCCCCTGACTTCTGTCTAAGAGGGTTCCTTCAGCCAATCAGGGAGCGCCACGTCGTGGCACCCTCCTGATTGGCTGTGTGCTCCTGAAGTGTCTGTCAGGCAGCACACGGCAGTGATACAGTGTAGCGCCTATGCGCTCCATTGTAACCAATGGTGGGAACTTTGTGGTCAGCGGTTGCCCGAAAGTAACCTCACCGCTGACCACAAAGTTCCCACCATTGGTTACAATGGAGCGCATAGGCGCTACATTGTATCACTGCCGTGTGCTGCCTGGCAGACACTACAGGAGCACACAGCCAATCAGGAGGGTGCCACGACGTGGCGCTCCCTGATTGGCTGAAGGAACCCTCTTAGACAGAAGTCGGGGGGGGGGGTTCCTGGCAGTCGGGGAAAGGGGTCCCATGTGAAAACATGGGGCCCCTTTCAGTGCGTGGTCGGGTGTCCGTTTTTTTATTTTGCAAAGTACGTGGATTACAAAAAGAACAGAAGAGGACCGAACTACACTGGATTATGTGAGTATAATTTTTCCCACAGGTACCCCATGGATTCTACATGGAGAAGAGGACCGACCCTCGTGTGAACATAGGTAAGTATGTATGTTTGGAGGTGTGGATGTATGTAATAAACTTTTACTTTCAAGGTGTGTGTCTCCTGTTTTTATTGGGGTATTTTTTTAGTAGTAGTACTACAGGTACCAGCGGGCCCGATTTTCCTCCGCATGCTGGTACTTGTAGTTCTCCAAGTACCAGCTTGCGGGGGAGGCTTGCTGGGACTTGTAGTACTGCTACTAAAAACAATATTCACATTTTGACAAAAAGGCTATCAGCCCCCCATCCGCCGCCCTTGGATGGGGGGGACAGCCTCGGGCTTCACCCCTGGCCCTTGGGTGGCTGGAGGGGGACCCCTTGATTTAAGGGGTTCCCACTCCTCCAGGGTACCCCGGCCAGGGGTGACTAGTTGGGTATGTAATGCCAGGGCCGCAGGGGCCAATATAAAAGTGTCCCCCGGCTGTGGCATTATGTACCTGGCTAGTGGAGCCCGGTGCTGGTTTCAGAAATACGGGGGACCCCTACGCTTTTTGTCCCCCATATTTTTGGAACCAGGACCAGGCGCAGAGCCCGGTGCTGGTTGATTAAATATGGGGGAACCCCTGTCATTTCCCCCCCATATTTTTTCAACCAGGACCGGCTCAAAGAGCCCGAGGCTGGTTTTGCTTAGGAGGGGGGACCCTACGCATTTTTTTTCAACAAATTTAACACTTTCCCACCCCTTCCCACTGATAAACATGCACGGATCTCATGGATCCGTGCATGCCTATCAGAACACGGTAAAAAAAAGCAGGTCTGTTTTATTTTAGCACTTTTTTACGATTTGTATTTTTTCACGGCAGTGTTTGGCTATTGCCGGCAGTGTTTGTGAATTACACTTTTTAGTAAATTACCGAGTTCTACCAAATTACAGGCGTATTTGACCGATGGTGTATTCATTCGTAATTTTTTTCTTTGAGTTCCAAAAAAATACGAATGCCCTCATCACTGCCGTGATTTGAGTTTAGTTAATTCCCGAGATGACACTTTGAAGAAAAAACACCATCTCGGTCAAAATCGGGAGCTTAGTAAATTTCCCTATAGGAGTGAGATGAAAAATCCTATAAAGGTATCTTTACAACCAACTGGATGCGTACCCCAACTTACAGAAATCGGGGATATAACATTCATATAAAGGTATCTTTTCAGAAGACAATCATATGCGTACCACTCACTCGATAATAGATAGATGACTCCTATCAACGTATCTTTATCCTGAGTTGCATACTTGAGAAAAAGATGTATTTCCAAATACCAGAAAAAACAGGAATGATTTCCTCTTTGTATGTGTAAAAATAGAAATTTATTTAAAACAGTCCAATGTGTAGCAAAGATACCACCATATATGAAAAAATAGAAAAATGAAAAATAATAACAATAAAACAAAAACGATTTCCAATAGGACAAATGGGTCCAAAAGTTCCTTGTCCAAGGCTACCCACAGTACAGCTGTCCAACGCGTTTCGGTCTTAAATGGACCTTTATCAAGAACTCTTGATAAAGGTCCATTTATTGGCTTTTGGTTCTAAAAGATATCCTGTAGCGCACTAGAAAAGTGTACAAGTGACAGATGTGCCAGTTATATAATATATATATATATATATATATATATATATATATATATATATATATATATATATATATATATAAAGGGGACACAACAGCACTCCTTAGTGCATAGGTCTGCAAACTCTGTCCTCATTACCCCACACAGTGCATGTTTTGCAGGTCTCCTCACAGAATCACAAGTGAAATAATTGACTCCACCTGCAGACCTTTTAAAATGTGTCTGTGAGTAATTAATACACCTGTGCACCTGCTGGGTTACCTTGAAAACATGCACTGTGTGGGGTAATGAGGACCAAGTTTGCAGACCTATGCCTTAGTGTAATAATAAATCAATGAGACATCAAGCGGTGACACACAAGTTAATCCCAAGTGCACACGAACCATGTAATGATGGCAAAAATATACGTTTTCGTGAATAGCCATAAAGTATGTCCTCTTCACAAATGGATAAGGCAGTGTCTAGCTTTTCCCAGACTCCAATAATATGTAGGATGGAAATAAAAGTATACTGTATATGGTGTAATACGTTTAGAACAGCAAAGTAGACCAAAAGCAGTTCAGCCTCAACGCATTTCGCCCAATAAAAACATTCAGGACTTTATCAGGAGGATGAACAACATTATAGTCAGAGCGATAAAAAATTATGCATACTGGACTTATTTGTCTTAATGCGTTTTGGAGACTTTTTTCCAGTCTTGCTTTCGGTCATTAAAGGGTTAAGCCAGAGTTTCCCAAACTCCGCCATTCCATTCCAGGTTTTAAGGATAGCCATGTTTGAGTTCAGATGATGAAATCAAATTGACTGAGGTGCTTATTAAGTCACCTGAGCTCAAGCATGAATATACTTTAAACCTGGACTGTAATGGCGGAGTTTGGGAAACTCTGGGTTAAGCATTAATTTTGAAGGACATACTTACTCTCATTATATGAATCTTTGCTGGGCCTAGGCCCACTCTTTCTCTGCTTTACCTCCTGGTGTACTTCCACTGACAAACCTTAGAAAAGCTTTCATGAAGAGTGTTTAATTAGGCAAAAAGCGGTGATGAATTCTGCGCAGTGTACAGCTTTTTGTGTGCCCTCTACCCTTGTAGTGACTTGAAAAACACCATAATCAAAATAACATTTCTATATAATGAGAGAACATTGAGTTCTGAATGCTAATGCTCCAGAAATGGGAACGGCAAGCAAGCAAATAATTCATTCAAGCTCGTGTTTTTTTTTACTTTAATTGCAAATAATTAAGCTGGAAATCAGATTTTACCTGTTCTGTTTCCCAAATCTGTTAATTCTTGTCACCTCTACAGATTTATTATGTGTAAATTGTTCTGGATCTTCAAGGTGCATGGAACTTGAATAATGAGCACGTTTTTTTTCGAGACGATTTCCTGCTTATTAACTGACTGGTTCAGTGTTACATGTTGTGAGTTTTGCTTCCATATTCGGTGCGTATTGCACTGGGTATGACAATGATGAGTTGCAGAGTCTTGCTGGAAATTCCGTATTAGTGCCACAAACGGACACCCTTGAAATGTTTTAGGAACGTGAGTCATACAGTAGGTCAATGTCTTGTTTGATGCCCTTAGATAGCTTAATGCCTTTTATCTGTAGTTTCCTACTAAATACCTACCCATGGCCCAGCAATGATGCTAAATGCGAATTGAGGAGACCATTGAGGGATTGCATGCTTTTTAGATGTTCCGCCTGGCTGTGGAATCTCTTTCTATGCCCAAGTATGTCATACCCTGCTTGGGCCCTTTTATTTCTCGGCAGCTATTGGGACCTTAGTAAGGGGATCGTGTAGTGGAGGGACCTTAGTGAGGGTTGCTTACTAGGGACCTTAGTGAGGGGAGCGTGTGGTGGGTGGAGGGACCTTAGTGAGGGGAGCTTGTGGTGGAGGGACCTTAGTGAGTGTTACTTACTAGGGACTTTAGTGAGGGGATCATGTCGTGGAGGGACCTTAGTGAGGGGAGCGTGTGGTGGAGGGACCTTAGTAAGGTTTACTTACTAGAGACCTTAGCAATGGGAGCGTGTGGTGGAGGGACCTTAGTGAGAGGAACGTGTGGTGGAGGGACCTTAGTGAGGGTTAATTACTAGGGACCTTAGTGAGGAGAGCGTGTGGTGGAGGGACCTTAGTGAGGGTTACTTACTATGGAACTTAGTGAGGGGAGCATGTGGTGGAGGGACTTTAGTAAGGGTTACTTACTAGGGACATTAGTGAGGGGAGCGTGTGGTGGAGTTTCTCAGAGTTAGATGGACCTGCCTGCAAGAACTCATCTGGGAAGTGTGCAACTGACCCTGAGCTAGTTTCCGTAGCTAGGCACCAGTGATGGAAGATATTGCACAGTCCATGCAGTATTGGGATTTAAATTTGAAGGCCATGAATTTGAAAAAGAGTTCTCCTACCCAACAAGCCCTGACCATTACAAGAGCCCAATCGAAAGATTGGTATTGTAATTTGAAGATACCCCTGCCTATGACGTCATTGACTGAACTGCCCTCTGGGTAAGATAAGTGTTGTATTTGTCTGAACTTGCACTTTGTCTACCCCAAGGAGAGATATAATACATTTATTGATGTGAGTGAGTGTTCCCAGTGGGACTATTATATCGGAAGTATAGTGAGAGTCAGGAACACTAATACAGTTTAACAATCATGTATTTACAATATCATTGACAATAATTAAAATATACTTATCCACGTTCCTTAAGGCAGTTATACAGGATAATCAGAGCCCTAGCATAAGGTGTAGTCCCAGGGAGCCTCCTCTCGCTGTGTAGCTGCGTAGCGCCTAGGTCTTGTCAGTCAAAGGAACCCTATTGCCAATCTCAGTCTCAATGGAGGCTGCCATCAGTGTGACGTGACCCTCTATTTAACCCAGAATTCTGAGAGGTGGTCTAGGGATCATATCTCCATACACATGTCATTGGAGTCCCTGGTCACTTGTACAATATTGTGAAATCTATTGTTGTATTGACTTCTAATGTAGGACAAATAGCCCTTTACCTTTGCGTATTTTAGATGTCTAGGCCATTTGATCAAAGGTAAACATCTATTTGTTGACCACGAATACACCTATTGTCTGGCCTGTTATGTAAGCTAAAAAGGAGAACAATTTCTTATTAACATACTATAAAGAACAAACAGCTTGTTCCTACAAAGATGGAAAATGAAAGTCTTACAACACAAATACAGTATATGGCTATGTGTACACTTCTTATACATAGAAGACAAAAAGCTGTAGATCAGAAATCAATACTGTTACAATCCACCCTTGGCTTCCATGTATTATTAAGTGTTATGGTGATAATGTCCAATTAATGACCCATCAACCTGAGTGTCAAAACCTGTGTGCATTCTAAATAACCTTACAGCATTTAAACAATAATAGAAATACTATTTTAATCACAGTATACATAATAATTATAGAAAATAAATAAAAAATTTAAAAAAATTACATAAACTACGGTGTGTATAATAGTTTCAAACTTTTGATCAGTCAAATTTCCATCCTTCCTCCCATTGGCTCAACTCTCTCAAGCTAACAGGAGTAGCAACATATGCAAAAGTTTTTGATGAATTTGGGGAGTGCAGATCCAATATTCTTTTTCTTCCAAACTGAATCCAGTTCATAGAGTGATCTACTGGATCTTTTTACATTTGCTTTCAAAGTTAATGTCTGGTCTGCTGTATGCTGTTCAAACACGATCCAAAGAAAACAAAAAGATGAATCCAACTATCATCAAGGATGTGCCTGATTCATAGCACCATACTCCTTGGTCAGGGCGAGATTCCCTCAGGCCGGCATAGATCTTGGTTCAACCTGTCGGGAAAAATAAACAAGTGTTAAGTTTCTTATCAGCATGCTCTTGGATACAAATGATAGGCAGAAAAATACACTGGGTTAGCATCACCTTCAACCAGAACATAGTATGTTTTTCCTTGCCCTAATGCTGCTATC
This sequence comes from Pseudophryne corroboree, assembly GCF_028390025.1. Taxonomy (NCBI): domain Eukaryota; kingdom Metazoa; phylum Chordata; class Amphibia; order Anura; family Myobatrachidae; genus Pseudophryne; species Pseudophryne corroboree. The sequence goes on from NC_086451.1 coordinate 11,818,465, forward strand.
TCCCCCTTCTTTTTCCTAACCTGGTTGTCACTATTGTTCTTATCAATTAGGAGCTTATACTTAGCTCTGAATATGACACAGGGAGGTGGCCTGGGTGGCGTGGGCTCTAACAATCTCTGAAAGGGGGTTGTTCCTGTTCATTCAAACAGCATACTGCCTCCTGTAGGACACTGTCCCAACCCTTTAAAGTGTGCATGGGCATTCTATTGCGTATTTGTTCCTTAAGGAGACCATTCATTCTTCCTATTAATCCAGCTGCATTTGGATAAAATGGAATATGGTACACCCAACATACATGGTTCTCCTTTGCCCAGTCATAGGTTCTTTCTGCTCCACTATGTCCACATTGTTCATGCGCCCACCGTCGCAGGTTGTATATGTCAATTTTTTTTAATCTTCCTCTACTGGTGATTGAGTGGCTGATTTGATTTGTACAAGGGCATCAGCTGTGTCTTTAGGTGAGAAACTTGTGTGTGCATTTACATGACCAATTGAGATAGACCTGGATGTGTTGTAGTTCCAAATTTGATTCCATATTTCAGGCCCAAGCCATAAAGGCTTGGAATGGGTTCTCCAATCTTCTTCTTTCCATGAGGGCATCCAAATAGTGAGACCTTTATATGGGGCCCAACTGTCAGTGTAGATTATCCAAAGACCATCTGTCTCTTGTAGAAGCATCAGTACAGCTTGCAGTTCTGCATTTTGGCTGGGTCCCCCTTCACCATTCGCATATATAACTTCCTCCAGTACAGATTGGAATGCTGCGGCAGTCCAAGTTCGGCCCCTTTGTGTCAGGGTAGAGGAGCCGTCTGTAAACCAAGCAATCTTCTGCTCTTCTTCTGTTCAACTGCAGTAATGTTCAGCAGTTGAAACTGGAGATTCTTCTTTCAACGGTGGGGGTAGCTGTTCAATGCTATCGAATTGGAAAATAACAATTCCTGTAAGGTGGCAGGTGACTTGAGAAGGCTCTTGAGAAGCTACTCCTACCCTTCTCTGATAAGTAGAGATGAGCGGGTTCAGTTTTACTCGGATTTACTCGGGTATTTCGGGTTTTGCTTATTGGCTATCCAAAACGCGTGACATCCGTGATCCAATAAGATGCCGTTTCGAGCCCCGAGTAAAACTGAACCCGCACATCTCTAATGATAAGTACCACTTCCAGTTCTGTACGATGGGCTTCCGTGCAACAGCAGAATGTGATTCAACTCCTTCTTGCCTCAGCCATCCTGCAATAGGGAGGTCTGTACGGATTGCGATTGGCTGTTGTTTAGTTGTGCTCTCTATATGTTGGAGAGCAGTATATGTAGCTAGAAAAGTCTTTTCTAAGGGAGAGTATTGTCTTTGTGCTGAGGAAAACTGCTTTGCCCGGAATCCAATGGGCTTCTTCTTTTGTCCCTTGATTGCATTTCCCTGCCATAAGCCCTGAGACGTTCCATGCTCTGTGGTAGTTACATCCAGGAAGAATGGCTGATCTGACTGTAGTGCACCGTGATAGCTTGCTTTGCAATTTGAAAAACCTCTTCTTGTTCAGCAGACCACAAATTCTTGACTGTCTGCTGCAAAGGGTACAGAACGAAAGCATTTCCTAAATCCACCCTAGCATGTAAGGCTATTTGTCCATTAGTGTTTGAGATTTGTCCCACCAAACTATCATGTAAGGTACTGCTGCAGCTAGGGGTGGTATCGCTTTGTTTAGTCCCCAAGAGTCAATTGACAGTCTGTATAAGCCATTTGGCTTTTTCACGGGATACACTTGATCATTATAGTGATGTGCACCGGACATTTTTCGGGTTTTGTGTTTTGGTTTTGGATTCGGTTCCGCGGCCGTGTTTTGGATTCGGACGCATTTTGGCAAAACCTCCCTGAAATTTTTTGTCGGATTCGGGTGTTTTTTTACAAAAAACCCTCAAAAACAGCTTAAATCATAGAATTTGGGGGTCATTTTTATCCCATAGTATTATTAACCTCAATAACCATAATTTCCACTCATTTTCAGTCTATTCTGAACACCTCACACATCACAATATTATTTTTAGTCCTAAAATTTGCACCGAGGTCGCTGGATGACTAAGCTAAGCGACCCAAGTGGCCGACACAAACACCTGGCCCATCTAGGATTGGCACTGCAGTGTCAGACAGGATGGCACTTCAAAAAAATAGTCCCCAAACAGCACATGATGCAAAGAAAAAAAGAGGTGCACCAAGGTCGCTGGATGGCTAAGCTAAGCGACACAAATGGCCGACACAAACACCTGGCCCATCTAGGAGTGGCACTGCAGTGTCAGGCAGGATGGCACTTCAAAAAAATAGTCCCCAAACAGCACATGATGCAAAGAAAAATGAAAGAAAAAAGAGGTGCAAGATGGAATTGTCCTTGGGCCCTCCCACCCACCCTTATGTTGTATAAACAGGACATGCACACTTTAACAAACCCATCATTTCAGCGACAGGGTCTGCCACACAACTGTGACTGAAATGACTGGTTGGTTTGGGCCCCCACCAAAAAAGAAGCAATCAATCTCTCCTTGCACAAACTGGCTCTACAGAGGCAAGATGTCCACCTCCTCCTCATCCTCCGATTCCTCACCCCTTTCACTGTGTACATCCCCCTCCTCACAGATTATTAATTCGTCCCCACTGGAATCCATCATCTCAGGTCCCTGTGTACTTTCTGGAGGCAATTGCTGGTGAATGTCTCCACGGAGGAATTGATTATAATTCATTTTGATGAACATCATCTTCTCCACATTTTCTGGAAGTAACCTCGTACGCCGATTGCTGACAAGGTGAGCGGCGGCACTAAACACTCTTTCGGAGTACACACTGGAGGGGGGGCAACTTAGGTAAAATAAAGCCAGTTTCTGCAAGAGCCTCCAAATTGCCTCTTTTTCCTGCCAGTATACGTACGGACTGTCTGACGTGCCTACTTGGATGCGGTCACTCATATAATCCTCCACCATTCTTTCAATGGTGAGAGAATCATATGCAGTGACAGTAGACGACATGTCAGTAATCGTTGGCAGGTCCTTCAGTCCGGACCAGATGTCAGCACTCGCTCCAGACTGCCCTGCATCACTGCCAGCGGGTGGGCTCGGAATTCTTAGCCTTTTCCTCACAGCCCCAGTTGCGGGAGAATGTGAAGGAGGAGCTGTTGACGGGTCACGTTCCGCCTGACTTGACAATTTTCTCACCAGCAGGTCTTTGAACCTCTGCAGACTTGTGTCTGCCGGAAAGCGAGATACAATGTAGGTTTTAAATCTAGGATCGAGCACGGTGGCCAAAATGTAGTACTCTGATTTCAACAGGGAATGACCTGACTCAGGCTGGCAGTGTCTGAACTGACTTCACGTGTGGCAAGTTCAAAGAGTTGCAGAACCTTGCACAACGTTGAAATCATTCTCCACTGCGCTTGAGTCAGGTGCATTCCCCCTCCTTTGCCTATATCGTAGGCAGATGTATAGGCTTGAATGGCCTTTTGCTGCTCCTCCATCCTCTGAAGCATATAGAGGGTTGAATTCCACCTCGTTACCACCTCTTGTTTCAGATGATGGCAGGGCAGGTTCAGGACTGTTTGCTGGTGCTCCAGTCTTCGGCACGCGGTGGCTGAATGCCGAAAGTGGCCCGCAATTCTTCGGGCCACCGACAGCATCTCTTGCACGCCCCTGTCGTTTTTTAAATAATTCTACACCACCAAATTCAATGTATGTGCAAAACATGGGACGTGCTGGAATTTGCCCAGATGTAATGCACGCCCAATATTGTTGGCGTTGTCCGATGTCACAATCCCCAGGAGAGTCCAATTGGGGTAAGCCATTCTGCGATGATGTTCCTCAGTTTCCGTAAGAGGTTGTCAGCTGTGTGCCTCTAATGGAAAGCGGTGATACAAAGCGTAGCCTGCCTAGGAACGAGTTGGCGTTTGCGAGATGCTGCTACTGGTGCCGCTGCTGTTCTTGCTGCGGGAGGCAATACATCTACCCAGTGGGCTGTCACAGTCATATAGTCCTGAGTCTGCCCTGCTCCACTTGTCCACATGTCCGTGGTTAAGTGGACATTGGGTACAACTGCATTTTTTAGGACACTGGTGACTCTTTTTCTGACGTCTGTGTACATTTTCGGTATTGCCTGCCTAGAGAAATGGAACCTAGATGGTATTTGGTACTGGGGACACAGTACCTCAATCAAGTCGTAGTTGCCTGTGAATTAACGGTGGATACCGGAAACACGTTTCTCACCGCCCAGGCTTCCAAGGTCTAAATTATCAGCTTAGCAGCAGGATGACTGCTGTGATATTTCATCTTCCTCGCAAAGGACTGTTGGACAGTCAATTGCTTACTGGAAGTAGTACAAGTGGTCTTCCGACTTCCCCTCTGGGATGACGATCGACTCCCAGCAGCAACAACAGCAGCGCCAGCAGCAGTAGGCGTTACACTCAAGGATGCATCGAAGGAATCCCAGGCAGGAGAGGACTCGTCAGACTTGCCAGTGACATGGCCTGCAGGACAATTGGCTTTCCTGTGTAAGGAGGAAATTGACACTGAGGGAGTTGGTGGTGTGGTTTGCAGGAGCTTGGTTACAAGAGGAAGGGATTTAGTGGTCAGTGGACTGCTTCCGCTGTCATCCAAAGTTTTTGAACTTGTCACTGACTTCTGATGAATGCGCTTCAGGTGACGTATAAGGGAGGATGTTCCGAGGTGGTTAACGTCCTTACCCCTACTTATTACAGCTTGACAAAGGCGACACACGGCTTGACACCTGTTGTCCGCATTTGTGTTAAAATAATTCCACACCGAAGAGGTGATTTTTTTTGTAATTTGACCAGGCATGTCAATGGCCATATTCGTCCCACAGACAACAGGTGTCTCCCCGGGTGCCTGACTTAAACAAACCACCTCACCATCAGAATCCTCCTTGTCAATTTCCTCCTCAGCGCCAGCAACACCCATATCCTCATCCTGGTGTACTTCAACAGTGACATCTTCAATTTGACTATCAGGAACTGGACTGCGGGTGCTCCTTCCAGCACTTGCAGGGGGCGTGCAAATGGTGGAAGGCGCCACCTCTTCCCGTCCAGTGTTGGGAAGGTCAGGCATCTCAGCCGACACAATTGGACTCTCCTTGGGGATTTGTGATTTAGAAGAACGCACAGTTCTTTGCTGTGCTTTTGCCAGCTTAAGTCTTTTCATTTTTCTAGCGAGAGGATGAGTGCTTCCATCCTCATGTGAAGCTGAACCACTAGCCATGAACATAGGCCAGGGCCTCAGCCGTTCCTTGCCACTCCGTGTCGTAAATGGCATATTGGCAAGTTTACGCTTCTCCTCAGATGCTTTTAATTTTGATTTTTGGGTCATTTTACTGAACTTTTGTTTTTTGGATTTTACATGCTCTCTACTATGGCATTGGGCATCGGCCTTGGCAGACGACGTTGATGGCATTTCATCGTCTCGGCCATGACTAGTGGCAGCAGCTTCAGCACGAGGTGGAAGTGGATCTTGATCTTTCCCTATTTTACCCTCCACATTTTTGTTCTCCATTTTTTAATGTGTGGAATTATATGCCAGTATCAATAACAATGGCCTACTACTATATATACTGCGCACAACTGAAATGCACCACAGGTATGGATGGATAGTATACTTGACGACACAGAGGTAGGTAGAGCAGTGGCCTACTGTACCGTACTGCTATATATTATATACTGGTGGTCAGCAAACTGTGCAAAACTGAAATGCACCACAGGTATGGATGGATAGTATACTTGACGACACAGAGGTAGGTAGAGCAGTGGCCTTCTGTACCGTACTGCTATATATTATATACTGGTGGTCAGCAAAATTATGCACTGTACTCCTACTATATACTACAATGCAGCACAGATATGGCGCGTTTTTCAGGCAGAGAACGTATAATACTGGTGGTCACTGGTCAGCAAAACTCTGCACTGTACTCCTATATAATACTGGTGGTCCCCAGTCCCCACAATAAAGCAGTGTGAGCACAGATATATGCAGCACACTGAGCACAGATATGGAGTGTTTTTCAGGCAGACAACGTATACTGGTGGTCACTGGTCAGCAAAACTCTGCACTGTACTCCTATATAATACTGCTGGTCCCCAGTCCCCACAATAAAGCAGTGTGAGCACAGATATATGCAGCACACTGAGCACAGATATGGAGCGTTTTTCAGGCAGACAACGTATACTGGTGGTCACTTGTCAGCAAAACTCTGCACTGTACTCCTCCTATATAATACTGCTGGTCCCCAGTCCCCACAATAAAGCAGTGTGAGCACAGATATATGCAGCACACTGAGCACAGATATGGAGCGTTTTCAGGCAGAGAACGTATAATACTGGTGGTCACTGGTCAGCAAAACTCTGCACTGTACTCCTCCTATATAATACTGCTGGTCCCCAGTCCCCACAATAAAGCAGTGTGAGCACAGATATATGCAGCACACTGAGCACAGATATGGAGCGTTTTCAGGCAGAGAACGTATAATACTGGTGGTCACTGGTCAGCAAAACTCTGCACTGTACTCCTCCTATATACCCAGTCCCCACAATAAAGCAGTGAGCACAGATATTTGCAGCCCCCTGAACAAAACTGAGATGACGCCAGCCACGTCCTCTCACTATCATTTCCAATGCACGAGTGAAAAATGGCGGCGACGCGTGGCTCCTTAAATAGAATCCGAATCTCGCGAGAAACCGACAGTGGGATGATGACGTTCGGGCGCGCTCGGGTTAACCGAGCAAGGCGGGAGGATCCGAGTCTGCCTCGGAACCGTGTAAATTGGGTGAAGTTCGGGGGGGTTCGGATTCCGAGGAACCGAACCCGCTCATCACTAGATCATTATAGCTTTGTGCTTCACGGAATACTCCCATCTTGTAGCAGAGCCTGAACAGTGCCCCAATTTCCTTCAAACCACCTTGTATGTGGTATTGCTTCAGGTTAGCTGGCCGTGCAGGAGAAGGTATGTGTATGGGTGACCATTTTGCACTCCCTCTAACTACCGGCTTTAGTGCAGAAACCGTGAAGGCTCTTACAGAACCCCCAAAAACATAATTACCAGAGGATGTGTCTATGGACTGTCCTCTCAAGATATCCATTCCAATTATGTTGTCGGGGAGCTCAGAAACCAACACTGAAGCATCAAAGTAGGGACCGTCCCAATTTCTTATTAACATACTATAAAGAACAAACAGCTTGTTCCTACAAAGATGGAAAATGAAAGTCTTACAACACAAATACAGTATATGGTTATGTGTACACATTTTATACATAGAAGACAAATAGTTAGCTGTAGGTCAGAAATCAATACTGTTACAGTGCGGAGAGCTAAAAGGATCGGCCATGGGCCTAGTGCCAATTTTTTGTTAAGCTTGGCCTGTACGATGTATGGATAGTCTTTGGCTGACTATAATGTTCTGGCTATGACTCTTGGTGTATTAGTATGTGGAAACCTGTTTTGAATACCTGTGTAAGGAGCTTAGGGTCTGTTCAGTTGGCGTGCTGCAACAGCCATTTTGACATGGTTTGTAGGTTTTTGGGTGAGTAGGCCTTACTTGGTAATAGGTCCTTCGCCCTTACCTGCCGCCTGTATTCCGGGGTTTAAAAAAAGTATTTTTCCACTTTATCCCCCCTCATTTGTTTTAGTTAGCAAATAGGCCTTGTTTGACAGAGTTTTGTGTTATAATTGAAGCATCATCTTCTGAGAGTTGGCATGCAGGATCTCGCAAAATGATGGGCCTAGGGTGGCCGAAATCCCTTTCTGACAAATGCATGGCTTCTGTACATATGTTAATGTCTTTGGTTGAAAGGAACGATTTGCGTCCTTTCACTAAAGAGACTGCTGAGCCAATTGGTAGCGTTTGTTGTGTTGCCCTAAGAGGGAAGCGGTAGAGAGAACGTCCAAATGAGATTGTTCTTTATGGCCTACTAATAGAAGATTCAACCAGTGTTTAGAAACCTCCACTAGGTGATAGTCAGGGCCGGCTCCAGGCATACTAGCACCCTGTGGGAGAATTTTAGGAGCGCCGGCCGCACTGGTCGAACAGCCCTAGAGCCAGATGTGATATGTTAGGCAGATAAGTATAGGTCGACAGTGTCTAGGTAGACCACTATTGGTCGACAGTAAGTAGGTGGACATGGTTTCTAGGTCGATAGGGACTTTTTTTGTTGTCGTTTTCTCCATACAGTGACCGGGAACCCAAATTAGTGCACCGTGTCCCCTCGCATGGCTCGCTTCGCTCGGCCCAGGATACCGTTCCCAATTGTAGTCCACGTGGATCGTAAAGTATGAAAAAGTTCAAAAAATGAAAAAAAGGTGAAAAACTCATGTCGACCTTTTGTTACGTCGACCTAGAACACGTCGACCTACAAACCACGTCGACCTACTTACTGTCGACCAATAGTAGTCGACCTAACAGTGTCGACCTACTTACTGCCGACCTAAAGACCGGATCCCCTAGAGCCGGCCCTGGTGATGATGAACGTCAGCGCAGTTCATAGCCGCAGCCAGGTAACGGGCTTTCAGTTGCTTAGCCAGGGATGGCCAGAGAGCTACAGATTGCCTGGGATGACTGTGAATCCCCTTTTCTGCCCTCTATTACCATGTGACCCCTGATTGTACAACGGGTAATATTCATGTTATGTACATACTATACAATAATATATCTATTTGGTTTTCTTTTTTTTTTTTAAGACATTCGTTTCACCGGCACAAACTGGGTAAACAAGGAGGATATTTTGTATTTGAATAAATGAGGATTTAGTCTGCTTTATCAGTGGACTCATTTCCAATTAGATATTGCTAATGAGCACCCATCTGGTAATCAAGGACTCCTCTGGGGCTGAAGGAAAGATTAATTTAATTTTAATTATTTATTCTCTGGTGCTGTACTCTAATTCCTTTCAGCTTCTCACCCATCTCACCCTTGGCAGAGAGTTTTGAGCTACAAATTGCATTTTGTTTGTATCACTTTGATCCTTGGCGGCCCCTCTTATCTCCGTTCAGTACTTGTATATGGATTTACTTTCTCCTTAATACGGAGATTACAGAGAGAGGGAGACAGAACTTGACTCTCAGGTGTTGCCAGATCATACATCGTTCTATGCGGTCATTGCCGGACGGGATATAAAATATAAAATTTACACCTACGCAGTGGTGTAAAAAAGGTAACTTTTTATCTTGAAGAATATAAAACTCATCAGTGGAAAAAAAACCCCTGAATCTTCCATCAGTGGCCCTGACGAAGGGTTATATCTGCCTGATTCCCAAGATATATTACAAGCGTTCCTTACAGCCAAATGAAGAGCCTTTGGGGCCCTGTGTTTTGACCCCCTTCTAGCCGCCTTATAAATATACTTGCCATTTTGTTTTTTCCCTAGCTGTAACTTGGCGCCTCCTCCGGCTGCAGTATATGTCCCTCTGAGAACGGTATTTTGCTCTGTGATGAACAAATTGACATTACTAGGTATAAAATAGACGTGTTTGCAGAAGAGATCAGTGACCGGTTGGCCATACCTCCCAAAAGGGGTGTAGCCATGGATAAAGGGGGTGGGCATCAGATGGATGGGGCATGGCTTTGCTTCACGACCCCCCGGTATTGTCATCTTTTTGGTGGCGTGCCCAGCGCTCTTTGAGGAGGTGAGTAGCCCCTTACTCACCTCCCCGCACTGTTAGATGGCGTGCACTAGCGCATGGCATCTATTCCATGATCACTGGCTGTTTTGCAGTGCAGAGCAGTGCTGATCACAGGCTCTCCCAATCCGCAGGCAGGTTAGCGGGACAGTGTCTGAAGAGTGGGACTGTCGCGCTGAAATTGGGACAGTTGAGAGGTATGCAACGCTTGCCAGTAATTCAGAGGTAAATAAATTATACACATATCATGGGGGTATAACACTACCTGCTTCGCCACAGAATGCACTAGTGCCGTGATGCCGGAGCGGGGAGGTGAGAACTCCCCCCTCTGGCGATCCCTGCCAGACCCACTCACAGGACATCAGTCTAGTACTGATGCGCTGTGGTAATGGGGAGTGGTCGGCCAAACGTAGGCGCGTCATGGCCGTTCAGGTGCCATTTTCTGTGCGTGCAAAAATTAGCAGTTGTGATCTCACTTGCTACTGGAGAGCCCTCTGCGTCCCGGGAGAGCAGCTCAGCCTTTGCATCTTCAGAGGCACTCAGACTCTGCCACATGTTCCGATTTACAATGATGGTACCGATGTATCAGCAATTATACGGTCTTGGACGGAAATGTTGCAACAGCAGCGGGCATCCCTAGACTCAGGTTAGCTTCTGCTCATATTAGCAAGCAGTCGCAATTGCGTGCGGGAAAAATAGCGACAGCAGCAGCAAGAAAATCCACATGATTGTGTTCTCTAAAATAAAAATAATTTCATGATACGTTTTCTGTCAATACCCGGATCCCCGAAGCAATGGAGCAGCCGCAAAACGCACCTTGCTTTCACTGGGCTTCATTCTGCTGTAAGTCACAGCTGTTCGGGGCCAGCCCAGACCTGAGCCGCATGTGTCGTTCTCCGCCAGCGAGGAATAATGTACGCTATAATAACGACAAGTGAATCCATCATTTCTCTGCTGCTACTCGGAGTTCTAATCTTCCAGAGGTTTCACTTCAAGTAGAAAAATGATGAAGGGAAGCTAAATTCCTGCTCATATCCCCTCACATTTAACCTTCTAGCTTCTCCAATTTTCCTCAGTTCACAGAGGTGCGTGGTTGCATGAAAAGTGATAGTCCCCAATCTCTCCAGCAGGTGGAGGAAATGTTTTACAGATCGGCTCCAGCACCAGAAGGGACCCCTGTAAAATGCCATTTGCTTCTACAATATTAATGCAGTTTAGAAGCTGTTCAGAATTTGTGCTTATTCTCCTCCTTGAAGGCAGCCTACGCCGGGAAGGTTCTGCGGAGTGATTGGGGGTTATAACGACAAAATACATGTTAAAAGCAAATTACAGAAATACTTAGACCTCATAAATCAGACAGTTTATGCAATTTAATGTTATTACAATAGATGGGTGCAATAAAGGGGGTCATTCTGAGTTGATCGCTCGCTAGCAGTTTTTAGCAGCCGTGCATACGCTATGCCGCCGCCCACTGGGAGTGTATTTTAGCTTAGTAGAAGTGCGAACGAAAGGATCGCAGAGCGGCTGCAAAGTTTTTTTTTGTGCAGTTTTAGAGTAGCTCCAGACCTAGTCAGCGCTTGCGATCCCTTCAGACTGTTCAGTTCCTGTTTTGACGTCACAAACACGCCCTGCGTTCGCCCAGCCACGCCTGCGTTTTTCCTGGTATGCCTGCGTTTTTCCTGGCACGCCTGCGTTTTTCCAAACACTCCCTGAAAACGGTCAGTTGCCACCCCGAAATGCCCACTTCATGTCAATCACTTTGCGGCTACCAGTGCGACTGAAAAGCATCACTAGACCCTGTGTGAAACTACATCGTTCGTTGTAATAGTATGCCGCACGTGCGCATATGCATGCGCAGAAGTGCCGTTTTTTTGCCTCATCGCTGCACAGCGAACGAATGCAGCTAGCGATCAATTCGGAATGACCACCAATGTACACAAATATTACAATCAAGCAGAAGCAGCATTCTCATTTTTCATGTTCTGGGGATACTTTTAATCACTTTTGGAGGAACAGATGCAGATTTATTGTATAAAATAAAATACTGAAGGTCGTGACCAGTTCACAAATGATTTTTGCATGAACTGAAGTTGACACGGATTCTTCTCCATATGCATATGACTGTAATACATTGTATAGAGGGCCCTGTTCCTAGGTTCTACTCTATGCCGATGTTTTCGCAGCTGATCAATTATTGACTGCGCACGTATCAAACACTGCAAACGCGCCAAGGTACATAAGCGATGACGCTTGCAGTGAGGATTTTTTTGCAGAGTGATTGTCAGGGACCGTTTTGGGGAGGTGACGTTGGAAGGGGAGGGGCGGGGGGGGATTTGCAAAACCGTAGTTGTGTTGCAACCGTTTCTGTGGCTTGTCTTAGCCTACAACTGCGATCCCATATGCAGAAAACATGGCGCCAGGATCTCAGTTCCGGCGGCCATAGAGTTACTAGGTCTAGTGAGTTGCCTGTTTGTACGCAGATGCGGACATTTGCGAAGCCGCCGGTGGGCGCATTAATACATTTCCAGGCGGCTGCAGCATAGCGTATTGTCCCACAACCGCTGTGTCCATGATCGCGGCTGAGAATTAATTAGCGGCCACCTCCAAACAGGCCCATAATTCCCATTCTAGGCTTCCTACCATGGAGAGAATTTAGTCAGTGACTATTATTCTATCTATTGCGGTATAATGCTCCACCATCTTCCGCGTCACTATACTGGATAAAGTCAGGGTTTAATTCTGGGTGACCACCTCTCACCTTAGTCCCACCCTGTGATGTACTGTATAAAAATGGGGGTTACCTGTAGCTGCGAGTTGCGTGCACCATATATTGTATATACTCTGAGTCTCAGAACGTGATTGGCTGAATAATTGGGAAAACTGCAACAGTATATGGGGGTGATTCCGAGTTGTTCGCTCGCTAGCTGCTTTTAGCAGCATTGCACACGCTAAGCCTCCGCCCTCTGGGAGTGTATCTTAGCTTAGCAGAATTGCGAACGAAAGATTAGCAGAATTGGGAATAGAAATTTCTTAGCAGTTTCTGAGTAGCTCGAGACTTACTCCTACACTGCGATCAGTTCAGTCAGTTTTGTTCCTGGTTTGACGTCACAAACACACCCAGCGTACGCCCAGACACTCCCCCGTTTCTCCAGACACTCCCGTGTTTTTCCCTGAAACGCCTGCGTTTTTCCGCACACTCCCAGAAAACGGTCAGTTTCCGCCCAGAAACACCCACTTCCTGTCAATCACACTACGATCAGCAGAACGATGAAAAAACTTTGTTATGCCATGAGTAAAATACCAAACTTTTGTGCTAATTTACTTGGCGCAGGCGCACTGCGTACATTGCGCATGTGCAGTTTGCGACTAATCGCTCCATAGCGAAATAAATAACGAGCGAACAACTCGGAATGACCCCCTAAGTTGGAAAAAATCGGTTCATATTTGTATTTTTTTTTTTCATTTTCAGCTGATTCAGTACAATTGTAGCGAATTAGCCGTCTCTGGTAACATTAGAATGCTCAGATGTCTGTGTAGCGAGGGGATCTTCATAGAGCGGCAGCTCCTCAGTCATCGCAGGCTACATCTGTCTCCATTAATATAGCGCTGAGGTGAGCAGTACCGATAAGCTGTGAATTCACACATTTCTTTTTTTGTTTTTTTTCTCACCTCTGCTACTTCTCACGTTGCTCACAATCACTAATTTAGCCATGAGCGCTTAATCAGTAAGGTTAATGAGAGGCATGGCTTGCATTGAGTATGTATACCTTGTGTGAGTATTCTGCCTTCACACAAATGCTGCAAATGAAATGTGCTGTCCTGCATTCTCTGTCCTCCCGCTGCAAAAGCACCCCAGGTTCCTTCCCAGTACATAATGAATTGGCCTTTCTTCTGACAAATGAAGGATTGTAATTAGCAGTCAACAAAAGTGTTGTAAAGGATGGGAGAGAGGGGGAGGCAGGTGAGAGAACCAGCTGAATGTAATTAAAATACTTCTTTTTATAGGTGGGTTTTTTTTCTCGTTTTTTTTTGCAGCTTTCTCTTTTTCTGTGAGTGTTTCGCAAGCGCAAATCATTTTCTCAGGTTGCAGACTCCAGATCAGGCAGGATGTAATTGGATGTAGCAGGGTCGCTGTATTGTTTAGGTATTGTTGAACAGTAAATAACACTTAATGCATCTGCAAACATAGTAATCCTTGTAAAAGTGTCATAAAGTCACCTATTGTCTCCTCTGAGGAGACTAAACGGTCATCTGGACAGAATATCACAGTGGTAGTATTATTGCCATGGAGGTTAGGCTTCATAGTGACAGAAAGGTGGCTAGTATAAAGAAAGGCTAGTATACAAAGCCAAGCATACCTGGTGATCAGTATACAAAGCCAAGCATACCTGGTGATCAGTATACAAAGCCAAGCATACCTGGTGATCAGTATACAAAGCCAAGCATACCTGGTGATCAGTATACAAAGCCAAGCATACCTGGTGATCAGTATACAAAGCCAAGCATACCTGGTGATCAGTATACAAAGCCAAGCATACCTGGTGATCAGTATACAAAGCCAAGCATACCTGGTGATCAGTATACAAAGCCAAGCATACCTGGTGATCAGTATACAAAGCCAAGCATACCTGGTGATCAGTATACAAAGCCAAGCATACCTGGTGATCAGTATACAAAGCCAAGCATACCTGGTGATCAGTATACAAAGCCAAGCATACCTGGTGATCAGTATACAAAGCCAAGCATACCTGGTGATCAGTATACAAAGCCAAGCATACCTGGAGATCAGTATACAAAGCCAAGCATACCTGGTGATCAGTATACAAAGCCAAGCATATCTGGTGATCAGTATACAAAGCCAAGCATACCTGGTGATCAGTATACAAAGCCAAGCATACCTGGTGATCAGTATACAAAGCCAACACTACCTGGTGATCAGTATACAAAGCCAAGCATACCTGGTGATCAGTATACAAAGCCAAGCATACCTGGTGATCAGTATACAAAGCTAAGCATACCTGGTGATCAGTATACAAAGCCAAGCATACCTGGTGATCAGTATACAAAGCCAAGCATACCTGGTGATCAGTATACAAAGCCAAGCATACCTGGTGATCAGTATACAAAGCCAAGCATACCTGGTGATCAGTATACAAAGCCAAGCATACCTGGTGATCAGTATACAAAGCTAAGCATACCTTGTGATCAGTATACAAAGCCAAGCATACCTGATCAGTATACAAAGCCAAGCATACCTGGTGATCAGTATACAAAGCTAAGCCATACTTGCCTACCTGACCCTCTCCATGAGGGAGAAAATGCTCTGTTCCTGGTCTCTCCTGGTAATGTATGATTGCCATCACCTGTGGTGAGCTAGGTAATTGATAAGAAAGGTGTTTCACCACAGGTGATGGCAATCATACATTACCAGGAAAGTCCAGGAACAGAGCATTTTCTCCCTCATGGAGAAGGTCAGGTAGGCAAGTATGAGCTAAGCCTATCTGGAGATCAGTATACAAAGCCAACACTACCTGGTGATCAGTATACAAAGCCAAGCATACCTGGTGATCAGTATACAAAGCCAAGCATACCTGGTGATCAGTATACAAAGCCAAGCATACCTGGTGATCAGTATACAAAGCCAAGCATACCTGGTGATCAGTATACAAAGCCAAGCATACCTGGTGATCAGTATACAAATCCAAGCATACCTTGTGATCAATATACAAAGCTAAGCCATACTTGCCTACCTGCCCCTCTCCATGAGGGAGAAAATGCTCTGTTCCTGGACTTTCCTGGTAATGTATGATTGCCATCACCTGTGGTGAAACACCTTTCTTATCAATTAACTAGCTCACCACAGGTGATGGCAATCATACATTACCAGGAAAGTCCAGGAACAGAGCATTTTCTCCCTCATGGAGAAGGTCAGGTAGGCAAGTATGAGCTATCTGGAGATCAGTATACAAAGCCAACACTACCTGGTGATCAGTATACAAAGCCAAGCATACCTGGTGATCAGTATACCAAGCCAAGCCTATGTGGTGATCAGTATACCAAGCCAACACTACCTGGTGATCAGTATACAAAGCCAAGCCTATGTGGTGATCAGTATACCAAGCCAAGCATACCTGGTGATCAGTATACCAAGCCAAGCCTATGTGGTGATCAGTATACAAAGCCAACACTACCTGGTGATCAGTATACAAAGCTAAGCCTATCTGGAGATCAGTATACAAAGCCAACACTACCTGGTGATCACTATACAACACCAAGCCTATCCAGTGATCAGTATACAAAAGCAATGCACATTTGGAGGTTACTATACAACACCTGGACACATCTTGTGATTAGAATACAACACTAATGCACATCTGCAGGCTATTAGATAAACCTGTATACTGTAAAGCTGATGAATTTGCTATATGGTTAGTCCCAACCTCACATGCTGTAATAAAGAGACTTATTTTTATTGTCCATCATAGTCATCACTGCGCATCTGAAGGAGAATTCCCATTCAGTGTCAGACAGGCCGCTCAGAACTGGAGACCTGTACCCTCAGGTGCAATCTCCCCGGTACCATCATATGAATATGTATGCAGCGGGAGTGACCCAAGTCATCAGATTTGCATATCTGGTGTGTGGGGAAAACTAAGTATGCAAATGAAGTAATTGCAGTGTGATTAGAGCTCTCACATCTTCATTCCTCTGCTCATTAGTGTATGCAAAAAAAAACCAACCATTCTAACTAGCATGTATTGTGCTTTACAGCCGACGTGGTGGCACCGATTTCTGTCTTCCTTTTTTCAGTGGCACATCAAAAACAGTAGCCTGCTTTAAATGTATTTGTGGTATAATGCTTCTGTCTCCTTTGCTGTAATGTCACTGATAGAGGTGGAGATGTTTTCCCATGTTGGCATCGCATGGTCACCTAGGTACGTCACATTTATTCTAGACAAATGGTCTCATCAACGTCCCCCTTAATTGTGCCACCTCATCACTCATACCCCAGGAACCTTCGTCCATGTCAGCAGTGGTTAGTGACGGCATGGCTTGAGCTGTCAATGAGCCATCTGACAATGTATATTGTCCATCTGTGTGTGAGCCTTTATGAGTTAGCGATGGACATAAACAGTATATGCTATTAGAATTTTCTTAAAAAGCCATATTTGGGTGTAACATAATGATAATGGCTCCGATCAGTTCCACTGCTTCTGCTGAATATATCAATAGTCCTGGAGAGGTTATTTGGTGCATGGGGTAGTGTATGGGGCCACTCAATGCAGCCAGATATCAGAACTTGCAAACGTCCTGGCTCCGGATTAATGTGTGGAGATTGGGCCTGATTCTGATTTGTAAGGTATTGCAGAACTGCAGGGAAGCAAATGGGCAGAACGGGTCTCGAACCCCATTGGAATTGTACATAAACTATTGGGTTTGCGTCAAATACGAATCAGGCCCATTGTGCGGACATCGTTTAAAGCAGGTTTGAGTTGTTGAGAGCGCAATGAGGAACATCCTATGTGGAGAAAGTGGGGACTGAGGTGACCCAGTATATGCTGGGTCAGTAAAACTAGTGAGTCTGTGTGTGTGTGTGTATATATGTATATATATATATATATATATATATATATATATATATATATATATATATTAGAGATGAGCGGGTTCGGTTCCTCGGAATCCGAACCCGCCCGAACTTCATTTTTTTTTACACGGGGCCGAGCGACTCGGATCTTCCCGCCTTGCTCGGTTAACCCGAGCGCGCCCGAACGTCATCATCCCGCTGTCGGATTCTCGCGAGGCTCGGATTCTATCGCGAGACTCGGATTCTATATAAGGAGCTGCGCGTCGCCGCCATTTTCACACGTGCATTGAGATTCATAGGGAGAGGACGTGGCTGGCGTCCTCTCCGTTTATAGAGAAGAGAGTGAGACTACTAGAGAGAGACACAGTAGTAATTTTGGGGAGCATTAGGAGGAGTACTACTACTTGCTGAAGTGATAGATAGTGTGACGTGTATATCTGACTTGTGGGGGAGACACTGACAGTGGGGAGCAGTTAGAGTCTGAGAGCAGGACTCAGGAGTACATATAACGTACAGTGCACACTTTTGCTGCCAGAGTGCCACACTGCCATTGTGACCACACTGACCACCAGTATAATATATATTGTGATTGTCTGCTTAGGAGTACTACTTGCAAGTTGCTGATAGTGTGACCAGTGACCTGACCACCAGTTTAATAATCACCACCAGTTTAATATATATATATATATATATATATATATATATATATAATTGCATATAATATATATATATAATATTGTATACCACCTACCCGTGGTTTTTTTTTTTCCTTTCTTCTTTATACATACTACTATAGTAGCTTACTGTAGCAGTCTGCGGTGCTGCTGAGCTGACAGTGTCCAGCAGGTCCATCATCAGTCATTACATAATAAATATATATACCTGTCCGGCTGCAGTACTAGTGATATTATATATATATATATTGATTTCATCTCATTATCATCCAGTCTATATTAGCAGCAGACACAGTACGGTAGTCCACGGCTGTAGCTACCTCTGTGTCGGCAGTCGCTCGTCCATCCATAATTGTATACCACCTACCCGTGTTTTTTTTTTTTCCTTTCTTCTTTATACATACTACTATAGTAGCTTACTGTAGCAGTCTGCGGTGCTGCTGAGCTGACAGTGTCCAGCAGGTCCGTCATCAGTCATTACATAATAAATATATATACCTGTCCGGCTGCAGTACTAGTGATATTATATATATATATATTGATTTCATCTCATTATCATCCAGTCTATATTAGCAGCAGACACAGTACGGTAGTCCATGGCTGTAGCTACCTCTGTGTCGGCAGTCGCTCGTCCATCCATAATTGTATACCACCTACCCGTGGTTTTTTTTTTTTCCTTTCTTCTTTATACATACTACTATAGTAGCTTACTGTAGCAGTCTGCGGTGCTGCTGAGCTGACAGTGTCCAGCAGGTCCGTCATCAGTCATTACATAATAAATATATATACCTGTCCGGCTGCAGTACTAGTGATATTATATATATATATATTGATTTCATCTCATTATCATCCAGTCTATATTAGCAGCAGACACAGTACGGTAGTCCACGGCTGTAGCTACCTCTGTGTCGGCAGTCGCTCGTCCATCCATAATTGTATACCACCTACCCGTGTTTTTTTTTTTTCCTTTCTTCTTTATACATACTACTATAGTAGCTTACTGTAGCAGTCTGCGGTGCTGCTGAGCTGACAGTGTCCAGCAGGTCCGTCATCAGTCATTACATAATAAATATATACACCTGTCCGGCTGCAGTACTAGTGATATTATATATATATATATTGATTTCATCTCATTATCATCCAGTCTATATTAGCAGCAGACACAGTACGGTAGTCCACGGCTGTAGCTACCTCTGTGTCGGCAGTCGCTCGTCCATCCATAATTGTATACCACCTACCCGTGGTTTTTTTTTTTCCTTTCTTCTTTATACATACTACTATAGTAGCTTACTGTAGCAGTCTGCGGTGCTGCTGAGCTGACAGTGTCCAGCAGGTCCGTCATCAGTCATTACATAATAAATATATATACCTGTCCGGCTGCAGTACTAGTGATATTATATATATATATATATTGATTTCATCTCATTATCATCCAGTCTATATTAGCAGCAGACACAGTACGGTAGTCCACGGCTGTAGCTACCTCTGTGTCGGCAGTCGTTTGTCCATCCATAATTGTATACCACCTACCCGTGGTTTTTTTTTTTCCTTTCTTCTTTATACATACTACTATAGTAGCTTACTGTAGCAGTCTGCGGTGCTGCTGAGCTGACAGTGTCCAGCAGGTCCGTCATCAGTCATTACATAATAAATATATATACCTGTCCGGCTGCAGTACTAGTGATATTATATATATATATATATTGATTTCATCTCATTATCATCCAGTCTATATTAGCAGCAGACACAGTACGGTAGTCCACGGCTGTAGCTACCTCTGTGTCGGCAGTCGTTTGTCCATCCATAATTGTATACCACCTACCCGTGGTTTTTTTTTTTTCCTTTCTTCTTTATACATACTACTATAGTAGCTTACTGTAGCAGTCTGCGGTGCTGCTGAGCTGACAGTGTCCAGCAGGTCCGTCATCAGTCATTACATAATAAATATATATACCTGTCCGGCTGCAGTACTAGTGATATTATATATATATATATTGATTTCATCTCATTATCATCCAGTCTATATTAGCAGCAGACACAGTACGGTAGTCCACGGCTGTAGCTACCTCCGTGTCGGCAGTCGCTCGTCCATCCATAATTGTATACCACCTACCCGTGGTTTTTTTTTTTCCTTTCTTCTTTATACATACTACTATAGTAGCTTACTGTAGCAGTCTGCGGTGCTGCTGAGCTGACAGTGTCCAGCAGGTCCGTCATCAGTCATTACATAATAAATATATATACCTTTCCTGCTGCAGTACTAGTGATATTATATATATATATATTGATTTCATCTCATTATCATCCAGTCTATATTAGCAGCAGACACAGTACGGTAGTCCACGGCTGTAGCTACCTCTGTGTCGGCAGTCGCTCGTCCATCCATAAGTATACTAGTATCCATCCATCTCCATTGTTTACCTGAGGTGCCTTTTAGTTGTGCCTATTAAAATATGGAGAACAAAAATGTTGAGGTTCCAAAATTAGGGAAAGATCAAGATCCATTTCCACCTCGTGCTGAAGCTGCTGCCACTAGTCATGGCCGAGACGATGAAATGCCAGCAACGTCGTCTGCCAAGGCCGATGCCCAATGTCATAGTACAGAGCATGTAAAATCCAAAACACCAAATATCAGTAAAAAAAGGACTCCAAAATCTAAAATAAAATTGTCGGAGGAGAAGCGTAAACTTGCCAATATGCCATTTACCACACGGAGTGGCAAGGAACGGCTGAGGCCCTGGCCTATGTTCATGGCTAGTGGTTCAGCTTCACATGAGGATGGAAGCACTCAGCCTCTCGCTAGAAAAATGAAAAGACTCAAGCTGGCAAAAGCACCGCAAAGAACTGTGCGTTCTTCGAAATCCCAAATCCACAAGGAGAGTCCAATTGTGTCGGTTGCGATGCCTGACCTTCCCAACACTGGACGTGAAGAGCATGCGCCTTCCACCATTTGCACGCCCCCTGCAAGTGCTGGAAGGAGCACCCGCAGTCCAGTTCCTGATAGTCAGATTGAAGATGTCAGTGTTGAAGTACACCAGGATGAGGAGGATATGGGTGTTGCTGGCGCTGGGGAGGAAATTGACCAGGAGGATTCTGATGGTGAGGTGGTTTGTTTAAATCAGGCACCCGGGGAGACACCTGTTGTCCATGGGAGGAATAGGGCCGTTGACATGCCTGGTGAAAATACCAAAAAAATCAGCTCTTCGGTGTGGAAGTATTTCAACAGAAATGCGGACAACAGGTGTCAAGCCGTGTGTTGCCTTTGTCAAGCTGTAATAAGTAGGGGTAAGGACGTTAACCACCTCGGAACATCCTCCCTTATACGTCACCTGCAGCGCATTCATAATAAGTCAGTGACAAGTTCAAAAACTTTGGGTGACAGCGGAAGCAGTCCACTGACCAGTAAATCCCTTCCTCTTGTAACCAAGCTCACGCAAACCACCCCACCAACTCCCTCAGTGTCAATTTCCTCCTTCCCCAGGAATGCCAATAGTCCTGCAGGCCATGTCACTGGCAATTCTGACGATTCCTCTCCTGCCTGGGATTCCTCCGATGCATCCTTGCGTGTAACGCCTACTGCTGCTGGCGCTGCTGTTGTTGCTGCTGGGAGTCGATGGTCATCCCAGAGGGGAAGTCGTAAGCCCACTTGTACTACTTCCAGTAAGCAATTGACTGTCCAACAGTCCTTTGCGAGGAAGATGAAATATCACAGCAGTCATCCTGTTGCAAAGCGGATAACTGAGGCCTTGACAACTATGTTGGTGTTAGACGTGCGTCCGGTATCCGCCGTTAGTTCACAGGGAACTAGACAATTTCTTGAGGTAGTGTGCCCCCGTTACCAAATACCATCTAGGTTCCACTTCTCTAGGCAGGCGATACCGAGAATGTACACGGACGTCAGAAAAAGACTCACCAGTGTCCTAAAAAATGCAGTTGTACCCAATGTCCACTTAACCACGGACATGTGGAGCAGGGCAGGGTCAGGACTATATGACTGTGACAGCCCACTGGGTAGATGTATGGACTCCCGCCGCAAGAACAGCAGCGGCGGCACCAGTAGCAGCATCTCGCAAACACCAACTCTTTCCTAGGCAGGCTACGCTTTGTATCACCGGTTTCCAGAATACGCACACAGCTGAAAACCTCTTACGGCAACTGAGGAAGATCATCGCGGAATGGCTTACCCCAATTGGACTCTCCTGTGGATTTGTGGCATCGGACAACGCCAGCAATATTGTGTGTGCATTAAATATGGGCAAATTCCAGCACGTCCCATGTTTTGCACATACCTTGAATTTGGTGGTGCAACCTTGAATTTGGTGGTGCAGAATTTTTTAAAAAACGACAGGGGCGTGCAAGAGATGCTGTCGGTGGCCAGAAGAATTGCGGGACACTTTCGGCGTACAGGCACCACGTACAGAAGACTGGAGCAACACCAAAAACGCCTGAACCTGCCCTGCCATCATCTGAAGCAAGAAGTGGTAACGAGGTGGAATTCAACCCTATATATGCTTCAGAGGTTGGAGGAGCAGCAAAAGGCCATTCAAGCCTATACAATTCAGCACGATATAGGAGGTGGAATGCACCTGTCTCAAGCGCAGTGGAGAATGATTTCAACGTTGTGCAAGGTTCTGCTGCCCTTTGAACTTGCCACACGTGAAGTCAGTTCAGACACTGCCAGCCTGAGTCAGGTCATTCCCCTCATCAGGCTTTTGCAGAAGAAGCTGGAGACATTGAAGGAGGAGCTAACACGGAGCGATTCCGCTAGGCATGTGGGACTTGTGGATGGAGCCCTTAATTCGCTTAACAAGGATTCACGGGTGGTCAATCTGTTGAAATCAGAGCACTACATTTTGGCCACCGTGCTCGATCCTAGATTTAAAACCTACCTTGGATCTCTCTTTCCGGCAGACACAAGTCTGCTGGGGTTCAAAGACCTGCTGGTGAGAAAATTGTCAAGTCAAGCGGAACGCGACCTGTCAACATCTCCTCCTTCACTTTCTCCCGCAACTGGGGGTGCGAGGAAAAGGCTCAGAATTCCGAGCCCACCCGCTGGCGGTGATGCAGGGCAGTCTGGAGCGACTGCTGATGCTGACATCTGGTCCGGACTGAAGGACCTGACAACGATTACGGACATGTCGTCTACTGTCACTGCATATGATTCTCTCCCCATTGAAAGAATGGTGGAGGATTATATGAGTGACCGCATCCAAGTAGGCACGTCACACAGTCCGTACTTATACTGGCAGGAAAAAGAGGCAATTTGGAGGCCCTTGCACAAACTGGCTTTATTCTACCTAAGTTGCCCTCCCACAAGTGTGTACTCCGAAAGAGTGTTTAGTGCCGCCGCTCACCTTGTCAGCAATCGGCGTACGAGGTTACTTCCAGAAAATGTGGAGAAGATGATGTTCATTAAAATGAATTATAATCAATTCCTCCGTGGAGACATTGACCAGCAGCAATTGCCTCCACAAAGTACACAGGGAGCTGAGATGGTGGATTCCAGTGGGGACGAATTGATAATCTGTGAGGAGGGGGATGTACACGGTGATATATCGGAGGATGATGATGAGGTGGACATCTTGCCTCTGTAGAGCCAGTTTGTGCAAGGAGAGATTAATTGCTTCTTTTTTGGTGGGGGTCCAAACCAACCCGTCATTTCAGTCACAGTCGTGTGGCAGACCCTGTCACTGAAATGATGGGTTGGTTAAAGTGTGCATGTCCTGTTTATACAACATAAGGGTGGGTGGGAGGGCCCAAGGACAATTCCATCTTGCACCTCTTTTTTCTTTAATTTTTCTTTGCGTCATGTGCTGTTTGGGGAGTGTTTTTTGGAAGGGCCATCCTGCGTGACACTGCAGTGCCACTCCTAGATGGGCCAGGTGTTTGTGTCGGCCACTAGGGTCGCTTATCTTACTCACACAGCAACCTCATTGCGCCTCTTTTTTTCTTTGCGTCATGTGCTGTTTGGGGAGTGTTTTTTGGAAGGGCCATCCTGCGTGACACTGCAGTGCCACTCCTAGATGGGCCAGGTGTTTGTGTCGGCCACTAGGGTCGCTTATCTTACTCACACAGCTACCTCATTGCGCCTCTTTTTTTCTTTGCGTCATGTGCTGTTTGGGGAGTGTTTTTTGGAAGGGCCATCCTGCGTGACACTGCAGTGCCACTCCTAGATGGGCCAGGTGTTTGTGTCGGCCACTAGGGTCGCTTAGCTTACTCACACAGCTACCTCATTGCGCCTCTTTTTTTCTTTGCGTCATGTGCTGTTTGGGGAGTGTTTTTTGGAAGGGCCATCCTGCGTGACACTGCAGTGCCACTCCTAGATGGGCCAGGTGTTTGTGTCAGCCACTAGGGTCGCTTATCTTACTCACACAGCTACCTCATTGCGCCTCTTTTTTTCTTTGCGTCATGTGCTGTTTGGGGAGTTTTTTTTGGAAGGGCCATCCTGCGTGACACTGCAGTGCCACTCCTAGATGGGCCAGGTGTTTGTGTCAGCCACTAGGGTCGCTTAGCTTACTCACACAGCTACCTCATTGCGCCTCTTTTTTTCTTTGCGTCATGTGCTGTTTGGGGAGTGTTTTTTGGAAGGGCCATCCTGCGTGACACTGCAGTGCCACTCCTAGATGGGCCAGGTGTTTGTGTCGGCCACTAGGGTCGCTTAGCTTACTCACACAGCTACCTCATTGCGCCTCTTTTTTTCTTTGCGTCATGTGCTGTTTGGGGAGTGTTTTTTGGAAGGGCCATCCTGCGTGACACTGCAGTGCCACTCCTAGATGGGCCAGGTGTTTGTGTCGGCCACTAGGGTCGCTTATCTTACTCACACAGCTACCTCATTGCGCCTCTTTTTTTCTTTGCGTCATGTGCTGTTTGGGGAGTGTTTTTTGGAAGGGCCATCCTGCGTGACACTGCAGTGCCACTCCTAGATGGGCCAGGTGTTTTTGTCGGCCACTAGGGTCGCTTAGCTTAGTCATCCAGCGACCTCGGTGCAAATTTTAGGACTAAAAATAATATTGTGAGGTGTGAGGTATTCAGAATAGACTGAAAATGAGTGGAAATTATGGTTTTTGAGGTTAATAATACTTTGGGATCAAAATGACCCCCAAATTCTATGATTTAAGCTGTTTTTTTAGTGTTTTTTGAAAAAAACACCCGAATCCAAAACACACCCGAATCCGACAAAAAAAATTCGGTGAGGTTTTGCCAAAACGCGTTCGAACCCAAAACACGGCCGCGGAACCGAACCCAAAACCAAAACACAAAACCCGAAAAATTTCAAGTGCACATCTCTAAATATACAACAGTCCTCACCATGAGGCTCCAGCCGGGGGCTATGGTTAGGAAGAACCAGCACTCCATACAGCAAGTTGAGGTAGCATTTATTATCCTTATTCTTTAGATAAACCACATATGAGCAAGCATGAATGTAAACAACTACTTGTCAGTATTGAAGCTAAACATGACCTGGGGAATAATTTCCTGACCAGGGGTGACTCCCAACAGCCGTTTCGGGCAACGCCGTCATCAGGGGAGAATCCAACATAATAGCCACATACGCATCCTTATCTACCTTTACTAATTACCCCCACACTGTCATCACCTGTTATCTGGCGCTCCAAAACTTCCCGCCACCGAACTTACCACTCGTCATCCACAGCCGCCTGCAGCCCCGGGGCGCATCACGATAACGTCACTGATACGCGACGCTCATGATGGTATCCCCGCGTTGCTAGGCAGCCCGTGGTGAGCCTCCCATCTGCACTCGGCGTCACGGCATCCGGCCCCGCCGTCATCACGCTGTGACGCGGCGGCGCTGGCACCCGCGCTGCCAGGCAACAGGCACGCTCAGTACGACGTGGAGCGTCACATATGTAAACAGTGACGCTGGGGGTTACTTCCTCTTGTTGCATAGCAACGAGGACTCGCTCCCCCCTGTCGATGTTACGGAGAGAATCAGTGCAAACCAGTAGCATAATAATAAAACAGTTTTTAAAAAACAAAACACCACATAATCTCCACAAACTGCGTGATGCTCCCTACCACCACATAAAGCAAAGGGCATTCATTTTAATGTTCTATCTAATAGCCCCATCATCAACCATCAATGACCAGAGCAAATCGGGATTTGTGTACATTGTCTGAGTTTAACCAGACGTACACAGTAATATGTTTTCATCTAGTTTATCCACAGGTATCACAACAATATCAGTTGACACTGTGTAACTCTGGTACCAACTCACGACATGTCTATTATACTAAATAAACACAACATTTTGCACTTCAGGAGTAGCTCCCAGCCAGCGCAGCTTTTGCGTGCTGGCTGAAAGCTACTCATCACTGCCCGGGTCGCACCAGCAGCGTGTGATGTCACGCAGCCGCTGCGGCCCACCCCCCACATGGTCGGACCCTGCCTGCGTTGGCCGGACCGCATGCACAAAACGGCGGCCAAACACCGCCGTGCCGGCCCTTTCCGCCCAGCGACCACCTCTGCCTGTCAATCAAGCAGAGGCGATCACTAAGCAACAACAGCCGTCGGCTGTCAGCCATGCGCCGTCGCACTGCGGCGCCGGCTCATGTGCACTCCTGACCTGATCGATGCGCTGAGATGAACGGCAGTGTGCGATCAGGTCAGAATGACCCCCATGGTTTTGCCCAACTGCTAACAAATTTGCTGCTCCGATCAACTCTGAATTACCCCCATTGTCCCTGCGACAAGCCGGTGCTGTGGAGAAATTCACATTATTTCCTGCATGTTTCTCTCTGCACATTAGGAAATGGAAGACCGCCAGACGCAGCGCTCATTACGCGGTGCCTGGAGATCACTTTTCGGCAATCTCTACCTTCATATTACTGACTTTTCTCCCAGACAGCTCCGGGGCTCTGTAACTAGGGCAAACGTCCCGCTGCCAAAATCCTCGCACCTCAGCATTGTGAGATCTCCGTGATGAGAAGCCAGGCAGCCTGTCTGCGCACACACACCCGCAGGCCCTGAGAATTTATACCGGCCTGTGCTATATTCTGTCACATTCACGCTGCTGCCTCCCCGGGAGTCACGCTAAGGTCTTGTGGGGAACAGACCTCAGAATAGATGTTTGCGGCAGTAACTCACGGAGGCACTCGCCGAGTTCCTAATGACTTTCTAATGCTGCCGCTTTCTTTTGGGCTTTTTAAGTGCAAGCGGCCTCTTTGGGAGACGACAATCTGCATGTTTTATTTATTAAGGAGAAAATTAGTGGAAAATTGCCCGTGTTACTCTCGGGGGTGGGGAGGATGGAACACAGAATGTCTCTTAGCACTCAGCTCTGCAAATTGCGCAGTCAGATGGAACAAGGAGTTAAAGGGAAACTGTAGGAATTAATGTAAATCGCAAAACATAAAAACGTGTCTGTGTGTGCATACTTACATATTCTGTTAAAAAAAGCATAGAGCGGGGCGTGCCATAGTGCGTAAACATTTTTATACGTAATATCACGGCACTGTACACCGGGAAAATTATATTACTCATACCCAAACGTAACCAGCGTGGTTATGACATGATTTGACAATGGTTCCTCCTCCAAGGAATCACCGTCTCAGGGCACCTTGGACTCCAATCACCCGCCGCTGACCGCTAAAAGAAGCCGCCATGGGTCGGGTCGTGCCAGCCGCTGGTAACAGAGCGATGGTCTCCAGAGGGTAGTGACGTCACAGAGCTACACCCTCTGCAGACCATCACTCTCTTACCAGTCTTGTTGAGAGCGTTGGTCCTTCCTAAAAGTGAGACTTCTCCAACAGCAATGTGTGGTCTCCCAGTGTGAGCACACACTACCAGCAAAGGTTTTAGAGCACCCCTCGCTTCCCAAATGAAAGCCTAGAACAAATAAACAACTGGAGATAAAAAAAAAAAAATCAATCATATTATAATTTTGTTTTACAAAATTGGATCTAACTTGGGGAATCATCCGAGTAGCCGCCTTTTCCAGGTATGATATTGAACACACCTGTGGCATGGGATACGATAGACAGGTTGCCAGTGGCCAGAAGACCACCGCCGGAACTTCGACACCTATCAGTACCCTGGAAAAGCCAGGAACCCCAACAGCCGGAATCCCAAATGTAAGTATGCCGGGTAGTGTTAGGCTGTGAGTCCTCTCGCGGATTTTCTGCGCTCACCACACTTTGCGCCTGGTGGCTCACTTTGCTCACTACAGGTTATGTTCCCACTCGGTTGATGGCGTGGACCCACCAACCAAGTGGGAATACAGGGGGGCGGTCGGGATTCGACCTGTCAGCATTTCACCGGCTGACGAGGTTCCGGTGCCAGTCTCCTGAACACCGGGATCCTGACAGCCGGCATTTTAAGTAGTGCATCCCCCCAGACCATTACTCTTCTCCTCCGTATTTGGCGTGTTGAATCCCAAAATGTAAAACGACAATGCTTTTCCTAGCAAAACATGGGGTGCTGAGGCTTAGTAAATAAACCCCAGACACCCAGTAACCATCATCTCACCTACTGAACGTGTACACATGTCCAGCGTGATAAACCAAACTTTTACATTTTTTATTCATCGGCTAATAAGACTTACTTCCAGTCCTCAGTAACTACTGGCGGTGCTTCATGGCCCAGGCAAGTCTATTCTTTATTGTTACAGAACAGCTGTGAGTTCTTATTCATTATTTGTGCTCTGGAAAAGCCTGTTTTTTAATAACTGTGAAATGTACATTATTAACCTATAGCAGTTACCGCTTATCCCTCCACCATTGCAGGTTATTTACTGGACTTGAATGGATTAAATATCATTAAAAACTGGAAAATGGGGGCGTTCGATAGGATACTTCGCTGCTTGTTAATTGCTCCATGGATGCTTACTTTATTCAAAAGGAGCAGAGACCTTTACTTGATATGTAAGGACAAACGGCCTAATTCAGACCTAGTTGCACGCAGACTATTTTTTGCACTGCTGCGACCAGGTAATCGCCGCCTACAGGGGAGGGGGTAGTTGCTGTGCAGGGGTGCGATCGGTTGTGCAGCGAGCTGCACTGTGCAGTTTCTGCACAGCTCAGGACTTACTCAGCCGCTTCGACGATCCTTGCTGGAGCTGACGTCAGGAACCCTCCCTTGAAGCGGTCGGGCCCGCCACTCCCAGAAAACGGCGAGTTGCCGCCCATGAACGCCTTCTACCTGTCAATCTTCTTGCGATCGCCGGTGCGATCGCTTTCTTCGTTAGATTCTTCGCTGCCCGGCGATCCCTGTTGTCGTCGGCCGACGCGCCTGCGCATTGCGGACCGCGCACATGCGCTGTTCAGACCCGATCGCACGGCTGTGAAAAAAGGCAGAGTGAGATCGGGTCTGAATGACCCCCCTTATTGTAATCGATAGGTTTTTAAGTCACGTTTATAGGGGTTAGGAGTAAAAGCCAGTGACTGTGTCACAGCGCCGCCGCGGTCTCCATACTTACCCCTCCGGGCGCGCTGGGTCTCCGTGCGGCCGTCCTCGCTGGCAGTTCCCGGCGTCCAGCGCTCCGTCCGGCCAGCGTGTGCGCTCGACGTCCACGGGAGGTGCGGGTGACGTCATCGGTACCTCCACCAATCAGGCCCTGGCGGGAAGTTCAAATTCAGACGCCAGGCAATGCTCCGGCGCCTGAGTATCATCGTTGCTGCGACTGTGGTGGTGATCTCCAGAGCTCCCGTTACCTCGGTGCCTCAGCATCTCCGTGCTTCCCAGCACCTCCGTGCCTCAGCATCTCCGTGCTTCCCAGCATCTCGGTGCCTCAGCATCTCCGTGCTTCCCAGCATCTCCGTGCCTCAGCACCTCCATGCCCCAGCACTCAGCACCTCCGTGCCTCAGCACTCCGCACCTCCGTGCCTCAGCATCTCCGTGCCTCAGCACCTCCGTGCCTCAGCACTCAGCACCTCCGTGCCTCATCACCTCCGTGTCTCAGCACTCAGCACCTCAGTGCCTCAGCACCTCCGTGCCTCAGGACTCAGCACCTCCGTGCCTCAGCACTCGGCACCTCTGTGCCTCCAGCACCTCTGTGCCTCCAGCACCTTCGTGCCTCCAGCACCACTGTGCCTCCAAGCATCTCAACGTCTCTAAGCGCCTCAGCGCCTTCAAACACCTCAATAACTCTAGCATTTCGGTGCCTCCAGCACCTCAGTGCCTCCAGCACCCCAACATCGCTCACAGTAAGCTTTTGGTACTCTCCACCAATTCATCAGAACCTTTACAAGTCTTGTCTTTCAGGAGACCTTCAAGCATTCACCCGTGCCTCCTGCCTACCGTCCTAATCCTATATGAGGAAGACCTACATCCGGCCATCTCTACTGCGACCCAGTAGCGGTTCCTCTTCCTGGTCACCGGAAGAAACCCAGAGTCCACAACACTCTCAAACCA
This sequence comes from Pseudophryne corroboree, assembly GCF_028390025.1. Lineage (NCBI taxonomy): Eukaryota > Metazoa > Chordata > Amphibia > Anura > Myobatrachidae > Pseudophryne > Pseudophryne corroboree. The sequence goes on from NC_086451.1 coordinate 11,848,742, forward strand.
GGTCAGTGATAGTATACTCAGGCCACATGGACCCGGGGAATCGGAACACAGAGTCAAGCGCCATCCAAAGTTTGGCTTCCCGAGTTCAGTCTCAAAAGGCGACACATGGTCAGGTGATGCAATATCTCCAGGAATTGTCCGGCCGATTGGATCAAATCCAAGCATCCTTAGCTTCCGCAATTCCGGCTCCAGCTCCCGTACCTGCTCCAGTTGCTGTTTCCAGTAATGTCCAACCTCCGGCCGGTACCAGGTCACGTCTTCAGCTTCCTACTCCTTCCCGCTATAATGGGAACCCAAAGAATTGCCGTGGTTTTTTAAATCAGTGCGAGGTGCACTTCGAGCTGCTCTCTCATAACTTCCCTACGGATCGCTCTAAGGTAGCGTATATCATTTCCCTGCTTGAAGGGTCAGCGTTGGATTGGGTGTCTCCATTGTGGAAACGATCTGATCCCGTGGTTTCCAACTACACCAACTTCATCACGTCCTTTCGAAGAATCTTCGACGAGCCCGGCAGGATGACCACTGCTTCTTCCGACTTGCTCCGTGTTCGTCAGGGCTCCCGTTCCGTGGGTCAGTACGTGGTTCATTTCCAGACCATTGCCTCTGAATTGCGCTGGAATAATGACGCTCTGAGAGCTGCCTTCTGGAACGGTCTCTCCGACCGGCTGAAAGATGAGTTGGTCACAAGGGATCTGCCGGATCCGTTAGAAGAGTTGATTTCCCTTTGCGTCAAGGTGGATCTTCGGATGCAGGAGCGTGGAAGAGAACGTAGCCGTTCAGATCGTTCCAGGTTCCGGAATCCTACTCCTAGACCGGTGGCTATGCCTAGCTCGGACGAGCCCATGCAAATTAACCGATCCCGACTGTCTCCGGAAGAACGACAGCGTCGTCGTGAGGGTAAACTTTGCCTTTACTGTGGAGCCGCAGATCATTTCCTCAAGTTTTGTAAATCCCGTCCGGGAAACGGGCAGGCCTAGCTTGTTCCGGAGGAGTCAAGCTGGGGGTTACGACAAAATCTTCTCCAATTTTGGACTGTTTGCTTCCTGTAACTTTAGTCACCGATTCAGCCTCCAAGTCTTGTGAAGCCCTGTTGGATTCCGGAGCTGCGGGGAACTTCGTTTCTTCCTCCTGTGTCCAAAGCATGGATTTAAAGTTACAGCCTATCGAGCAGCCTATTTCGTTGACGGCCATCAACGGTACTAGAATTTCCAAGGGTCTCATAATGTGGCGCACAGAGCCAGTTAAGCTGCAGGTCGGGGCTCTACATCAAGAAAGTCTGGAACTCTTGGTGATTCCAGAAATGCATCACGATCTGGTTCTTGGAATGCCTTGGCTGAAAATTCATAATCCCCACATTGACTGGAAGTTTTCTCAAATTCTGTCTTGGTGTTCCTTTTGTCACGCTAACTGTCTCACTCCCGTTTGTCCGCTCCGTGTCTCTTCTAAGACGGATGAAGAGCATATTCCGGAGGCGTATCAAGGGTACAAGGATGTGTTTTCGGAACAAGCAGCTGATCTGTTACCACCTCATAGGCCTTGGGACTGCCCTATTGACCTTGTCCCAGGGAAGACGCCACCTCGTGGTCGCACATATCCCCTGTCACTTCCCGAGACTCAAGCTATGTCGGAATATATTAAGTCCAATCTGCTCAAGGGATTTATTCGCCCCTCTTCCTCCCCTGCTGGAGCGGGCTTCTTTTTCGTGAAGAAGAAGGACAGGGGGTTGAGACCATGTATCGACTACCGCGGCTTAAACGATATCACTATCAAGAATAAATACCCCTTGCCACTAATCACAGAGTTATTTGATAGGGTTCGTGGCGCCCGCGTTTTCTCCAAACTCGACTTGAGGGGAGCTTATAATCTTATACGCATCCGAGAAGGGGATGAATGGAAGACTGCCTTCAATACCCGGGATGGGCATTACGAATACCTGGTGATGCCGTTCGGTCTTAGTAATGCTCCTGCTGTTTTCCAGGGATTCGTCAACGAAATCTTCCGAGACATGTTATATCAGAGTGTTGTGGTATATTTGGACGACATACTGATTTTTTCCAAAAATCTTGTTGAACACAGGACTCAAGTCAAAGAAGTGCTCCACCGTTTACGAGAGAATCATCTCTATGCTAAGCTTTCCAAATGTACCTTTGGAGTAACATCAATTCCGTTCCTCGGTTATATCATCTCGGGGACGGAGCTTCGCATGGATCCGGAAAAGCTCTCTGCCATTCGTGACTGGACTCAGCCTCTCTCTTTAAAAGCAATACAAAGATTCCTGGGCTTTGCGAATTACTACAGGAAATTCGTTAGAGGTTTCTCAACCATTGTTGCGCCCATTACTGCCTTGACGAGAAAGGGCTCTAATCCGAGTTTGTGGCCTCCTGAAGCCATTGAGGCCTTTTCCCACTTGAAGTTAGCTTTCATGTCTGCTCCTGTTCTCCAACAACCAAATTTCGATGAACCTTTCTTCCTAGAGGTTGACGCATCTTCAGTCGGGGTTGGGGCCGTTCTCTCTCAGTACTCCTCTGATAAGAAATTACATCCGTGTGGCTTCCATTCTCGTAAATTCTCTCCGGCCGAACAAAATTACACTATTAGAGACCAGGAACTTTTGGCAATTAAATCCGCCTTGGAAGAGTGGAGATACCTCTTAGAAGGGGCTAAACATGTGTTTACCATTTACACGGATCACAAAAATTTGTTGTACATCAAATACGCACAATGCTTGAATCCTCGCCAAGAGAGATGGGCACTTTTCTTTACTCGATTTTCTTTTGTTATCAAGTACCGGGCCGGGACTCTCAATACTAAAGCAGATGCGCTGTCCCGTTCACAAGTTTCCACAGACGAGGATGAATCTTTTGAGCGGAGTTTAATTCTAAATCCAGTTTCTGTCTCCGCTGCTTTAACTACTCCAGCTCCTCCTCCTGGAAGAATGTCCGTACCTGCTAGATTCCGGCCAAGAATATTACAGTGGGCCCATAACTCCAAGTTTTCCAGTCATCCCGGTGCCCAGAAGATGTACAAGTTTCTGCAAAGGTCTTACTGGTGGAACACCATGAGGAAGGATGTACAGGATTACGTTAATTCTTGTCCACAGTGTATACAACATAAATCTCCTCGCCTGCCTCCTGCTGGGTTGCTTCGTCCTTTGCCTATTCCTGTGAGACCCTGGACTCACATTTCCATGGACTTCATCACTGACTTGCCCTGTTCCAAGGGTTGCAACACCGTCTGGGTGATCGTCGACCGTTTTTCGAAGATGGCACACTTTGTTCCATTGACTGGTCTACCGACAGCTCCGAAACTAGCTCTACTATACATCCAAGAACATTTTCGGTTGCATGGGTTGCCACAGGAAATAGTCTCTGATCGTGGGGTACAGTTCACCGCAAGGTTTTGGAAAGCCCTCTGCTCAACTTTACAGATTAAACTTAAGTTTTCCTCCGCTTATCATCCCCAAACGAATGGACAAACGGAACGAGTCAATCAAGATCTAGAGACTTTCCTTCGTCTTTATCTTTCCCCTTCACAGGACAACTGGGTGGAGTTGTTACCTTGGGCGGAGTTTGCCCATAACCATTCGTTTCATTCTTCCACTGGTGAATCTCCATTCTTCGTCAACTACGGGTTCCATCCACGTGTTCCGGAATTACCAAGCCTTCCGATAGAAGAGGTTCCAGCTGTAACGTCCACTCTACAACACTTCGGACAAATTTGGAGCAAGATTCATGCTAATCTTAAGAAGGTTTCAGTACGTGAAAAAGTTCTTCGCAGATAAGAAACGGCGAGCCGCTCCTCAATACAAGGTTGATGACAGGGTGTGACTGTCCACACGTAATCTCCGGTTGAAGGTGCCCACCATGAAGTTTGCTCCAAGATTAATCGGTCCTTACCCTGTGCTACAAGTCCTAAATCCTGTGGTCTGTAAACTGGGTTTACCTTCTCACCTACGTATACCAAATGCCTTCCATGTTTCTCTTCTTTGTCCTCTCGTCCTTAATCATTTTCATTCAAAGACCTCTAGCCCCACCTCTGTGCAGACTGAAACAGGAACAGACTTCGAGATCAAAACTATTCTAGACTCTCGTTACCTTCACAAGAATCTGCAATATCTGGTGGAATGGAAAGGATATGGTCCTGAGGAGAGAAGTTGGATAAAGGCTTCTGAGGTCTCGGCTCCTCGACTAATCTGGATTTTCCATTCTAGACACCCTACGAAACCAGGAAAGTGTCCAGGGGCCACTCCTAGAGGAGGGGGTACTGTCACAGCGCCGCCGCGGTCTCCATACTTACCCCTCCGGGCGCGCTGGGTCTCCGTGCGGCCGTCCTCGCTGGCGGTTCCCGGCGTCCAGCGCTCCGTCCGGCCAGCGTGTGCGCTCGACGTCCACGGGAGGTGCGGGTGACGTCATCGCTACCTCCACCAATCAGGCCCTGGCGGGAAGTTCAAATTCAGACGCCGGGCAATGCTCCGGCGCCTGAGTATCATCGTTGCTGCGACTGTGGTGGTGATCTCCAGAGCTCCCATTACCTCGGTGCCTCAGCATCTCCGTGCTTCCCAGCACCTCCGTGCCTCAGCATCTCCGTGCTTCCCAGCAACTCGGTGCCTCAGCATCTCCGTGCTTCCCAGCATCTCCATGCCTCAGCACCTCCGTGCCCCAGCACTCAGCACCTCCGTGCCTCAGCACCTCCGTGCCTCAGAACTCAGCACCTCCGTGCCTCAGCACTCAGCACCTCCGTGCCTCAGCATCTCCGTGCCTCAGCACCTCCGTGCCTCAGCACTCAGCACCTCCGTGCCTCAGCACCTCCGTGCCTCAGCACTCAGCACCTCCGTGCCTCAGCACTCAGCACCTCCGTGCCTCAGCACCTCCGTGCCTCAGCACTCGGCACCTCTGTGCCTCCAGCACCTCTGTGCCTCCAGCACCTTCGTGCCTCCAGCACCACTGTGCCTCCAAGCATCTCAACGTCTCTAAGCGCCTCAGCGCCTTCAAACACCTCAATAACTCTAGCATTTCGGTGCCTCCAGCACCTCAGTGCCTCCAGCACCCCAACATCGCTCACAGTAAGCTTTTGGTACTTTCCACCAATTCATCAGCACCTTTACAAGTCTTGTCTTTCAGGAGACCTTCAAGCATTCACCCGTGCCTCCTGCCTACCGTCCTAATCCTGTATGAGGAAGACCTACATCCGGCCATTTCTACTGCGACCCAGTAGCGGTTCCTCTTCCCGGTCACCGGAAGAAACCCCGAGTCCACAACACTCTCAAACCAGGTCAGTGATAGACTGTTTCTCCCGCAGTGATTTGCAGTGACGTGTGAAATACTTATAGCAGTACGTTATTTGTGCTGTGTTTTATTTACATACTAGCTGTTCTACCCGTTCTTCGCACGGGAGTTTCTGATTTTCACCGTTGTAAATATTAATAAGTGTTAAACATTAGGTAAATCTATAGAGATGTAAATTTGAGACGTCTTAATGTAAGTAAATATTAATCCATGGTTCTTGGCGTTACCTGAGGAGCACCCACAGCAGATACCGTAAAAAGTGACCGGACCATTTTTGTAGTTTATTAAATTCTATACACTGGAGGTGCAATCCAAATTTTGATCCGATTGTCCGTTTGGGCGCTATCGTACATGCAACACAAGCCACGCATCGGTAATTACATCATTATGGCAACCCCCTTTTTTCATCCCCTTAGGAGAGGTTTATTAAAATTCTAATTACGTAGTATTCCTATTTCCCACCTAATATCTGTGTTACTTTTCATCTTCCTAACATATCGGGAAGTAAACACTATACAATTATCTGTCAGATAATCTGCCAGATCTGGCTGATTGGTATGGAAATCTGGTAATGGATGAGAGCAAATGACAATCGACTATTTACTCCCAACACTGGAAAATGGACAAAACTTGTCATTCAGACAAATTGGTTGAATAACGGATTTAACCGTTTTGTATGAACGACAGTTTTTGTCGGTTTTCCAGTGTTTGGGAGCAAATGGTCAATTGTCATTTGCTCTCAATTACCAGATTTTCATTCCAAGCAGCCAGATAATTGTATAGTGTATGACCAGCTCTAGAGAATTAGTGATGAGTCAGCCAGTCAGTGAGTGAGGGCTTTCGCATTTATATAGTATTTGCGTTTTTTTATATATTGACAATGCTAAATTCCTTTGTCGTATAATCAACCCTTATGAAGCTAAGAACACTGTACGCTGCTTACTTAAGAAATACCGTAATGATACGCTATTTGCGTAACGATCGCTCAGCCGTAGGCGAGACGCTCAAGCGTCACGTTCGCTCACGGCCCAGTGATCACAGGACACGTTATTGGTTATGTCTAGGGGAAAGATTCGCTGTAACGTAGCGTACGCTAGAGACCACGAGGAGGTCACCAGCGATGCAGACGCTCACAACACTATACCTTTATGTTAAACCTTATACCGATGAAATACACTGAATACCTTAATGTGAGTACAGGGTGTAAGTGCAACCTTGTGGAACCTGACTATCTACAAAGCTGTATGAGCGTCACCGACGCTCAAATGAACACTTATCACTATAGGAAATACACAGATACTGGTTTAGGTTTCCAAGGCCTATTAACTGTATTATATCTAGAATACTTGTAAAAGGGGATAACAGTACATATGATACACTACAATATAACAGAGACTTCCTAACCACAGAACTAAACAATAAATACAAAAAGACAATACTACACTGACCTAAATGCAATACGATACAATACTATAATACTATAAGGTATTTAAGAGAAAAAGAGGAGAGAGAGAGATAGAGAGAGAGAGAGAGATTGGCTCGCAGAAAGACAATGATTATGGAGAGAACTTACGCACAAAGGGTATGATCGCCAGCGCCTCGATATCCAGCTCCCGATTATCAGCAGATAACCGTTGATGAGAGAGAGAGCTGGATGCGGTCGGCCTGCCTATTTATGCTCCACACACAATGCAATCTCCTGGTCCTACAATCCCATTGTCCATTGGCCGAAGGAATTCGGCCCTGCATCATAACAAAAGGTCATAGGGTGATTCATACAGGTGGGCTGTGACGATTTCCAACAGCTCAGGTGGGTGGGAAACTGGGTTTCCCGCCGCATACCTGAGTATGTGCAAATCATAGAAATGGACATAAACTTCTTATGTCCATAACTATTCGCACGAGCGATTAATACGCTCCAAACCAACACCGGAATATTGCTAATCAAATACTCTTCCGATGGGTACCAAACACTGCTGTATGATTCCTGTTAAACCCTTCGTACGATGCAAAGAGGGATTCCTCAGCTCTGGGACATTATACTTTAACCAAACTTACAGAAACTATCAAAGGGATCATGATCTATAAACTACATTAATTGTGAACATTTGTAACTAATGAGTCGCACGCTACGATCACATAAACTCTACCGTAAATGCGCATACTGCGCGTGCGAGTGCACGCTATTGCGGGTATGCGCTTCCACGGGAGAGCGTACGCATGCGCAGCACGGACCAGTGTGCGGTGCAAATATGGCAACGTGCATTGAGACATTTTTCTGACTTTGACAGTCCACCCTTTGGCAGTCAATAATAACTGCCACCAAATATTTAAGGAGAAAAATGTAAGTCAGGGGTTAATTGATTTCCATGGTGGGGAAAGGAAGAAGAATGGAGTAGGTGTGAAGAGGGTATGACCTAGTGAGAAAGTAGAAGCATGTGTGTATGAGTCCATGTTTGGAGGGTCATGTATCATCGTGCCGTACGTGTGGTAAATCAAGCTTCGAGGTATTGCGAAGTATACATTTGAATTCCTTCTTATCCTGTGGTACAGGTCTGTGGATGGGCTGTCAAACTTTACCGAGCTCATTTCGGCTTTCAGTTGTAACAAAATGGGGATGCACATTTTAGTTGATGATACATGAATGGGGGAGGTATGTGGTTGCTGATATCTGTGCCTGTATTCCCTATCGTCTATGTGTGTCGTTACCTGAGGGTTGTAGAGATGAAGATAAAGAACACTTACGAAAAATGCAATAATATTCTATGTCAGGGAAATGTACATTCGTCGATTGAGGTCTTGATTGGTGTCGGTTGATTGGAGTCTTCTTCTTTGTGCTTTTGCTCATAAATCGTGAGTAAAGCATACAACGTCCATGGATTTACAAAAAATGTTGGGCTAGCGTGATTTTAAAGTTCCTAGGGAAACTGGGGTACCCATGGCATTGTCCATCAAAATCTTGTTTATCAGGTCGTCTGCTCTTCTTCTTTCCATCTTTCCGTTGTCGGCCCCTTGGCTCATCAAATCCTTCGTCTACGTGGGTCTTTGTACCTCGGAGGAAAACATAGAAATGGGTGAAAGACGGACCGTATACTTATTACATCATTACGTCATGGTTTCTAGCATTGGGTCATAAATCAAATCCAGGTTAATTACAGTTTCCTCACTCCTCAAGCTCATCACTTTTGTACTTTGTTTGCACCTTATTAAAGCCTGCCCGCATCTAAATATCAACCCAAACGATATAACGACACCCAAAATACATAGGAGAAACTTTCCAACATCCATTATGACTCCTTGAGCCCAGTCTCCTAAACCGGAGAACCAATTTCGCGGGTTCAACCATGACACCCACCCAGTCAGCTCATTACCTACAGCAGCAAGGGTGAGATTGTGTTTTCGACGAAATTCCCACTTTAATTGCAGAATATCGTCCATCTTTTGGTCTATGACCTCTATCGGATCCTCGGTGCTATTTGTGATATACGTGCAACACTTTATGCCGTACTGTGTTGCCAATGTAACACAATATCCGCCTGTTACTGCTGTAAGATAATTAAGAACCATCCTATGCTGAACTAGTTCTGTTTTGTAAGCTTGAAGTTCTCTTCCAGTGTATCTAAACGTGTCATCATACATTTCAGTGATATTATCTAACAAATTGGCGAGTGCGGAAATGTATCTATAATTCATCACACCTCGAGCGGTGCGAGTGAAATCTAACGCTACCAGAACCTGAATCCCGGTGGATTCATGGATAAGATCAGAGGCCGGATGCTCTAACCTTTCTGACAGTTGTCTTTTAACAAGGTGCTCGTAGTGAGTGTGAGTATAAGGAGTTTGGGCACCACGGTGTATGTCCTTCATTTTGTCATGTGTAACAGTCATCACCTCAGGCAATACTTTTCCAATATAACACAATCCTTCAGAGTTTGGGGCAAGCCACTTGTACGCCTTTCTCCCACATATGAAATATGCATCATCGGGGAGAACATAGGGGACGGAGAAGGACATGACCATGTTACAAACCTTCCAGGTGAAATCTCCTGACCCTAATTCTTCCATCTGCCTAATGCACGTATCGGTTTGTACGATATGTGCACAGTATCCTGGTGATACCTCTCCAACTTTAGTAATCCTATTTCCTAAGGTATATCGATACCGGAAAGATTTTCCTCTACTGGCTATGTGGCGTACGAGCTCTGTATCTGTAGGCATTCTATCTGCTCTGTGTGAAAAGGTCATGGTAAGGTTGCTCCATGACACTTCCCAATTTCCCGGTTTTCTGGGATTGGAGATGTTAAAACATATGAGGGACCTATCCACATGGTATTGGTGGAGCTTCAAACTAGGAGGGCTGGAGATGTTAAACCTCCGGTCCACCGGTCTCCCACCACTTAGCTCAAGTACCTCCCCTAACGTTAAAGGAAATGGTACTAGCCCTGATTTACTGTGACCCTGAGGTACTTGAGAGCATACCCAACAATCTGTTTGGTTTAACACGTTACCCACTAAGGAGTGATAGTCACTCAATGGATGCCGGTCCATATGGATATTAAAACTAGATTGGCATTTCTTTATGCATCCATCTTCAACCAGATTATCACAGAGCCTACAGATACAATTTTCCTCAGCTAACAATCCATCACAATTTCTTCTATCGGATCGTTTTCTGATACTCGCCTTTGCTTGTTGGCTTGGTTGATCTTGGAAAACTACGCCTCCATCATCATAATCGGAACCCATTCCAGAACCTCTTTCGACCTCTATGGTACTCTCGCCGGAACAGACTGCTCTGGTCAACATCATGGTTAACATCAAAATCCGGACCACAGTCTCTTGGGGCAAGTCCATCTTTGAGGAGGAAATAGAGAAGAATGAGAAGGGGGAGAAAGAAATTTTAAAGGAGAGGGGATGGGAAGTGGAGAAAACAATAAAAGGGAGAGGGGAGTCGACAGCTGCTTTCGGTCTTCAAGGCTCAGGTGCCGCCTCAGTCCTCCTGGAACAGACACTCTAGTGATACAACCTCTACCGTCTGTTCCTTATCACGGGACTTCTCTGGATCAGCAACCTTCTTGCAGTGGGATGAATGGACCCAAGTCTCTCTCTCAGCAACCTTCAATGCTGTGGTGCTAGTCAATAAGACCTGGTATGGTCCTTCCCATCTATCAATAAGACAACCTGAGCGTAGAAAATTTCGTATCATTACATAATCCCCAGGTTCAATGTCATGACAATTACTATCTGGTAAATCAGGAATCACCAACTTCAGATTATCATTTTGATTCCTCAACTGCTTACTCATATTAATTAAGTATTTTACAGTTACTTCATTGTTACATTTCAAATCATCCTGAGGGTTAATCATGACATGCGGTTGTCGACCAAACAGAATTTCAAAAGGAGACAGATTAAGAGGGGACCTGGGAGTGGTTCTGATACTATACAAAACAATGGGTAAAGCTTCTGGCCACGTCAATCCTGTCTCTGCCATTACTTTACTCAATTTATTTTTAATAGTGCTGTTCACTCTTTCGACCTTCGCGCTCGCCTGTGGACGGTACGGAGTGTGCAGCTTACTATCAATTCCCATCAACTTACACATTCCTTGAAAGACATCACCTGTAAAATGGGTACCCCTATCACTTTCAATGATTCTAGGGATACCATATCTACATACAAATTCCTGCACAATTTTCTTAGCTGTAAACATAGCGGTATTTGTAGCTGCTGGAAAAGCCTCGACCCAATTCGAGAAAACATCTATGCAAACAAGTACATATTTCAAATTTCTACATGGGGGTAATTGAATGAAGTCAATTTGTATTACTTGGAAAGGGCCGCCGGCAGGTGGGATATGGGAGGGTTCTGTAGGTATTGCCTTTCCAATATTCTTTCTCAGACAGGTAAGGCATGACATTGCTCTTTTACTAGCATGAGAGGAGAATCCTGGGGCGCACCAGTATGCTCTTACCAATTTGCACATCCCCTCCTTGCCTAGATGAGTCAGCCCGTGAGCTGCTTCAGCCAGACACGGAAGGTATGCCCTGGGGGCCACTGGTTTACCATGTCCATCCGTCCAGAGCCCTGAGGACTCCTGGCCATATCCCTTTGCCTTCCAGACTGCCTTCTCCTGAGTGGAACACAAATTCTGCATTTCACACAACTTTTGTGTGTTGATGGTATTAAATACCATCAGTTGTGTGGTGTCTGTCCGTATGGGGGTAGCAGCTGCAAGCTTTGCAGCTTCGTCTGCTCGGCTGTTACCAAGGGATACTGGGTCTTGACTATATGTATGTGCTTTACATTTGATAACAGCCACTCTGTCGGGTTCCTGTATCGCTGTTAGAAGCCTTTTTATGTGAGCTGCATGCGCTATCGGTGTACCAGCTGCCGTCATGAAATTTCTGAGACGCCATAGCGCTCCGAAATCATGGACTACCCCGAACGCGTATCTAGAATCGGTGTAGATATTGGCAGACTTACCCTTAGCCAATTCACATGCTCTGGTTAGGGCGACCAGTTCAGCAACCTGGGCTGAGTGAGGTGGGCCTAGCGGTTCCGCTTCTATGGTGTCTTGGTCATCTACGACTGCGTATCCAGTACACAAGTCTCCCGAGTCTGACTGTCTGTGACAACTACCGTCCGTGTAGAACGTGAGTTCTGCATCTTCTAGTGGATTGTCACTGATGTCAGGCCTTGCGGAAAAATTTTGGGTCAAATATTCCATACAATCATGTGTATCTTCCTTTGCATTAAATCCTCCTTCCCCATCACTCTCACCTCCCACCCTTTGTGCCTGTCCAGGCACACCTGGGAGAAATGTTGCAGGGTTTAATGCGCTGCATCTCCTTATGGTGATGTTTACTGGGGCCATTAATGCCAATTCCCATCTCGTAAACCTTGCTGATGAGACATGTCTGGTTTGGGCAGAATTCAATAAGGCCGATACCGCATGTGGTGTATGGATTGTGAGGTTGTGGCCTAGCACGACATCTTCGCTTTTCATCACTAGCAATGCTATCGCTGCAACGCTACGCAAGCATGTGGGGAGGGATCGCGCTACCGTGTCTAGCTGCGCGCTGTAGTATGCAATTGGCCTGCTGGCATCACCGTGTTTTTGTGTTAGTACACCTGCTGCGCACCCAGCACTTTCTGTTCCGTATAGTTCAAAGGGTTTCCCATAGTCTGGCATACCTAGTGCTGGTGCCTGCGTTAGGCACTGTTTGAGTCTCTCAAATGCTGTTTCAGATTCGTCTGTATGCGAAATCCGATCAGGTTTGTTTGAAGAGACCATTTCCTGCAAAGGTAGCGCTAATATGGAAAACCCTGGGATCCAATTACGGCAATACCCACACATTCCTAAAAACGTCCTGATCTGTTGCTGGGTTTGTGGCAGTGTCATGTCTCTAATGGCTTGGATTCTATCAGCGGTCAGGTGTCTCAGTCCTTGTGTTAGACAGTGTCCCAAATATTTTACCTTAGTCTGGCATAATTGCAACTTGTCTTTGGAAACCTTGTGACCTGTGTCTGAAAGATGAAACAGGAGCTGTTTCGTATCCTTCAGGGATGCCTCCAATGAATCAGAACACAGCAGTAGATCATCCACGTACTGTATCAACACTGATCCACTTTCCGGTTGGAAAGACTGTAAACAATCATGCAAAGCCTGAGAAAATATACTTGGACTATCTATGAAACCTTGGGGTAACCGAGTCCACGTATATTGGACTCCTCTGTATGTGAATGCAAACAAATATTGGCTGTCAGGGTGCAGAGGTACCGAAAAGAAAGCGGAGCAGAGGTCAATAACAGTGAAAAATTTGGCAGTGGGAGGAATTTGCATTAGGATGACAGCTGGATTAGGCACTACGGGGAACTGACTCTCAACTATTTTGTTAATCCCCCTTAGATCCTGCACTAGCCTGTAACCCCTCCCCCCACTCTTTTTAACAGGGAAGATGGGACTATTTGCTGTGCTGGACGTTCTTACTAGAATGCCCTGTTGTAGCAAGCGCTCTATTACCGGGAAAACTCCTAACTCCACCTCTGGCTTCAGAGGATACTGTGGGATTTTTGGAGCTATCCTACCATCTTTTACTTGTACAACTACTGGAGCTACATTTGCCATTAATCCAGTGTCCTGTCCATCTTTTGTCCAAAGCGACTCTGGTATCTGAGATGTCATCTCTTCTACTTGGGATGGATTCCGATTTGTCATAATGGAATGTGACATTAATTTTGATGGGGAGTCTAACATGTCTCGTACTTCCTGAGCGTGATTCTCAGGGATGTCCAAGAATACACCTTCAGGAGTACAATAAATGACGCAACCCATTTTACATAGTAAGTCTCTTCCCAGGAGATTGGTCGGTGCCGATGCAGCCAGCAAAAAGGAATGCTTGGTATGCAAAGGCCCTATTGTAATCTCGGCTGGTTTGCTAACAGGGTAGTGCTGGACTACTCCTGTTACTCCTATGGCTGGAACTGTCCTACCAGTGGTTCTCATGCCCACTGTCGAATTGATCACTGACTTGGCCGCCCCTGTGTCTACAAGAAAGTTTAAAGTTTTACCGGCTACATTGATTGCAATCTCTGGTTCGCTTCCAAGACTGGCAATCAATTTAACTGGTTGCAGATTACAGGTATGGCCACACCCCTATTGGGTATGCTGACCTCCCTGAATCCCGCTGGCAGCAACTACTTGTGAGGGAGTTAGCTGGGAACTACCAGAGGCATGCCAATCTCTGTGTGGGGGATATCTTTTTGTTTCCCCTGTATGTGGCTCAAAACTCCGCCTCCGTGGACCCTGCTCCCAATGTCGTGTGTGGTGTTGTTGTCTAGGGGGTTGAAAAGATCTTTGTACATTTCTTACTCTACAGTCTCGTGCAAAATGTCCTGGTTTGTTACAAGAAAAACATGTTATTACACTTGCCTTACCCACAGGATTCGGTGGTACATACGCAGGCTGCCTTGTGGTCAGCGCCTGTATACTTACGGACATCAACTTATCACTTTGCGACTCCCTGTGCCTAGTGATATTTCTGTCGTGATCAATAGCAGCCTCTCTCAGGGTGGACACTGACAGACCTCGCCAACATGGCTGCGTGGTCTGTACCCTAGCTTTTAATGTTTCTTTCAAACCATCCATCAGTACAGATACTGCTACTTCTCGATGGTTTGGGTTGGTCTTTATGTCTTCTATACCAGTGTACTTTGCCATTTCTAATAGTGCCCGGTGAAAATATTCTATTGCCGTTTCGGACTCCTTTTGCTTAATGGAAAATATTTTATTCCATTTAACAACGGCAGGGAAATACTCCTTTAGCTGTAAATTTATCCTTTTTACATTATCCTTATTGTACACGTCTGTAAGCGGTACATCTTTATCCAATGCACAATCAGCTAAAAACTGAGTTGCATCAACATTGGAAGGTAAACAAGCTCTTAGCAGTATCTGCCAATCCTTGTTGTTGGGTTCTACCGTGTTACCTAAATCCCTGATGTATTTTTGGCTAGCAACTAAATCCTTCCTGGGGTCAGGAAATTCGGACACTATTGTTCTTAATTCCATTCTGGAAAATGGAGTGTACATGGCAATGTTCCTTATGGGAGTGGCTCCAGACACATCTGTTTTTCCATTGGGAACTGCTATTACCCTTACAGGAGCAATTCTAACAGCCTCTTCCTGTGTAGATTCTACAGCTTGTTGTGGTACAATTGTTTCAATGTAGTGCATGGTGCCGTACTTACCCGTTGACACGACCTCACCTATCCCTCCGCTAGGGGCTTTCACTAATCTCGTGGGTGTCGCTGTGCCTACTGTGGTCTCTGCTATGGTGGCTGCAAGAGAGAGAGCTGAAATTGTTGCTGAATCGTCTTCTTGATCACACTCCTGAGGAAGGTTCAAAACAGGGTACATCTTGCACGGGTTAATACTTGCATGAGTTATTTGGTTAACATCATTAACATTTACAGTGTTACTAAGAGTTTGTGTTTTACAACCCAGTGCGTTTCTCTCCGCAATCAACTTCTCTCCTGCAATGTATGGTGGGGGAGGAGCTGTGGCAATCAACTTCCTGACTGCCCCAGATCCCGCCGCCAGAGCCAAACCTCTCTGTATCTCACCTTCCTGGTGCCATAACTGTAAATAATCATGATGCTGAATTCGTCTCTTTGCTGATTTTACGAGACATATCCTCCTCCTTAAATTTTGTAACACCTCTGGACTGAAGCTACCTATTCTTGGGAACTTGTCCCTGTCTTGTACAGTCATTCTCTCCCATTCATCACATAAAGATTCGGTGTGAATTCCATATTTTTCACACATTACATATCGTGCCGACCCAACTGGTCGGTTCACAGAATCAACCTGAACCAGGGTTGATCGCCCCCTACCTGAGCAACTGGCCCCCATAGTCTGTAGGTGTTGCTTAATCCTCCTTGGATTTTCTGTATCAAGGTTTTCAGCAAGCCTTTTCAGACAACCAAATTACTCCACAGTAGGCCGGCGGTGGCGGTTTACCGAGTACCCCACTCACTCGCCCACCTCGACCAATACGACCTGTAAACACCGTTATGATGCCAGCGTACTCGATACAGGGCCCCTATGGAACCTTCAGTTTACTGGAACATATGAGGGTTACCCGCAGGACACTTACTCTTTCCAGTAAAGTTGGGGTTGTTAGATAGTTCCTGAGTGACCAGCGAACTTCCCTTCCAAAAATAAAAAATTACACAAATCACGTCAGAATGTACAAATAGCGTTTGTGACCACTTTACTCTAATGGTATTTAGGTCAGATTACTAACTACTGCACACAATTACGTGTGGTCCAATCGTTCAGTACACGAGCACTATTTGTCATGTACTGAAAGACCAATGGAATCGATGTTTCCGGCCGCGATTCCTTCAGCAAGAGCTTATGGCCTATATGGGTTCTGCACCAACACCCCAGGCGTTGTGCCACTGGACTTTTATAGCGGACCTTTTACCTTACGACCTCCTGGTCTTGTTCCTTATGACCTCCTGGTCTTGTTACCTTATGGTCCGCTATACTCTAATGCTCAAATATTATTTAACCAGGGATGCCTCCCTGGCCACCGTATATGTCACTTACACGTATGTTCCTTGACGAGTACCCGACTTTCCTTTTGGTTCCACCTTAAAGTTATATAAACTTTTGTATACAAACACACTCACTCAACACATGTACACTTTGTTTCTATATCTATTTCTGCGCAGAAATTGTCTTCAGGCCAAAAGTGTTACCAATTAGGAGCAGGATCTGTTAAACTAAATTTCAGATTTTCCAAAAAAATAGATTTGCGTTATTTACCGCGTCGCGTTATCTACCGCTGTGCGTTACTTATCGCTTTTGCGCTAATTATCGCTTTGCGCTAATTCAACTTTTCGTGACTTGGGCTACGTGGGCGTAACCAGACGCTACGTTGCGTAATGAACGCTGCGTGCGTCTGCCTTTTGGATTGCGTACGCTAGTCTTTGTTAGCGACACGTGTACGCAATGCAAAGGATCCACCGTAACACAATATATTTATTTATCAATGTAGATGATCCCTGATCATCTACCGCAATCCACACTGACTGCCTTGTATCTCAGACAAACCGTGTGTTTGTTCTATACTTTAACTATTACCTCTACTTTTAAATAACAGCAAATCTCTTTTTAGCACTTTCTATCAACTATAAAAAATTGGCAAACAGGAATAGTGATATACGAAAATGAAACAGAAATGCAGATAAATGTATGCGTACGCAAGACAAAAAAAATAAACAGTTTTAAAAGACACAAGCGTTTTGTTCTTACTTCCGGTTACCGGATTCCTTCAGCACTCTTTACCTAAGCGAAGCAGACGCTTATCCCGCCAGCACTATGAGACAACCTCCCACCCTTTGCTGGAGGGATAATGTCTGCTGATCTACCTAGTGCAGATGTGAAAAGGACCGGACGAGCCCGCAATTGACAATGCTAAATTCCTTTGTCGTATAATCAACCCTTATGAAGCTAAGAACACTGTACGCTGCTTACTTAAGAAATACCGTAATGATACGCTATTTGCGTAACGATCGCTCAGCCGTAGGCGAGACGCTCAAGCGTCACGTTCGCTCACGGCCCAGTGATCACAGGACACGTTATTGGTTATGTCTAGGGGAAAGATTCGCTGTAACGTAGCGTACGCTAGAGACCACGAGGAGGTCACCAGCGATGCAGACGCTCACAACACTATACCTTTATGTTAAACCTTATACCGATGAAATACACTGAATACCTTAATGTGAGTACAGGGTGTAAGTGCAACCTTGTGGAACCTGACTATCTACAAAGCTGCATGAGCGTCACCGACGCTCAAATGAACACTTATCACTATAGGAAATACACAGATACTGGTTTAGGTTTCCAAGGCCTATTAACTGTATTATATCTAGAATACTTGTAAAAGGGGATAACAGTACATATGATACACTACAATATAACAGAGACTTCCTAACCACAGAACTAAACAATAAATACAAAAAGACAATACTACACTGACCTAAATGCAATACGATACAATACTATAATACTATAAGGTATTTAAGAGAAAAAGAGGAGAGAGAGAGATAGAGAGAGAGAGAGAGATTGGCTCGCAGAAAGACAATGATTATGGAGAGAACTTACGCACAAAGGGTATGATCGCCAGCGCCTCGATATCCAGCTCCCGATTATCAGCAGATAACCGTTGATGAGAGAGAGAGCTGGATGCGGTCGGCCTGCCTATTTATGCTCCACACACAATGCAATCTCCTGGTCCTACAATCCCATTGTCCATTGGCCGAAGGAATTCGGCCCTGCATCATAACAAAAGGTCATAGGGTGATTCATACAGGTGGGCTGTGACGATTTCCAACAGCTCAGGTGGGTGGGAAACTGGGTTTCCCGCCGCATACCTGAGTATGTGCAAATCATAGAAATGGACATAAACTTCTTATGTCCATAACTATTCGCACGAGCGATTAATACGCTCCAAACCAACACCGGAATATTGCTAATCAAATACTCTTCCGATGGGTACCAAACACTGCTGTATGATTCCTGTTAAACCCTTCGTACGATGCAAAGAGGGATTCCTCAGCTCTGGGACATTATACTTTAACCAAACTTACAGAAACTATCAAAGGGATCATGATCTATAAACTACATTAATTGTGAACATTTGTAACTAATGAGTCGCACGCTACGATCACATAAACTCTACCGTAAATGCGCATACTGCGCGTGCGAGTGCACGCTATTGCGGGTATGCGCTTCCACGGGAGAGCGTACGCATGCGCAGCACGGACCAGTGTGCGGTGCAAATATGGCAACGTGCATTGAGACATTTTTCTGACTTTGACATATATATATATATATATATATATATATATATATATATATATATATATATATATATTATTACTATGACCACCCCTACCTGCAATATCTTCCTTTACATGCGTTTTCTTTATTTTAGGTGTAAGGTTTTACTTTTTTATTGTGTTTTTGCAGTTTTGCCTCATTCGATTAGTCTGTGCCGCACTGTTTAGTAGTCCGTGGGAGCAGTAGCTACTGCTAAGTCTCTGTAAGTCCTTGTTTGCTTTATCTGGATAAATAGCACTTGTTCTAGTCAATAGTTTGGAGTGTTGTTTTCTGTGTGATTGCCCTTCCTCTTGCGTTTTGGTGACTCAGATCCTGTTTTGTTTGGAGTTTTAGCAGTCTTGAAACACTAGATTTACTGAATCCCAACAATAGTCCGTACTATAATGAGTCATTGATGTGTGTTTTGTATCTAGCTCTCTGCAAAACACAAAAGCTCACTTTGCCCCCATTAATTTGCCCACGACTGTAGTCCACAGTGACAGGTCCTATCATCTGTGTAATATGTCAGGGAAGAGGAGGGCACGCGTGTTATCAGCTGGAGAACACAGTACTCGCTGAAATATCCAACTTCTGTTTTAGCTGTAAAAGAAATGATCACCTTTGTGTGAAATAAATCTAATATGACTAAACAGCCATTTTTTTTTGTTCTAGTAATTCCAAACTAATGGGTTATATAGGTTAGATACACTCTCGAGCAGACTGTATCTAATGGTGAAGGCTGAAAGAGTATTTTTCATGGTTTACTGTAGAGGGCATCAGAATATTTTCTGGCCTCCAGTCAATGGACGTATTGCAGATTAATCTGTTTAATGTGCAGCCAAGATGTCAGAAATCAGTGTCTCCCCCACCCCGCCCTCTTCCAAATTTTTTGGCCCCTCGCACATCAGATTCTACATCAATACAGCGTGTGTCCCATGGGGCTAATTCAGACCTGATCGCTCGCTAGGGTGTTTTTGCAGCCCTGCGATCGGATAGTTGCCGCCTATGATGGGAGTGTATTTTTTCTTTGCAAGTGTGCGAACGCACGTGTAGCAGAGCTGTGCAAACAGCCCAGGACTTACTCAGCCGCTGCGATCACTTCTACCTGTCCGGGACCGGAATTGACGTCAGGAACCCTCCCTGAAAACGCTTGGACACGCCTGCGTTTTTCCAGACACTCCCTGAAAACGGTCAGTTGCCACCCACAAACGCCCTCTTCCTGTCAATCTCCCTGCAAACGCCCGTGCGAATGGATCCTCCGCACAAACCCATCGCTGAGCGGCGATCCGCTTTGTACCCGTGCGACGCGCCTGTGCATTGCGGTGTATACGCATGCGCAGTTTAGACCTGATCGCCCGATGTGCAATGGCCCCATCCGATGTAACCTGAAGCAATACTCATTGTACTGTAGATATAACCATAGTATGCAATGCTGGGTGCACACTGGGTTTTCCAGGTCAGAATTTAATGCTGATCACTAGTAGTAATACTATTTGGACAATGTAATTGGGCTGCCTGTGGGATTAGACGTAGCAGAAGAGTCTGAAGCTCTGGTATAACATACCGTCACCGGTTTAAATTGTGGCACTAGAGGTCAGTGGAAGCCGAGATAGAGAAAACACTTCCTGCGGGAATTCTCTCATAGGCCAAAGCTGACACGAGCCGCGCAATGTGAGAAATAGAGAGAGACGTTTTTATTAAGGAGAAAAAAAATTGTATTTGTCTGCAGAGGAGAGGGACCTGGAAAGTGAAAGCTATATTGGTTTTCTGGTGACATGCTACTCTCCAAGCCGATGACAAACAGAAGGGAATAATGGAGCAACTGCGGCAGATTTCTACTGATCAGGATTAAGTAATAACGCTTTTACTGTTACATTGCGGCTCGGGAAGTGAGCACTGCCTCCAATAAATGCACACATTGCAGAAACAACAAAGACAGAGTAATCACATAGAGTCGGGACAAGTTCATCAGGAGCTCTTTATTGCCTTATGTTACACTGGGAATCAGTATACAGCTACAGTGTGATTATACGCAGGGATTGCAAAGGGAAAATATTTAAGTAAATATCTTTTTATTTGTCTAGAAATTTTCTATTAGACTTCAGCACATATGTTTAAGGGAAGTCACTGACATTTTACATTTGTTTTCAAGTGGGGAAAAGGCCATTTACAGATAAATAGCTTTGTGCATTGTGCTGTGTTTGCATCATATCCACCTTTACGCACCCCAGAATTCTTTTTGCCTTCCCAGCCACCGCCTGGCGCTGTGTTGCTCCTCGGCCCACTGTAAGTCCTTTTCCATAATTGTATACTGTGCGTATCATCGTTATCGTATTTCCTGCTACATTTTCCGCCTTTGTGAATGCAGAGAAAAAAAAAACATTTCCAAAATTTTTTGTTTTACAGTGTAACCGGACGCGCTTCGCTGTTATCACAGATTGGAGCACAGGGGGTCATTCCGAGTTGTTCGCTCGCTAGCAGTTTTTAGCAGCCGTACAAACGCTAAGCCGCCGCCCACTGGGAGTGTATATTAGCTTAGCAGAAGTGCGAACGAAAGGATCGCAGAGTGACTACGAAAATAAATTGTGCAGTTTCAGAGCAGCTCCAGACCTACTCAACGCTTGCGATCACTTCAGACTGTTCAGTTCCTGTTTTGACATCACAAACACGCCCTGCGTTCGCCCAGCCACACCTGCGTTTTTCCTGCCACGCCTGCATTTTTCCGATCACTCCCTGAAAACGGTCAGTTGACACCCAGAAACACCCTCTTCCTGTCAATTACTCTGCGGCCAGCAGTGCGACTAAAAAGCTTCGCTAGACCTTGTGTGAAACTACATCGGCCGTTGTGAAAGTACGTCACGCGTGCGCATTGCGCCACATACGTATGCGCAGAAGTGACTTTTTTTGCATCATCGCTGCGCAGCGAACAATTTCAGCTAGTGATCAACTCGGAATGACCCCCACAGTCTCACAGGACTTGGGTCAGTAGAGGATTCCTTCTTACCGTCAGTAACCGCCTGTTACTGACTCCACCCACTGCGCAGTGAG
This sequence comes from Pseudophryne corroboree, assembly GCF_028390025.1. Lineage (NCBI taxonomy): Eukaryota > Metazoa > Chordata > Amphibia > Anura > Myobatrachidae > Pseudophryne > Pseudophryne corroboree. Next base: position 11,870,471 of record NC_086451.1, read on the forward strand.
CGGGTATTTAGCTGCCACCACCACGTTCCTTCTACGCGGCACCTGGCACCGCATTTCTATTCAGTCTACTACCACTGGCACCTGATACTGCTTGCTGCTGTGTATGCATAGACACCACTGGCGGTTTTTACCTATGGGCTGCAGGATTCAGCACACCCCCCAGGTAAATTCCGCTATCCAGCTCACTGTCACTGAAGCCAGATGCCGTCCATGAGACTGCACTGGTTTCTCTGTGACTGGCAGTGACTTCCTATTGGAAGTCCTCATAGGCGTGCGCAGACCATTTTATTAGGGGGTGCACCGTCGGAGCGGTGTGTCTAGCACCGCCTTCTGGGCGTGTCTAGCACCATCTATTGACGGTCAACGCAATATAAAATATCCACCCTTGTACCAATCCTAATAAAGCAGATACATTGTCAGATGTTATGGTGTGCACCAAACAAACACCCCTGATGGCACTCACTGCAATTACACTGCTCCTACTCAGCCTAGTCTGGCTCCCCCGCTCTTTCCCCTGCAAGCTGCAGTCACTCACTGATACTGACAGTCGCAGACTAGTTACTGCTGCTGCTGGAAAAACGAGAGACGTGTCAATGTTACTCGCGACCGCCTGCCAGTATTGAATTTGTCTTCCTAAGAGGAACGCTGGCTGCATGCTGAACCTCATCAGTGGCTGGCGTTGGCATAGCATAAAAGGAGAGAGGTGGGCATGTGGCGGGTGTGGCGGGTGGGCGTACGAGCAGCATGACGTAATCACATCACATCACGCTGTTTTTGTACATCACGGCTCGGGAGTTTGAAAGCCGGTGTCAGTGGCACCGATGATTAGCCCAGGCATCTGGTCGGTAATACAGTCCTGACAGGGTGCAGCGCAGAGTGGACAGTAATCAGCCTGCTCGGCGATCGCTGCATCAGGCATGTGAGATCGGGGTGCCAGACATTAGGGGGTGCCTGTGCGCACCAGGCACCCCCCCTGCGCACACCTATGGAAGTCCTACCTGCCAGTCACAGACACTACAGGCAGTCCCATTGGAAGGTGTTTCCTCCTTCCGAGACTGCCAGACCAGGCTGCAATAGGCAGAGAGCTAGCTTCCTGCGGGAAGCCAGCTCCCTACCTCGTCAGCCCTAGCTGGCTTCTATTGGCTGCAGCCGGTGCAGTCCATAGAAGCCGTGGTTTTGCACATGTGGAATGTTGACAATGTGTTTCTAGTGTGCTGCTATCCCCAGTGGTAACCTGGCAGTGACCCTAAGCCTTATGGAAATGACGACATTATGACATTGTTGATATTTTATATGTCGACAATCTGTCTTTGACGACACGTCACAGGTGTCTACATTAACAGTATGACGGCATACCAACTGAGGACCTTTGTACATATTACCCTAGTGATGTATGTCTCGCTACACATTGTGTGGTCTTCCAGTACTGCGCAGCCGGTCTTCAGGAATGTGCGTACATTTATTTACCATATCTTCCTCGCACCGCATTAACATAATTGTCAGGCTCTCTGTGCATTAATATTCTAAAACTGCTGAATACTCTTCTTGGTAGTGGAAATCCGTTTTCTGGCTTATAAACAAATGCGATGAAATTATAATAAAGCATCCTATTGAACACTGAATTTAAAGTCTGTTATTACCTATAAATATTCAGTTAAAATGTAACCTGCTGCATTCCAATAAACGGCGTCAGCTCCTTTTTTTATCCTCTCCCGTGAATGAGGGTGGTGCGGGGTGGGGGCATTGCTTTATTATGCAGCTAATTATTTCTCCATCTACTGCATTCCGTCAATGCTCTCACGGTAACTTCTGCGTCCTCCTCTTCCCTCCAGATAGCAGCCAGATTCAACAGTTATTACACACTATTGTCAGAATCTTCATCATTTCCTCTATAGAGCCCAAAATATTAATTGAAAAAATGTTTATATGTGTATTCTAAGACCCCAGGCTGCACGTAACGCTGATGCAATTGCAGAAGTACCATGCAAACATCTGCCAGTATTCTACGTAAGACAGATCTATGCGCCCACACCTCCCCCTGGCCTCAGCTGTCATCACCATCATCAGTGTTTTCACCAGCCTCATCCTTGGTGCAGGAAATTGTATATTCTAAATACTGAGACGACCACTGGCAAATTCGTCTTGTTGCGTCTTTAGTCGCAGCATCGAGGCTCCATTGGACTCCCCATCGAAACGTGCACTTTCCCTATGGCAGGTGCAGTTAATCAGTCTGAGCATGGCGTATGAGTGTGTTGGCGGTTTTGCGTCTTGAAACTGTGTGCGTGCATATCGGCATAATGTCCTGTGTCCAAACAGAAACCATCTGCTGAGTGTTTTGCCGTATACTCGCTATGTGTTTTATTTGTCTGCTCAGTTGTACCTTCTGTATTGCTCCCTGCATATTGTATATATTGTATATTCTCCCTGTGTGTGATAGGAAGAAGGTGACGGAAAGAGGGTGCCAGGGAGAGGCACAGGGTGACGGGAAGAGGAGAAGAGGGAGTCAGGGAGAGGCACAGGATGACAGGGAGAGGAGAAGAGGAAGAGGGAGTCGGGAGAGGAGAAGAGGGAGTCAGGGAGAGGCACAGTGTGACAGAGAGAGAAGAAGAGGGAGTCAGGGAGAGGCACAGGATGACAGGGAGAGGAGAAGAGGAAGAGGGAGTCAGGGAGAGGAGAAGAGGGAGTCAGGGAGAGGCACAGTGTGACAGAGAGAGAAGAAGAGGGAGTCAGGGAGAGGCACAGGATGACAGGGAGAGGAGAAGAGGAAGTCAGGGAGAGGAGAAGAGGGAGTCAGGGAGAGGCACAGTGTGACAGAGAGAGAAGAAGAGGGAGTCAGGGAGAGGCACAGGATGACAGGGAGAGGAGAAGAGGAAGAGGGAGTCAGGGAGAGGAGAAGAGGGAGTCAGGGAGAGGCACAGTGTGACAGAGAGAGAAGAAGAGGGAGTCAGGGAGAGGCACAGTGTGACAGAGAGAGAAGAAGAGGGAGTCAGGGAGAGGCACAGTGTGACAGAGAGAGAAGAAGAGGGAGTCAGGGAGAGGCACAGTGTGACAGAGGGCGGGATGTACTAAGCGGAAAATGCGGTAAACTCCCTGTTTACCGCATTTTCCTGATGTACTAACCGCCGGCCGGCAGGACAGCGCCGCGGCGGGGTACGCCAGCTTTAGCTGGCATACGTCCATAGAAGCCTATGGGCTTCTCTCCGCGGCGCTGTGTGAGGGATCCGATCGGATCCCTCCCAGCATGCCCTGCGGCCGCCCCCGTCACCCCGCGCATGCGCAGACTGACTCCTGGGGCCGAATCCCGGAAGTCAGGCTGCCGCTGCGCATCGCGGAGGACAGCTCTTATCGGAAGAGCTGTCCTCCGCAATGCTGATCGCATATGTTAGTACATATGCGATCAGCATCGTGGCGCAGGGCGGCGCAGGGCGGCGATGTACATTAGTACATCCCGCCCAGAGAGAGAAGAAGAGGGAGTCAGGGAGAGGCACAGGGTGACAGGAAGAGGAGAAAAGTGAGTCAGGGAGAGGCACAGGATGACAGGGAGAGGAGAAGAGGAAGAGGGAGTCAGGGTGAGGAAAAGTGGAAGAGGGAGTCAGGGAGAAGAGGGAGTCAGGGAGAGGCACAGTGTGACAGAGAGAGAGGAAGAGGGAGTCAGGGAGAGGCGCATGGTGACAGGAAGAGGGAGTCATGGAGAAGCGCAGGGTGACAGGAAGAGGAGAAGAGGGAGTCAGGGAGAGGCACAGGGTGACAGGGATAGGAGAAGAGGAAGAGGGAGTCAGGGAGAGGGACAGGGTAACAGGGAGAGGAGAAATGAAAGAGGGAGTCAGGGAGAGGCACATAGTGACAGGAAGAGGGAGTCGGAGAGGCACAGGGAGACAGGGAGAGTAGAAGAGGGTGTCGGGGAGAGGCACAAGGTGACAGGAAGAGGAGATGAGGAAGAGGGAGTCAGGGAGAGGCACAGGGTGACAGGGAGATGAGAAGAGGAAGAGGGTTCCAGGGAGAGGCACAGGGTGACAGGAAGAGGAGAAGAGGGAGTCAGGGAGAAGCACAGGGTGACAGGGAGAGGAGAAGAGGAAGAGGGAGTCAGGGAAAGGCGCAGGGTGATAGAGAGGATAAAAGGCAGAGGAAGAGGGAGACAGGGAAAGGACGAGTGTTGGTGCTAGATCCAAGTGGGCTAAAGGACCTCTAATGTCAGGGGAGGACCAAGGTTGGCGGATAGTACTTTCACTATCCACGTCAGCAACTACTCCCTTTAGTAACCTGAAGTGCAGCAAGCCCGCCAGAGTACATTTCAGGTACCATGTTCTGACCATGCTCCTCCCCCTGGTGACATCAGAGGTCCTTTAGCCAACTTGGATCTAGTCATAACCAAAGGACGAGGGAGACAGAGAGAGGGTAACAGAGAGTAAAAGGTGATGGGAAGAGGCAGAGGGTTACAAGCTCAGGATGACAGAGAGAGCAAGAGGGTCACAGGGAGAAGGAGACAGAGAGAAGAGGAGGGTAACAGGAAGTAGGTAAAAGGTGATGAGGAAAGCCAGAGGGTGACTGGGAGAGGGTGATAGGGAGAAACAGAGATGGAGGAGCAGGAGGAGACAGGCTGAGGGTGACGGGAGAGGGTGATAGGGAGAAACAGAGACGGAGAGGGAGGAGGAGACATGCTGAGGGTGATGGGAGAGGGTGATAGGGAGAAACAGAGAGGGCGAGGCAGGAGGAGACAGGCTGAGTGACGGGAGAGGGTTATAGGGAGAAACAGAGGGCGAGGCAGGAGGAGACAGGCTGAGGGTGATGGAGAGGGTGATAGGGAGAAACAGAGTGGGAGAGGCAGGAGGAGATAGGCTGAGGGTGTCAGGGAGAGGGTGATAGGGAGAAACAGAGAGGGAGAAGCAGGAGGAGGCAGGCTGAGGGTGATAGGGAGAAATAGAGTTGGAGGAGCAGGAGGAGACAGGCTGAGGGTGAGATGGAGAGGGTGATAGGGAGAAACAGAGAGGGAGAGGCAGGAGGAGACAGGCTGAGGGTGATAGGGAGAAACAGAGAGGGAGAGGGAGGAGGAGACATGCTGAGGGTGACGGGAGAGGGTGATAGGGAGAAACAGAGAGGGTGAGGCAGGAGGAGACAGGCTGAAGGTGAGATGGAGAGGGTGATAGGGAGAAACAGAGAGGGCGAGGCCGGAGGAGACAGGCTAAGGGTGACGGGAGAGGGTGATAGGGAGAAACAGAGAGGGAGAGGCAGGAGGAGACAGGCTGAGTGACGGGAGAGGGTGATAGGGGGAAACAGAGAGGGAGAGGCATTTGGAGACAGGCTGAGGGTGACGGCAGAGGGTGATAGGGAGAAACAGAGAGGGTGAGGAAGGAGGGGACAGGCTGAGGGTGACGGGAGAGGGTGATAGGGAGAAACAGAGAGGGAGAGGCAGGAGGAGACATGCTGAGGGTGACGGGAGACGGTGATAGGGAGAAACAGAGAGGGAGAGGCAGGAGGAGACATGCTGAGGGTGACGGGAGAGGGTGATAGGGAGAAATAGAGAGGGAGAGGCATTTGGAGACATGCTGAGGGTGATAGGGAGAAACAGAGAGTGCGAGGCAGGAGGAGACAGGCTGATAGTGACGGGAGAGGATGATAGGGAGAAACAGAGAGGGAGAGGGAGGAGAAGACAGGCTGAGGGTGACGGGAGAGGGTGATAGGGAGAAACAGAGAGGGTGAGGAAAGAGGAGACAGGCTGAGAGTGACGGGAGAGGGTGAAAGGGAGAAACAGAGAGGGAGAGGCAGGAGTAGACAGGCTGAGGGTGACGGGAGAGGGTGATAGGGAGAAACAGAGAGGGTGAGGAAGGAGGAGACAGGCTGAGAGTGACGGGAGAGGGTGATAGGGAGAAACAGAGACGGAGAGGCAGGAGGAGACATGCTGAGGGTGACGGGAGAGGGTGATAGGGAGAAACAGAGAGGGAGAGGCAGGAGGAGGCAGGCTGAGGGTGATAGGGAGAGGGTGATAGGGAGAAACATAGTTGGAGAGGCATTTGGAGACAGGCTGAGGGTGACGGCAGAGGGTGATAGGGAGAAACAGAGAGGGTGAGGCAGGAGGAGACAGGCTGAGTGACGGGAGAGGGTGATAGGGAGAAACAGAGAGGGAGAGGCAGGAGGAGACATGCTGAGAGTGACGGGAGACGGTGATAGGGAGAAACAGAGAGGGAGAGGCAGGAGGAGACAGGCTGAGTGACGGGAGAGGGTGATAGGGAGAAACAGAGTGGGAGAGGCAGGAGGAGACAGGCTGAGAGTGACGGGAGACGGTGATAGGGAGAAACAGAGAGGGAGAGGCAGGAGGAGACAGGCTGAAGGTGAGATGGAGAGGGTGATAGGGAGAAACAGAGAGGGTGAGGCAGGAGGAGACAGGCTGAGGGTGAGAGGGTGATAGGGAGAAACAGAGAGGGAGAGGAAGGAGGAGACAGGCTGAGGGAGACGGGAGAAGGTGATAGGGAGAAGCAGAGAGGGCGAGGCAGGAGGAGACAGGCTGAGAGTGACGGGAGAGGGTGATAGGGGGAAACAGAGAGGGCGAGGCAGGAGGAGACAGGCTGAGGGTGACGGGAGAAGGTGATAGGGAGAAACAGAGAGGGTGAGGCAGGAGGAGACAGGCTGAGGGTGAGAGGGAGAGGGTGATAGGGAGAAGCAGAGAGGGCGAGGCAGGAGGAGACAGGCTGAGGGTGAGAGGGTGATAGGGAGAAGCAGAGAGGGCGAGGCAGGAGGAGACATGCTGAGGGTGACGGGAGACGGTGATAGGGAGAAACAGAGAGGGAGAGGCAGGAGGAGACATGCTGAGGGTGACGGGAGAGGGTGATAGGGAGAAACAGAGAGGGAGAGGCATTTGGAGACATGCTGAGGGTGATAGGGAGAAACAGAGAGTGCGAGGCAGGAGGAGACAGGCTGATAGTGACGGGAGAGGATGATAGGGAGAAACAGAGAGGGAGAGGGAGGAGAAGACAGGCTGAGGGTGACGGGAGAGGGTGATAGGGAGAAACAGAGAGGGTGAGGAAAGAGGAGACAGGCTGAGAGTGACGGGAGAGGGTGAAAGGGAGAAACAGAGAGGGAGAGGCAGGAGTAGACAGGCTGAGGGTGACGGGAGAGGGTGATAGGGAGAAACAGAGAGGGTGAGGAAGGAGGAGACAGGCTGAGAGTGACGGGAGAGGGTGATAGGGAGAAACAGAGACGGAGAGGCAGGAGGAGACATGCTGAGGGTGACGGGAGAGGGTGATAGGGAGAAACAGAGAGGGAGAGGCAGGAGGAGGCAGGCTGAGGGTGATAGGGAGAGGGTGATAGGGAGAAACATAGTTGGAGAGGCATTTGGAGACAGGCTGAGGGTGACGGCAGAGGGTGATAGGGAGAAACAGAGAGGGTGAGGCAGGAGGAGACAGGCTGAGTGACGGGAGAGGGTGATAGGGAGAAACAGAGAGGGAGAGGCAGGAGGAGACATGCTGAGAGTGACGGGAGACGGTGATAGGGAGAAACAGAGAGGGAGAGGCAGGAGGAGACAGGCTGAGTGACGGGAGAGGGTGATAGGGAGAAACAGAGTGGGAGAGGCAGGAGGAGACAGGCTGAGAGTGACGGGAGACGGTGATAGGGAGAAACAGAGAGGGAGAGGCAGGAGGAGACAGGCTGAAGGTGAGATGGAGAGGGTGATAGGGAGAAACAGAGAGGGTGAGGCAGGAGGAGACAGGCTGAGGGTGAGAGGGTGATAGGGAGAAACAGAGAGGGAGAGGAAGGAGGAGACAGGCTGAGGGAGACGGGAGAAGGTGATAGGGAGAAGCAGAGAGGGCGAGGCAGGAGGAGACAGGCTGAGAGTGACGGGAGAGGGTGATAGGGGGAAACAGAGAGGGCGAGGCAGGAGGAGACAGGCTGAGGGTGACGGGAGAAGGTGATAGGGAGAAACAGAGAGGGTGAGGCAGGAGGAGACAGGCTGAGGGTGAGAGGGAGAGGGTGATAGGGAGAAGCAGAGAGGGCGAGGCAGGAGGAGACAGGCTGAGGGTGATAGGGAGAAGCAGAGAGGGCGAGGCAGGAGGAGACAGGCTGAGGGTGACGGGAGAGGGTGATAGGGAGGAACAGAGAGGGAGAGGCAGGAGGAGACAGGCTGAGAGTGACGGGAGAGGGTGATAGGGAGAAACAGAGAGGGAGAGGCAGGAGGAGACAGGCTGAGGGTGACGGGAGAGGGTGATAGGGAGAAACAGAGAGGGTGAGGAAGGAGGAGACAGGCTGAGAGTGACGGGAGAGGGTGATAGGGAGAAACAGAGAGGGAGAGGCAGGAGGAGACATGCTGAGGGTGACGGGAGAGGGTGATAGGGAGAAACAGAGAGGGAGAGGCAGGAGGAGACAGGCTGAGGGTGATAGGGAGAGGGTGATAGGGAGAAACATAGTTGGAGAGGCATTTGGAGACAGGCTGAGGGTGACGGCAGAGGGTGATAGGGAGAAACAGAGAGGGTGAGGCAGGAGGAGACAGGCTGAGTGACGGGAGAGGGTGATAGGGAGAAACAGAGAGGGAGAGGCAGGAGGAGACATGCTGAGAGTGACGGGAGACGGTGATAGGGAGAAACAGAGAGGGAGAGGCAGGAGGAGACAGGCTGAGTGACGGGAGAGGGTGATAGGGAGAAACAGAGAGGGAGAGGCAGGAGGAGACAGGCTGAGAGTGACGGGAGACGGTGATAGGGAGAAACAGAGAGGGAGAGGCAGGAGGAGACAGGCTGAAGGTGAGATGGAGAGGGTGATAGGGAGAAACAGAGAGGGTGAGGCAGGAGGAGACAGACTGAGGGTGAGAGGGTGATAGGGAGAAACAGAGAGGGGGAGGAAGGAGGAGACAGGCTGAGGGAGACGGGAGAAGGTGATAGGGAGAAGCAGAGAGGGCGAGGCAGGAGGAGACAGGCTGAGAGTGACGGGAGAGGGTGATAGGGGGAAACAGAGAGGGCGAGGCAGGAGGAGACAGGCTGAGGGTGACGGGAGAAGGTGATAGGGAGAAACAGAGAGGGTGAGGCAGGAGGAGACAGGCTGAGGGTGAGAGGGAGAGGGTGATAGGGAGAAGCAGAGAGGGCGAGGCAGGAGGAGACAGGCTGAGGGTGAGAGGGTGATAGGGAGAAGCAGAGAGGGCGAGGCAGGAGGAGACAGGCTGAGGGTGACGGGAGAGGGTGATAGGGAGGAACAGAGAGGGAGAGGCAGGAGGAGACAGGCTGAGGGTGAGAGGGAGAGGGTGATAGGGAGAAGCAGAGAGGGCGAGGCAGGAGGAGACAGGCTGAGGGTGACGGGAGAGGGTGATAGGGAGAAACAGAGAGGGAGAGGCAGATGGAAAAGGAACAACACGTGCTCGGGGTGTAAGATATGTCTCGCTGCTTGTTTCTTGTTTTACTTACATTGTTACTGCTGAGCAAAGACTTCTTCCCCAAACACCATGAAATATTGGACAGCAGCGTATTATGATGTGACAGCGGCTTACCTTTCAGCAGAGTGCTGTTAATTGCCCTTCAGATGCCATTTAAATGGCACTGCTATATATCTCCCCCATCAGAAAATATCCTCCTGATCTTTCCACAAATCTGTGTCCTTGCAAAAGAAATCTCTTAACGCTAACGTCATTTATTTTTAGATTTTATAAGCGTGAGCTCATGTAATTGCTCTGATCATTATATTGCTGTAAGGTAATGTTATTTATGTTATCATCAGCCATATAGACTGTATATAGACTGTATATCTTACCGTTTCATTTCATTCATGCTAGGAGAGGACAATGTATAATGCACCGCTAGCGTCAGACTGGAAAATGAGATGGGCTGATTCCTTCACGCACACCGGTCAGTATGGCGCTTCAGTCACTAAGAGTGTGCCCCTCTGGGTAGGTGACGGATAGCGGGATCCTTATCTAAGAGAAGCAGGCGGTGCCACCGGCTGGGAAGATGGTGCCACTGGGTAAACCAGCTGCTGATATCTGGGAACGCTGCCCATTCACAACTGTTAGACTTTTACCCTGCTCTTCCAGCACTCAAGGAATGGTGGCAATTATAGGGTAATGTGTCCCGTAATTCCAGCCATTATTTCCCAAGGGAGACGTCTATATACATAACTACAGCTTATTCTTTGAGTAGTTTTTAAAATTATCTATCTATCTATCTATCTATCTATCTATCTATCTATCTATCTGTCTGTCTGTCTGTCTGTCTGTCTGTCTGTCTGTCTGTCTGTCTGTCTGTCTGTCTGTCTGTCTGTCTGTCTATCTATCTATCTATCTATCTATCTGTCTCTCTGTTATCCGTCGCAGTCGTGTGCACATCGTACCATGGTGGTCATTCCGAGTTGATCGCTAGCTGCAATCGTTCGCTGTGCAGCGATGAGGCAAAAAAATGGCACTTCTGCGCATGCGTATTAGAGATGAGCGGGTTCGGTTCCTCGGAATCCGAACCCGCCCGAACTTCAGGTTTTTTTACACGGGGCCGAGCGACTCGGATCTTCCCGCCTTGCTCGGTTAACCTGAGCGCGCCCGAACGTCATCATCCCGCTGTCGGATTCTCGCGAGGCTCGGATTCTATCGCGAGACTCGGATTCTATATAAGGAGCCGCGCGTCGCCGCCATTTTCACACGTGCATTGAGATTGATAGGGAGAGGACGTGGCTGGCGTCCTCTCCGTTTATAGAGAAGAGAGTGAGACTAGAGTAGAGAGAGACACAGTATTTACTTTAGTAATTTTGGGGAGCATTAGGAGGAGTACTACTACTTGCTGAAGTGATAGTGTGACTGTATATCTGACTTGTGGGGGAGACAGTGGGGAGCAGTTAGAGTCTGAGAGCAGGAGTACATATTTTAACGTACAGTGCACACTTTTGCTGCCAGAGTGCCACACTGCCATTGTGACCACACTGACCACCAGTATATATTGTGATTGTCTGCTTAGGAGTACTACTTGCAAGTTGCTGATAGTGTGACCAGTGACCTGACCACCAGTTTAATTAATCACCACCAGTTTAATATATATATATATATATATATATATATATAATTGTATATAATATATATATAATTGTATACCACCTACCCGTGTTTTTTTTTTTTTCTTTCTTCTTGATACATACTACTATAGTAGCTTACTGTAGCAGTCTGCGGTGCTGCTGAGCTGACAGTGTCCAGCAGGTCCGTCATCAGTCATTACATAATAAATATATATACCTGTCCGGCTGCAGTACTAGTGATATTATATATATATATATATATATTAATTTCATCTCATTATCATCCAGTCTATATTAGCAGCAGACACAGTACGGTAGTCCACGGCTGTAGCTACCTCTGTGTCGGCAGTCGCTCGTCCATCCATAATTGTATACCACCTACCCGTGTTTTTTTTTCTTTTCTTTCTTCTTGATACATACTACTATAGTAGCTTACTGTAGCAGTCTGCGGTGCTGCTGAGCTGACAGTGTCCAGCAGGTCCGTCATCAGTCATTACATAATAAATATATATACCTGTCCGGCTGCAGTACTAGTGATATTATATATATATATATATATTAATTTCATCTCATTATCATCCAGTCTATATTAGCAGCAGACACAGTACGGTAGTCCACGGCTGTAGCTACCTCTGTGTCGGCAGTCGCTCGTCCATCCATAATTGTATACCACCTACCCGTGGTTTTTTTTTTCTTTCTTCTTGATACATACTACTATAGTAGCTTACTGTAGCAGTCTGCGGTGCTGCTGAGCTGACAGTGTCCAGCAGGTCCGTCATCAGTCATTACATAATAAATATATATACCTGTCCGGCTGCAGTACTAGTGATATTATATATATATATATTAATTTCATCTCATTATCATCCAGTCTATATTAGCAGCAGACACAGTACGGTAGTCCACGGCTGTAGCTACCTCTGTGTCGGCAGTCGCTCGTCCATCCATAATTGTATACCACCTACCCGTGGTTTTTTTTTTTCTTTCTTCTTGATACATACTACTATAGTAGCTTACTGTAGCAGTCTGCGGTGCTGCTGAGCTGACAGTGTCCAGCAGGTCCATCATCAGTCATTACATAATAAATATATATACCTGTCCGGCTGCAGTACTAGTGATATTATATATATATATATTAATTTCATCTCATTATCATCCAGTCTATATAGCAGCAGACACAGTACGGTAGTCCACGGCTGTAGCTACCTCTGTGTCGGCAGTCGCTCGTCCATCCATAATTGTATACCACCTACCCGTGGTTTTTTTTTTTTTCTTTCTTCTTGATACATACTACTATAGTAGCTTACTGTAGCAGTCTGCGGTGCTGCTGAGCTGACAGTGTCCAGCAGGTCCGTCATCAGTCATTACATAATAAATATATATACCTGTCCGGCTGCAGTACTAGTGATATTATATATATATATATATATATATATATATATATATTAATTTCATCTCATTATCATCCAGTCTATATTAGCAGCAGACACAGTACGGTAGTCCACGGCTGTAGCTACCTCTGTGTCGGCAGTCGCTCGTCCATCCATAATTGTATACCACCTACCCGTGGTTTTTTTTTTCTTTCTTCTTGATACATACTACTATAGTAGCTTACTGTAGCAGTCTGCGGTGCTGCTGAGCTGACAGTGTCCAGCAGGTCCGTCATCAGTCATTACATAATAAATATATATACCTGTCCGGCTGCAGTACTAGTGATATTATATATATATATATTAATTTCATCTCATTATCATCCAGTCTATATTAGCAGCAGACACAGTACGGTAGTCCACGGCTGTAGCTACCTCTGTGTCGGCAGTCGCTCGTCCATCCATAATTGTATACCACCTACCCGTGTTTTTTTTTTCTTTCTTCTTGATACATACTACTATAGTAGCTTACTGTAGCAGTCTGCGGTGCTGCTGAGCTGACAGTGTCCAGCAGGTCCGTCATCAGTCATTACATAATAAATATATATACCTGTCCGGCTGCAGTACTAGTGATATTATATATATATATATTAATTTCATCTCATTATCATCCAGTCTATATTAGCAGCAGACACAGTACGGTAGTCCACGGCTGTAGCTACCTCTGTGTCGGCAGTCGCTCGTCCATCCATAATTGTATACCACCTACCCGTGGTTTTTTTTTTTCTTTCTTCTTGATACATACTACTATAGTAGCTTACTGTAGCAGTCTGCGGTGCTGCTGAGCTGACAGTGTCCAGCAGGTCCGTCATCAGTCATTACATAATAAATATATATACCTGTCCGGCTGCAGTACTAGTGATATTATATATATATATATTAATTTCATCTCATTATCATCCAGTCTATATTAGCAGCAGACACAGTACGGTAGTCCACGGCTGTAGCTACCTCTGTGTCGGCAGTCGCTCGTCCATCCATAATTGTATACCACCTACCCGTGGTTTTTTTTTTTCTTTCTTCTTGATACATACTACTATAGTAGCTTACTGTAGCAGTCTGCGGTGCTGCTGAGCTGACAGTGTCCAGCAGGTCCGTCATCAGTCATTACATAATCAATATATATACCTGTCCGGCTGCAGTACTAGTGATATTATATATATATATATTAATTTCATCTCATTATCATCCAGTCTATATTAGCAGCAGAAACAGTACGGTAGTCCACGGCTGTAGCTACCTCTGTGTCGGCAGTCGCTCGTCCATCCATAAGTATACTAGTATCCATCCATCTCCATTGTTTACCTGAGGTGCCTTTTAGTTGTGCCTATTAAAATATGGAGAACAAAAATATTGAGGTTCCAAAATTAGGGAAAGATCAAGATCCACTTCCACCTCGTGCTGAAGCTGCTGCCACTAGTCATGGCCGAGACGATGAAATGCCAGCAACGTCGTCTGCCAAGGCCGATGCCCAATGTCATAGTACAGAGCATGTAAAATCCAAAACACCAAATATTAGTAAAAAAAGGACTCCAAAATCTAAAATAAAATTGTCGGAGGAGAAGCGTAAACTTGCCAATATGCCATTTACCACACGGAGTGGCAAGGAACGGCTGAGGCCCTGGCCTATGTTCATGGCTAGTGGTTCAGCTTCACATGAGGATGGAAGCACTCAGCCTCTCGCTAGAAAAATGAAAAGACTCAAGCTGGCAAAAGCACCGCAAAGAACTGTGCGTTCTTCGAAATCCCAAATCCAATAGGAGAGTCCAATTGTGTCGGTTGCGATGCCTGACCTTCCCAACACTGGACGTGAAGAGCATGCGCCTTCCACCATTTGCACGCCCCCTGCAAGTGCTGGAAGGAGCACCCGCAGTCCAGTTCCTGATAGTCAGATTGAAGATGTCAGTGTTGAAGTACACCAGGATGAGGAGGATATGGGTGTTGCTGGCGCTGGGGAGGAAATTGACAAGGAGGATTCTGATGGTGAGGTGGTTTGTTTAAGTCAGGCACCCGGGGAGACACCTGTTGTCCGTGGGAGGAATATGGCCGTTGACATGCCTGGTGAAAATACCAAAAAAATCAGCTCTTCGGTGTGGAAGTATTTCAACAGAAATGCGGACAACATTTGTCAAGCCGTGTGTTGCCTTTGTCAAGCTGTAATAAGTAGGGGTAAGGACGTTAACCACCTCGGAACATCCTCCCTTATACGTCACCTGCAGCGCATTCATAATAAGTCAGTGACAAGTTCAAAAACTTTGGGCGACAGCGGAAGCAGTCCACTGACCAGTAAATCCCTTCCTCTTGTAACCAAGCTCACGCAAACCACACCAACAACTCCCTCAGTGTCAATTTCCTCCTTCCCCAGGAATGCCAATAGTCCTGCAGGCCATGTCACTGGCAATTCTGACGATTCCTCTCCTGCCTGGGATTCCTCCGATGCATCCTTGCGTGTAACGCCTACTGCTGCTGGCGCTGCTGTTGTTGCTGCTGGGAGTCGATGGTCATCCCAGAGGGGAAATCGTAAGACCACTTTTACTACTTCCACCAAGCAATTGACTGTCCAACAGTCCTTTGCGAGGAAGATGAAATATCACAGCAGTCATCCTGCTGCAAAGCGGATAACTGAGGCCTTGACAACTATGTTGGTGTTAGACGTGCGTCCGGTATCCGCCGTTAGTTCACAGGGAACTAGACAATTTCTTGAGGTAGTGTGCCCCCGTTGCCAAATACCATCTAGGTTCCACTTCTCTAGGCAGGCGATACCGAGAATGTACACGGACGTCAGAAAAAGACTCACCAGTGTCCTAAAAAATGCAGTTGTACCCAATGTCCACTTAACCACGGACATGTGGACAAGTGGAGCAGGGCAGGGTCAGGACTGTGACAGCCCACTGGGTAGATGTATGGACTCCCGCCGCAAGAACAGCAGTGGCGGCACCAGTAGCAGCATCTCGCAAACGCCAACTCTTTCCTAGGCAGGCTACGCTTTGTATCACCGCTTTCCAGAATACGCACACAGCTGAAAACCTCTTACGGCAACTGAGGAAGATCATCGCGGAATGGCTTACCCCAATTGGACTCTCCTGTGGATTTGTGGCATCGGACAACGCCAGCAATATTGTGTGTGCATTAAATATGGGCAAATTCCAGCACGTCCCATGTTTTGCACATACCTTGAATTTGGTGGTTCAGAATTTTTAAAAAAACGACAGGGGCGTGCAAGAGATGCTGTCGGTGGCCAGAAGAATTGCGGGACACTTTCGGCGTACAGGCACCACGTACAGAAGACTGGAGCACCACCAAAAATTACTGAACCTGCCCTGCCATCATCTGAAGCAAGAAGTGGTAACGAGGTGGAATTCAACCCTATATAAGCCGCTCATAACTTTATTGTGATTACATAAACCTTTTACTTAAGCTAGCTTATCACTAAATAAAACCACACCACACACTGAAATAAAGACACGGACACAGTAGCTGGAGTTAAAGGTCAGACGATGTTTATTAATCGCTGACCAACTCTTTAAACTAATAATTGAGGCCGAATTAGAATTGAATTGAATATATATTAACTTTAGTTTGGAGGATGGCAAACAGAAAACCGCTGCCAAACACCAGCACCCGTCACCTAGATGACAAACCACCAAACCAAGGAGGGGAGTACACATACCCCGCCTCCTTCCCGCATAACCCGCATTGTGCTGGCCTTACCCCTCTTTCTCTGGCAAACGTTCGGTTCCCGCAGGGGAACGTCTAAATGTCCAACCGCAAGAAAAGGACACACCTGCCGTCCATTTAAAGAGGGAGCCCCACAATGACCACTTATGCCTGTGTGACAGCTGGTTGGCAGCGATTTCCCGCCAATCTGGCTTTCAATAGCCCACAGCAAGAACAAAAAACGTAGACGCATTCTGGGAGGGCGGGCGGGCATAAACTGAAAGGCAAGAGGGAGTCTAGCAAGATGGCCACCCCCTATATACTAACCTAAGACCCTCCTCTTCATCCTGATGCACAACCCCTTAAACCAATAGGAAAAAACCAACCGGGAAAACTGATCTGCCTAGCAACTGCTTAGTCATTTAACAACCAATCACAAAAAGTTGATCGCTTATATGGCCTCAGGCTTATGCAGCCTTCAGCTTATCTAAGCCGCTCATAACTTTATTGTGATTACATAAACCTTTTACTTAAGCTAGCTTATCACTAAATAAAACCACACCACACACTGAAATAAAGACACGGACACAGTAGCTGGAGTTAAAGGTCAGACGATGTTTATTAATCGCTGACCAACTCTTTAAACTAATAATTGAGGCCGAATTAGAATTGAATTGAATATATATTAACTTTAGTTTGGAGGATGGCAAACAGAAAACCGCTGCCAAACACCAGCACCCGTCACCTAGATGACAAACCACCAAACCAAGGAGGGGAGTACACATACCCCGCCTCCTTCCCGCATAACCCGCATTGTGCTGGCCTTACCCCTCTTTCTCTGGCAAACGTTCGGTTCCCGCAGGGGAACGTCTAAATGTCCAACCGCAAGAAAAGGACACACCTGCCGTCCATTTAAAGAGGGAGCCCCACAATGACCACTTATGCCTGTGTGACAGCTGGTTGGCAGCGATTTCCCGCCACCAAGGTTTTCCAAACCACCACCGCCATCCGCAAACAGAACCTTAACCAACCAGAAACTAACTAGCTCTAACGAAAAAGACCGAAAATATCTTCCAGAAAAAACTGCACTCCTTCCGGAGAAAGGTGAACCCCATCGTCTCTATAGAACTGCCTGTTCCGCAGCACCAGCAGAGGATGCTTAATTGCCACTCCGCCTATGGCCTTGACAAACAGAGACACCGTCGAGTTCACCTTTTTGCGTGCTTTCTCCAGCGCCGAGAAACGCACCGCACCACGCCAATGGAAACGGGGCACCATTTCCGACCAGACAATGCATACCCCAGGCCAGTGACAACGTATCGCCACCACATCCGCCTTTATAGACAAAATCAAGTCTATGCCTTTAACTCGGCCCAGATCATTACCACCCAGATGAATGATAATACAACTGGGGCGACCCCAGCGGCGCTCCCTAGAAAAAAGGACGCGCAACAAATCACCCCATAACATGCCCCTAACACCTAACCATCTAAATTGCCGGGACCCAAAAATCTCAGTCGCCCTAGATGCCATGGGATGTTTCTCCGCCCAAAAAACATATGAATGACCAACCATCCATATGTGGTCTCCAAAATTGCTGACAGCTGTAAAAGAAAATATCCTAATGTCAGATTATGCACATAATCTGTAACTTAAACACAACGTAACCAATAAAACCCAAGTGAAGGAGAAAACTCAAAAAACCTCCCGTGGACCTTGGTAGAACAGCCAATTGAAATTAGGCCCCCTCGGAGGAAAAATTTTAAAAATTCGCTTCACACCCTCGATTCCTGAACGGTAAGCGTTCAAAAACCGACGAGTAAACACGTTTTTGGGTTAGCGCAACAGGCGCACTTATAACTGATCTATACGGACATAGGACTTATAGGAGGCCGACTTCCAGCGACCCAACTCCCGAATAGCCGCTGGTGATGAACCAGCGGCCGCCGCATGGGTAGCCGCCCCAATCCGAAAGGAATGAGTACCGAAGTCCGCCTCCTGCAAGCCCAACGCCGTCAAACATTTCTTGAACACCGATGAGAACTGAAACTTTGTCAGAGGGTCCAACTGCGCGTGCACCAGCAACTGGTTGCCCCCCGGAGGTCTTAACCGCACATACTCTTGCGTCAACCGCAGCGGGCAAACGCCCATACCTCCCTGAGCCTCCAAGGACAACCAGCGACCCCGACCTGTTTGATCTGTCTTGGACCGCACAATCCTACAGAGCAACAGGCCCTCCTGCAAGCGCACATTCTCGTAGAGCAGACCCGATTCCCGGGACGCCTTGCTGCTCGCCACTAGCTCGCTCACCCGAAAAGCCCCGAAAAAGGCCAGGGCATACGCGCTACTAAACAATGCCACCTCAAATTCCGAGGACGCAATCCGAGGTAGCACACGCAGCAATTCCGCTAGCAGCTGCAACGTTATAGGCCTACGTGAATCCGCAGGCGCCGGGTGCAACCTAGCCCAACCTTTCAGCGCTCTGGAAAGGACAAACGACCCCGTGGGGTCCGTTGTCCCGTGGAGTCGCGAGTGAAAGGCGATGCCCGCAAGGGCAGTAGCCATGGCCGCTTTTGACCTACCGTTTTGGTAATGCTCCCAAACAAAGGTCAACAGGGCGTCGGCCGAGGACTCACCTGCTACCCCGTACCTACTCTGAAAGGCTGACCAATCCCGCCATGCAGCATCATACGCTCGTAGCGTAGAGGGAGCCAGTGCACACCTGGCCAACGCCGTTAAACCGCTTCGACCATCTGCCAGACAGAAGGTGGGCACTGTAACCCCTCTGCCTCCGCTCCCGGAACCAACGTCCTGAATTTGTCAAACTGGAACCGGGACAATGCATCCGCAATTCCATTGTCAACTCCAGGTACGTGGCGAGCCCTAAAATTAATATTGCGCTGCAAACAAACCAACACTAAATGCCTTAGCAATCGCAGCGCCTGCGGAGATGAGGAACGCTGGTTATTAATCGCATGCACTACCCCTAAGTTGTCGCAAAGAAACAAAATGTCCCTATTTGCGAACCGTCCGGCCCATAACTCAAGCGCCACTAAGATCGGGAACAATTCCAGCAGAAGC
The DNA here is from genome assembly GCF_028390025.1 of Pseudophryne corroboree. Classification (NCBI taxonomy): domain Eukaryota; kingdom Metazoa; phylum Chordata; class Amphibia; order Anura; family Myobatrachidae; genus Pseudophryne; species Pseudophryne corroboree. Next base: position 11,889,604 of record NC_086451.1, read on the forward strand.
AGGTTCTTGGTAAACCCACGCGTTACCCAAGATGCCGGCCAGGCCGCAGCGCACCATGAGCCAGCGAAGAACGCGCCGAAACCTCGACTGCCTGAAGCATCCGTGAACAACTGCAGCTGCTTACTGGAACAACAAGGAGCGGGCCACAACACTTCCCTGTTGAAGGACACCAGGAACGAGACCCAAATCCGCAAATCATCCTTGATCTCGCGGGAAAGGTACACGGAGTGATTCTGTCGAACCGTCCCCGCGGTGGCCCGCTCAAGTTTGCGACAGAAAATCCTACCCATGGGGATAATCCGACACGCAAAATTGAGAGAACCAAGCAAGGACTGCACCTGTTTAAGCCGAACCCTGCGTTTTCCTAAACAGTCTGTAATCAAACCCAATAGTTTCCGCACCTTATCCTCGGGCAAGCGACAGCACCCCCCTACCGTGTCAATCTCGATACCTAAATAGCTAAGACAAGTGCAAGGACCCTCGCACTTATCCTGCGCAACCGGTACCCCTAAAGCGCAGAATAACGACCTGGCCACCGAGAGAATGTCTCACAGACCGAACTGTCTCCGGGGCCTACAAAAAGAAAGTCATCCAGGTAGTGAGCCACCCCCATCTGCCCGGAGGCGGTCTGGACGCACCAGTGCAAAAACGTGCTAAAGCACTCAAAGTAGGCGCAGGAGACAGAGCAACCCATGGGGAGACACCGATCGACGTAGAATTCGCCCCCTATTTTGAAACCCAGAAACCGCAGGGAATCTGGGTGTAGCGGGAGTAGCCGAAAGGCCGACTCCACGTCCAATTTTGCCAACAGACTCCCCGGACCACAATCCCGCACTAATCGCAGCGCGTCGTCAAACGACTGATATCGAACTCTGCATTGGGCTTCCGGGATAGCGTCGTTGACCGACAGCCCCGGCGGGTGCGACAAGTGCTGTATCAAACGAAACTTACCTATGGCCTTCTTGGGCACTACCCCTACTGGGGAAATGCACAAGGAGGGCAACGGGGAAAGGGCGTAGGGCCCAGCCATGCGCCCCAGCCCAATCTCCCCGTCAACCTTCCGCCGGACTTCCTGCGGGAATTCCCGAGCCGATCTCAAATTCTGGCGTGCAACCACATACACCGAATCCGGGATTGGCAAACGAAAACCGTGCTGAAAGCCCTGCAAGAGAAACGATGCCGCCGACTCATCGGGGTACAAGGTAAGCCAGCGCTGCAACTCGGGAACTATAATCGGGGAGAAGGCCTTACTTGCCAATTCCACCGGCCTCGGTGGAAGCGGCAGGCTTACCGCCTGTCGCCGCGGTGCATTCCTTGGCCGGGTGACTGGCTCCGCACAACCTGCATGAGTGGCGAAAACGACAGCCCGTTCCTTTGCCGCATTTGCCGTCGTTGTAGGCAAAGCACTTGCCTTTTCCCGTCAATCGAGAAGCCACCGCCCCGGCCGCCCCGGGCTTCTTGGCCGTGACGTCCGGGGTGGGTTTGACCTGCTGCGTGACCTCCAACCACACCTCAACATCCTTAAAACCCGCGGGCAGGATGGGGTTGCCATCCTGATTGCGACGAAACTTCTCGTCGTAATCCCGCCACGCGGAACCCTTGGATTTTAAGTACATATCGTGTACTAAAAACAAATATTTCACCAAGTTGGCATACTCCGCGGGACGCGATTCCGTGTAGCAAGCCATGAACACCAAAAACCCACGCAGCCACTGGTGAAAATTGCGAAACGCATTTTCCCCAATACCACCCGGTTTCTTGGCCGCGTCAAAACCCTGCCGCATTTCCTCTGTAAGGGTGAATATGTCTACATACTTCCCCTTACGTATTTTTTCCCGCATGCGCTTACGAACCCCTCTTGTCACTGCCGTGTTGGCGCAATGTACCATCTCGCCGTAACGGGGAGGGTCGGAGGGGACCACCTGCGCAGGAGCGGCCACCTTGTGCGCCTCCTTGGCCATTCGCCGCGCGATGAGCCTAGCTAATTTACGCGGGCGCCGCGGAGAGCCGGATGATACGCTGCTAGAAGACGAGGAACTACAAGTTGAAACGTGTAAAGGAATATTTAGCTCACCGGAGTTTGAAGGACCCGGAACCGCGTCGTCCGCTGCACCCGCCTCCGCTGATGGCCGTACCTCCACGTTCGCAGTCGCGCTTGTCCGTGACCTTCGCCTCGTGACGGGCGTAGCCCCTGAATTAGACGGAACCTGCAAGGGAGAAAAAGAGGGGACAACCGGCACCGGGGGAACCAGAACATCATTAACACTTGTCCGCAAATGCGGAGGCGGAGAGCCCGTCCCCCCGTTCCGTGGCGGATGGCCGCCCGGCAGCTGCAGGGAGGGGGCCCCCGCCGAGGTGTACCCGATCGACTGCGTAAAGGCTGACCCGCTCACTGCACCGAAACTCGCGGGGTAAGACGGCCGCCACGCCGTATGCGGCGGGCAGCCGCCCGCCCCCGCCCATCCGTATGACGCCGGAAGGAACTGAGGGGGCGCCGCGAGAGGGGGCCAACTCTGTGCCACCTGATACCCACCGCCCGGTGCCTGCCCTGACTGCAGGCCCGCAAGGGCCGGCAAGGGCACCGCGACTCGGGGGCCACCGACCGACCACGTGGACTGCACGCCGGCGCCCGCGCTGGCCCCGTGCGGGGAAAACTGTGTGCCGGACACCGTCATGAAGCCCATGGAAGGCATGCTGGCGGCTAAGGGGAATGCTGGAGCCGGAGGCCACGCAAAACCCCCGGGGAAGGACTGGCTCCCCGCGAAGCCTTGCTGCGCTGCTACCGAAAGCGCCCCGCCGGGCGCCATATAAGCCGCCGAGACGGATGTCTGTGTGGACCCAAACTGAAAAGGACCGGGAAGGGCGTGGAGAGGGGTTTGAAAACCGACGAGCGGGGGCGCCGTTAATGGCGTCGGGGCGTCTGACACCCAGGAGGAGCCCGAGCAGGCCACCGAGGCCGGGGGAAAACCCTGCCATGTGACTGCCGCCGGGGCGGGTGTGGCGGCCGCCGCTGCCACGTCCCCCGCCCCGGCGACACTAGGCCCAAACGGCCCAATATTATTTAAATTGAGGTGCGGTGTGCTAAACCCCCCGCTGGAGGGGGGTAGTATGGGGCCCTGTATTGTCCCGGGGACAGCGGGAGCCGCTACCCGCTGCCCTGGGCTCATATCCCCCAGCTGCATATTGACCCCCCCCTCGCCCCCCGCAGCTCTGCCGCGGCCGTCCGGCACAGCTTGTGCCCCCAGGACGCCGCCGAGAGCCGACCGCGGGGATGGAGGAGGAGGGCCGGAGGCACTTATGGAAGGAGGGAGGGAAGTCGTTTCGCCCGCGGGAGGCGCCGGGGAGCGCGGCCCAGCCGGACCGCGCGCACCCGCGCCACGTGCAGAGCGGCCGCCGGAGGGGAAGTGCTGCAGACGCCCGAGGCAGGAGGGAGAGGAGAGGCCCGTCCCGCTGCGAGCGCCGGGACGCGCGGCCCGGCCGAGCCGCGCGCATCGGCACCACGTGACGAGCGGCCGCTGGCCGCCCGTCTCCGTGCGGCAGGGGAGCGGGCTGTAACTGCCCGTCCCCGCCGCCTGTCTGAAACAGGGGGAAGTCCTCTCTGTGGCGCAACGCTCGGGGAGCGGGAGCGGAAGGCGCTCCCCGCATCCACGAGGCGCCGGGGGGGGGGAGCTGCACGTTTTGGACGAGGCATGGCAGAGGGGGGAGAATCTGCAAAAGTAGACAATGACACGCAGAGAGGGGGCACAGCACTGTATAATGCCCTAGAGAAGGCAAATGAAATTAAAAAAAAAAAAAAAAACAAAAACAATTTACAGGCAGTGAAAATAAGCAATAGTACTTATCCTTCCTGGGGCATAAACTGAAAGGCAAGAGGGAGTCTAGCAAGATGGCCACCCCCTATATACTAACCTAAGACCATCCTCTTCATCCTGATGCACAACCCCTTAAACCAATAGGAAAAAACCAACCGGGAAAACTGATCTGCCTAGCAACTGCTTAGTCATTTAACAACCAATCACAAAAAGTTGATCGCTTATATGGCCTCAGGCTTATGCAGCCTTCAGCTTATCTATGCTTCAGAGGTTGGAGGAGCAGCAAAAGGCCATTCAAGCCTATACAATTCAGCACGATATAGGAGGTGGAATGCACCTGTCTCAAGCGCAGTGGAGAATGATTTCAACGTTGTGCAAGGTTCTGCTGCCCTTTGAACTTGCCACACGTGAAGTCAGTTCAGACACTGCCAGCCTGAGTCAGGTCATTCCCCTCATCAGGCTTTTGCAGAAGAAGCTGGAGACATTGAAGGAGGAGCTAACACGGAGCGATTCCGCTAGGCATGTGGGACTTGTGGATGGAGCCCTTAATTCGCTTAACAAGGATTCACGGGTGGTCAATCTGTTGAAATCAGAGCACTACATTTTGGCCACCGTGCTCGATCCTAGATTTAAAACCTACCTTGAATCTCTCTTTCCGGCAGACACAAGTCTGCTGGGGTTCAAAGACCTGCTGGTGAGAAAATTGTCAAGTCAAGCGGAACGCGACCTGTCAACATCTCCTCCTTCACATTCTCCCGCAACTGGGGGTGCGAGGAAAAGGCTCAGAATTCCGAGCCCACCCGCTGGCGGTGATGCAGGGCAGTCTGGAGCGACTGCTGATGCTGACATCTGGTCCGGACTGAAGGACCTGACAACGATTACGGACATGTCGTCTACTGTCACTGCATATGATTCTCTCCCCATTGAAAGAATGGTGGAGGATTATATGAGTGACCGCATCCAAGTAGGCACGTCACACAGTCCGTACTTATACTGGCAGGAAAAAGAGGCAATTTGGAGGCCCTTGCACAAACTGGCTTTATTCTACCTAAGTTGCCCTCCCACAAGTGTGTACTCCGAAAGAGTGTTTAGTGCCGCCGCTCACCTTGTCAGCAATCGGCGTACGAGGTTACTTCCAGAAAATGTGGAGAAGATGATGTTCATTAAAATTAATTATAATCAATTCCTCCGTGGAGACATTGACCAGCAGCAATTGCCTCCACAAAGTACACAGGGAGCTGAGATGGTGGATTCCAGTGGGGACGAATTGATAATCTGTGAGGAGGGGGATGTACACGGTGATATATCGGAGGATGATGATGAGGTGGACATCTTGCCTCTGTAGAGCCAGTTTGTGCAAGGAGAGATTAATTGCTTCTTTTTTGGTGGGGTCCAAACCAACCCGTCATTTCAGTCACAGTCGTGTGGCAGACCCTGTCACTGAAATGATGGGTTGGTTAAAGTGTGCATGTCCTGTTTATACAACATAATAAGGGTGGGTGGGAGGGCCCAAGGACAATTCCATCTTGCACCTCTTTTTTCTTTTTTTCTTCTTTGCGTCATGTGCTGTTTGGGGAGTGTTTTTTGGAAGGGCCATCCTGCGTGACACTGCAGTGCCACTCCTAGATGGGCCAGGTGTTTGTGTCGGCCACTAGGGTCGCTTATCTTACTCACACAGCTACCTCATTGCGCCTCTTTTTTTCTTTGCGTCATGTGCTGTTTGGGGAGTGTTTTTTGGAAGGGCCATCCTGCGTGACACTGCAGTGCCACTCCTAGATGGGCCAGGTGTTTGTGTCGGCCACTAGGGTCGCTTATCTTACTCACACAGCTACCTCATTGCGCCTCTTTTTTTCTTTGCGTCATGTGCTGTTTGGGGAGTGTTTTTTGGAAGGGCCATCCTGCGTGACACTGCAGTGCCACTCCTAGATGGGCCAGGTGTTTGTGTCGGCCACTAGGGTCGCTTATCTTACTCACACAGCTACCTCATTGCGCCTCTTTTTTCTTTGCGTCATGTGCTGTTTGGGGAGTGTTTTTTGGAAGGGCCATCCTGCGTGACACTGCAGTGCCACTCCTAGATGGGCCAGGTGTTTGTGTCGGCCACTAGGGTCGCTTATCTTACTCACACAGCTACCTCATTGCGCCTCTTTTTTTCTTTGCGTCATGTGCTGTTTGGGGAGTGTTTTTTGGAAGGGCCATCCTGCATGACACTGCAGTGCCACTCCTAGATGGGCCAGGTGTTTGTGTCGGCCACTAGGGTCGCTTATCTTACTCACACAGCTACCTCATTGCGCCTCTTTTTTTCTTTGCGTCATGTGCTGTTTGGGGAGTGTTTTTTGGAAGGGCCATCCTGCGTGACACTGCAGTGCCACTCCTAGATGGGCCAGGTGTTTGTGTCGGCCACTAGGGTCGCTTAGCTTAGTCATCCAGCGACCTCGGTGCAAATTTTAGGACTAAAAATAATATTGTGAGGTGTGAGGTATTCAGAATAGACTGAAAATGAGTGGAAATTATGGTTTTTGAGGTTAATAATACTTTGGGATCAAAATGACCCCCAAATTCTATGATTTAAGCTGTTTTTTAGTGTTTTTTGAAAAAAACACCCGAATCCAAAACACACCCGAATCCGACAAAAAAAATTCGGTGAGGTTTTGCCAAAACGCGGTCGAACCCAAAACACGGCCGCGGAACCAAACCCAAAACCAAAACACAAAACCCGAAAAATTTCAAGTGCACATCTCTAATGCGTATGCGTGATATACTTTAAACAACGTCCGATGTAGTTTCACACAAGGTCTAGCGAAGCTTTTCAGTCGCACTGCTGGCCGCAGAGTGATTGACATGAAGTGGGCGTTTCTGGGTGTCAACTGACCGTTTTCAGGGAGTGTTCGAAAAAACGCAGGCGTGCCAGGAAAAACGCAGGCGCGGCTGAGCGAACGCAGTGCGTGTTTGTGACGTAAAAACAGGAACTGAACAGTCTGAAGTGATCGCAAGCGCTGAGTAGGTCTGAAGCTACACTGTACTGCACAATCTTTTATTGTAGCCGCTCTGCGATCCTTTCGTTCGCACTTCTGCTAAGCTAAAATACACTCCCAGAGGGCGGCGGCTTAGCGTTTGCACGGCTGCTAAAAACTGCTAGCAAGCGATCAACTCGGAATGACCACCCATGTTTTAGGCACATACGATGCATTGTACGATTTTGAGTGGCATTCCCCCGGACTTTATATTTTTGTTAGGCTCACGATGGATCGTTTAACAGCGAGTCATTAGCACGTCGTGTGTCACTCGTGAGGCCGGGACCGCCAGGGAGCTGCCGGGAAGTGCAAGGGAAATCGTGAGACGACTCGCGTGGGATGCAGGTCACCCTGATGTATGGCCAGCATACATAGGCGTTGCGAAGACACCGACACGGGGGGTGCCGTTCCGGACTTCTCCCCCTCTGCTGCATTATGGTCTACACAGGTGAGCCGTCGTATGTCCCAGAGCAAGGGATGGAGGAGGTAGTACGATACCCTGCGGAGGGGGGAAGTCCAGAGAGAGATAGATGTGGGTGGGTTATATTGTTTCTGTGCAGGGTAAATACTGGCTGCTTTATTTTTACACTGCAATTTAGATTCCAGTTTAAACACACCCCACCCAAATCTAACTCTCTCTGCACATGTTACATCTGCCCCCCCCTGCAGTGCACATGGGCCCTCATTCCGAGTTGTTCGCTCGCAAGCTGCTTTTAGCAGCATTGCACACGCTAAGCCGCCGCCTACTGGGAGTGAATCTTAGCATAGTAAAATTGCGAACGAAAGATTCGCAATATTGCGAAAAGACTTCTCTGTGCAGTTTCTGAGTAGCTCCAGACTTACTCTTCCAGTGCGATCAGTTCAGTGCTTGTCGTTCCTGGTTTGACGTCACAAACACACCCAGCGTTCGCCCAGACACTCCTCCCTTTCTCCAGCCACTCCCGCGTTTTTCCCAGAAACGGTAGCGTTTTTTCACACACTCCCATAAAACGGCCAGTTTCCGCCCAGAAACACCCACTTCCTGTCAATCACATTACGATCACCAGAACGAAGAAAAAACCTTGTAATGCCGTGAGTAAAATTCCTAACTGCATAGCAAATTTACTTGGCGCAGTCGCAGTGCGGACATTGCGCATGCGCTTTTAGCGACTAATCGCTCCGTTGCGAGAAAAAAATAACGAGCGAACAACTCGGAATGACCCCCATGGTTTTGCCCATTCGAGAACAATTTTGCTGCTGCGATCAGGTCTGAATTAGGCCCAGTATCCTAACGCAGACTCGTCTCTTTGTTAAGTGATTTCTCAGTGCTTCTTCTTCTTAGTCATTAAGAGTTCATGGCACTGAATTATTTATTTGTGAAACAACATGCCACATTCATTGGGACTGCGAGAAGTGTGGGAGATCGCCTGACGCACTAGGAAATGATAAAAGCCAATAAAGATGGAGCGTGAAGTAAAGAATAAGGAAATCTAAAAAAGATTGTGTTCCCTGCTGTCGTGTCTCCAGAGACTCTCTGGCCCTAGAGCCTGAGGTTGGACATGCGCACAAATAAAAGCATGTGGAAAATTCAAAATATATATATGGGACGCCATCAGGATGCCGACCGTAGGGCATTTTTAATATAATTAATTTCCCATATTCCCTGACAGTTGCCGAGCATCGCTGCCCACCAGTCGGCAGAACCGACAGATCCGGGTAACAGGCTGCCTGAATTGGGACAGCACGGATGGTGTAATGCAGTGTTTCCCAACCTCGGTCCTCAAGGCACACTAACAGTCCTGGTTTTAGTGATATCCAGGCTTGAACACAGGTGACTTAATTGGTACCTCAGTTATGTTGATTTAACCATCTGTGCTGAAGCCTGATGTAATGGTTAGCATTACTGCCTCCCAGCACAGAGGTCATGGGTTCAATTCCCACCATGGCCCTAACTGTGTGGAGTTTGTATGTTCTCCCCGTGCTTGCGTGGGTTTCCTCCGTGTATTCCGGTTTCCTCCCACAATCCAAAAATGTACTGATAGGTTAACTGGCTTCCATCAAAAATGAACCCTAGCGTGAATGTCTGTGTACATGTGATAGGGAATATAGAGTGTAAGCTCCACTGGGGCAGGGACTAATGTGAATGGGCAAATATTCTCTGTACAGCGCTGCGGAATATGTGTGCGCTATATAAATAACTGGTAATATATACATAAATAATTATGGGGGCCATAAAAGTGACAGGATTCACTCACCAGAGGTCCAGACCGTGCTGGGTATGCAGGACACACTTTGGTTCTCCGGTTTGGAGAGAACCAGGCGTGCCGTAAGTGTCTCCTCTCTGAAGGACGGGGATGGAGCAGGATGGGAGAAGGAGGAGGAGAGGGACCGGCCCTGCAGGAGCATCCTTGTATGGCTAGTGCCAAGGTCTACCTACGCCTGGTATAATGAATGCTTTGTGGGGCACTGAGAAGGTGTCATCACATCTAAACAACTGAATCCTACCAACTCGTTGTTTCTTCTGTGAAGCTCAGAAGCTGAAATTAAATTACGTCAAGAGAAACCTGTCATGTGGGCGACTGCGAGCTGATTCCTAACCGTATTACGCCTCACACCATCAATTCCTCTGTGTTCCTAACATCATTATTCCAGGTTTGTAAAGTACCTTATGTGATCCATAGAATAATCACTGCCGGTCCTGCTGGCGGAGAATTGGACTTTTCTGTTGGGCTGTTAATATGACTTAAGTTATTCATTTACTTGTCACCCACAATGTGTATCTCTCTATATATACCTTTTGTTCACTGTCATTGTACGTAACCTGTTCCTGCCCTGAGACCCTCAATGTACAGAGCTGCATAACATGCCAGAGCTTCATTAATAAATAATATATCATATACAGTATATACACAAATGCATGCGTGTGTGTATATACTAGTGATGTGCACCGGACATTTTTCGGGTTTTGTGTTTTGGATTTGGTTCCGCGGCCGTGTTTTGGATTCGAACGCGTTTTGGCAAAACCTCCCTGAAAATTTTTTGTCGGATTCGGGTGTGTTTTGGATTCGGGTGTTTTTTTTACAAAACCCCTCAAAAACAGCTTAAATCATAGAATTTGGGGGTCATTTTGATCCCATAGTATTATTAACCTCAATAACCATAATTTCCACTCATTTCCAGTCTATTCTGAACACCTCACACCTCACAATATTATTTTTAGTCCTAAAATTTGCACCGAGGTCGCTGTGTGACTAAGCTAAGCGACACAAGTGGCCGACACAAACACCTGGCCCATCTAGGAGTGGCACTGCAGTGTCAGACAGGATGGCAGATTTAAAAAATAGTCCCCATACAGCACATGATGCAAAGAAAAAAAGAGGTGCACCAAGGTCGCTGGATGACTAAGCAAAGCGACCCAAGTGGCCGGCACAAACACCTGGCCCATCTAGGAGTGGCACTGCAGTGTCAGACAGCATGGCACTTAAAAAAATTGTCCCCAAACAGCACATGATGCAAAGAAAAAAAGAGGTGCACCAAGGTCACTGGATGGCTAAGCTAAGCGACCCAAGTGGCCGGCCTCCCTCCAAATTTTTGTTCTCCATCTTTTAATGTGTGGAATTATATGCCAGTAATATATCAATAGCAATGGCCTACTGTACCGTACTGCTATATATATTTATATACTGGTGGTCAGCAAAATTCTGCACTGTCCTCCTACTATATACTGCGCACAACTACAATGCAGCACAGATATGGATAGTATTCTTGACGACACAGAGGTAGAGCAATGGACTACTGTACCGTACTGCTATATATATATATATATACTGGTGGTCAGCAAAATTCTGCACTGTCCTCCTACTATATACTGTGCACAACTACAATACAGCACAGATATGGATAGTATACTTGACAACACAGAGGTAGAGCAATGGACTACTGTACCGTACTGCTATATATATATATATATATATATATATACTGGTGGTCAGCAAAATTCTGCACTCTCCTCCTACTATATACTGCGCACAACTACAATGCAGCACAGATATGGATAGTATACTTGACGACACAGAGGTAGATCAATGGACTACTGTGCCGTACTGCTATATATATACTGGTGGTCAGCAAGATTCTGCACTGTCCTCCTACTATATACTGCGCACAACTACAATGCAGCACAGATATGGATAGTATACTTGACGACACAGAGATAGAGCAATGGACTACTGTACCGTACTGCTATATATATATATATATATATACATCCACCAGATCCGGCACTCCTATTGTCCCAGTGTAGAAACTTGCCAGGTGCCCTCCGTGACGGCCGTGTTGCAACGGCCCACAATATCCACACACCACTCGGCGGCACTCCGGACAAATAAAATGAAGACTACAAAGTCATCTTGGATTAAATCCAAGATGACTTTGTAGTCTTCATTTTATTTGTCCGGAGTGCCGCCGAGTGGTGTGTGGATATATATATATATATATATATATACTGGTGGTCAGCAAAATTCTGCACTGTCCTCCTACAATGCAGCACAGAAATGGAGCGTTTTCAGGCAGAGAACGTAGATATTTGCAGCACACTGAGCACAGATATTTGCAGCACACTGAACAGTGAACACAGAAACTGAGAGAACGTAGCCATGTCCTCTCGCTATCATCTCCAAAGCACGAGTGAAAATGGTGGCGACGCGCGGCTCCTTATATAGAATACGAATCTCGCGAGAATACGACAGCGGGATGATGATGTTCGGGCGCGCTCGGGTTAACCGAGCAAGGCGGGAAGATCCGAGGCTGCCTCGGAACCGTGTAAAATAGGTGAAGTTCGGGGGGGTTCGGATCTCGAGGAACCGAACCCGCTCATCTCTAGTGTAGGCATAGGCACAGTGTATACCTATGGGCTGAGCCTAAGGGGAGGGAAGAAACAAGAGGAGGGAGGGCCCTGCTCACAAGAGCTTACATACAGTACATTCTTACAGGGAATTGGATTCTCATTTCAAGGGGAAGGCAACGCATGTGTGAATGTCGTTGAACTTGTCCTTTAACGTTGTGTTTATATCTTTATTTAATTGTATTTTACATGATAACGGAAACACTCCAGCCCAGCTTCTGTATATGTCACTTCATTAAAGTACTGTATTTTGGGGGTCATTCCGACCTGATCGCTCGCTGCAGTTTATCGCAGCGATCGGGTCTGAACTGCGCATGCGGCACCGGCGCATGCCACCCGTCGTTGCCTAGCGATCGCCTCTGAGGCAGAGGCGGTAGCTGGGTGGGAGGGGGCTGGACGGCGGCGCGGTCCGGCCAACGCAGGCGTGGCCGGACCATTGTGGGAGGTGGGCCGCGGCGGCTGCGTGAAGTCACACGCAGCCGCTGCGACTTGGGGCAGCGAAGAAGCTCTCCCGGCCAGCCGCAGGGAGTAACTCCTGAGATGCAAAAGCATCACCGCTGTGCGATGATTTTGCATTTCTGCGGGGGGAGGGACCGGCACTGACATGCGGGGCGGATTAGCCCTGTGCTGGGCTTCCCCCCCGCATGTCTGAGTGCCTGATCATAGCTGCGCTATATTTAGCACAGCTTTGAGCAACTCGGAATGACCCCCTTTGTCTGTAGCACCCTGAGTTAGGTCTGCAGGGGCCGGCTAGAAATGGATCTACCCAAAATAGATTTCCATCGATGTCTACTGATCTTTTCATGCATTGTCTATTGTTACTTTTTCTATTTCCTATTTACTTGTGAGCCTAGCTATTCTATTTCTACTTCTGTCATTGTTTTATTGCTTGTGTACTATTTCAAGTTTTTAAGGGGGGTAACACACGGAGAGATCAGTGCTTAAAATCAATTCATTTATGCAGGGATCTCTCGTGTGTATGCCTCCCAGAGATAGTGATGCGCGGCCCCGCGCGTCGCTATCGCAGGTGCTAGATTGAGCTCAGTCTAGCAGGTCACTGACTTCAGCGCTGTGTGAAGTGAGGGGGTGGTCTTCAGTATGCCAAATGTCGGGATCCCGGCGCACAGTATACCGGCGCCGGAATCCCGACACCCGGCATACCGACAGCTATTCTCCCTCGACCCTCCTGGAGAGAGAATAAAATAGTGTGGCGCGCGTAGCGCGCCACCATGCCCGCAGCGTGGCGAGCGCAGCATGGCGAGTGCAGCGAGCACTCGCCACGCTGTTGGTATGCTGGCGGTCGGGCTCCCGGCGCCGGTATGCTGGTCGCCGGGAGCCCGAGCGCCGGCATACCGTACTACACCCAAGTGAGGAGCCCCCCTTCGCTCAGCACACATCGCGCTGTGCTGAGCGGGGGGAGAGGTGTGTGCTGAGCGCTCACTGATAGATCGCTCAGCACACATCTCTTTAGTGTGTACCCCCCTATAATCTTCTGATTGCTATTGCTGATCAGTGTTGTACTGCTGACAGTCCAGAGGTTGCCACCTACTTTTCTGTATTTAGCGGCAACAAGCACTGTGTGGTTTATACTGGTCAAGTATAAAAGGTTACAGGTGTAAGGGCAGAAGGTAGAGTTAGGCTACAATTAGGGTAAGGATTAGGGCTAGGCTACAATTCGGGTGAGGGTTAGGGTACAGTTAGGGTTAGGCTACAATTAGAGTGAGGATTAGGGCTAGGCTACAATTAGGGTGAGGGTTAGGCTACAGTTAGGGTTAGGTTACAGTTAGGGTTAGGCTACAATTAGAGTGAGGATTAGGGTTAGGCTACAATTATGGTGAGGGTTAGGGCTAGGCTACATTCAGAGTTAGGTTACAGTTAGGGCTAGGCTACAATTATGGTGAGGGTTAGGGCTAGGCTACATTCAGAGTTAGGTTACAGTTAGGGCTAGGCTACAATTATGGTGAGGGTTAGGCTACAGTTAGGGTTAGGCTACAATTAGGGTGAGGGTTAGGGCTAGGCTACATTCAGGGTTAGGTTACAGTTAGGGCTAGGCTACAATTATGGTGAGGGTTAGGCTACAGTTAGGGTTAGGCTACAATTAGGGTGAGGGTTAGGCTAGTTAGTGTAAGGGTTAGGCTACAGTTAGGGTGAGGGCTAGAGTTAGGCTACAATTAGGGTGAGGGTTAGGGCTAGGCTACAATTATGGTGAGGGTTAGGCTACAGTTAGGGTTAGGCTACAATTAGGGTGAGGGTTAGGCTAGTTAGTGTAAGGGTTAGGCTACAGTTAGGGTGAGGGCTAGAGTTAGGCTACAATTAGGGTGAGGGTTAAGGCTAGGCTACAATTAGGGAGAGGGTTAGGGTTAGGCTACAATTAGGGTGAGGGTTAGGGCTAGGCTACAATTAGGGAGAGGGTTAAGGCTAGGCTACAATTAGGGTGAGGGTTAAGGCTAGGCTACAATTAGGGAGAGGGTTAGGGTTAGGCTACAATTAGGGTGAGGGTTAGGGCTAGGCTACAGTTAGGGTGAGGGTTAGGGCTAGGCTACAATTAGGGAGAGGGTTAGGATTAGGCTACAATTAGGGAGAGGGTTAGGGTTTGGCTACAATTAGGGTGAGGATTAGGCTACAGTTACTGTGAGGGTAAGGCTACAATTAGGGCTAGGCTACAGTTACAATAGGGTTAGGCTACAACTAGGGTGAGGGTTATACCCCTTTCACACCGCAGCTTGTACCCGGTAAATTGCCGTTTTTACTGGCTTCCTAAACGGTTCGAGCTGCGATGTGAAAGGGTCACCTTCAATTTACCGTTTACAAAATACCGGTATTTTAAAACGGTAAAAAAGCAGGGTCCTACCCGTTTCAGACCCGTTTCATTGTGCAGTGTGAAAGGGTCTGAAACGGTATTTGCAAGCCCCAGAAGGTGATAGGCTGTCTCCATGTGTGATGTCACCAGGCAGAAGCAGGAAATAAACATTTAAAATGACAACCACTGTTTTGTATGGGTGAAACGGGTTCAGTGTGAAAGGTACCAAAACGGTAATGAAATGGTAATAAACTGGTTACAACATGCGATGTGAAGGGGGTTTAACTGCTCAGACCCGTTTTAAGAACCGTTTAAAGAACCGTTTCAAAAGCAGGTTTTGCGATGTGAAAGCAGCATTAGGGTTAGGCTACAATTAGGGTGAGTATTGGGTTACAGTTACTGTGAGGGTAAGGCTACAATTAGGGCTAGGCTACAGGTAGGATTAGGCTACAGTTTGGGTGAAGGTTAGCTTACAATTAGGCATGTTATACCGCACACGTGGCTACCTCCCTGCTTAGACATGTATTACTATTACTGCAAATATGCCCGCGTCTCGTCAAGACACATTTCTTCAATCACTGTGTTTGCGCCCTGCATGTTTATACTAGAGATGAGCGGGTTCGGTTTCTCTGAATCCGAACCCGCCCGAACTTCATGTTTTTTTTCACGGGTCCGAGCGACTCGGATCTTCCCGCCTTGCTCGGTTAACCCGAGCGCGCCCGAACGTCATCATGACGCTGTCGGATTCTCGCGAGACTCGGATTCTATATAAGGAGCCGCGCGTCGCCGCCATTTTCACACG
The DNA here is from genome assembly GCF_028390025.1 of Pseudophryne corroboree. Classification (NCBI taxonomy): domain Eukaryota; kingdom Metazoa; phylum Chordata; class Amphibia; order Anura; family Myobatrachidae; genus Pseudophryne; species Pseudophryne corroboree. The sequence continues at coordinate 11,904,911 of NC_086451.1, forward strand.
TGCATTGAGATTGATAGGGAGAGGACGTGGCTGGCGTCCTCTCCATTTAGATTAGGGTTGAGAGAGAGAGAGAGAGATTGACCTGAGGCTGTGATACTGTAGAAGAGAGTGCAGAGTTTAGTGACTGACGACCACAGTGACCACCAGACAGTGCAGTTGTTTGTTTTATTTAATATATCCGTTCTCTGCCTGAAAAAAACGATACACACAGTGACTCAGTCACATACCATATCTGTGTGCACTGCTCAGCCCAGTGTGCTGCATCAATGTATATATATATCTGACTGTGCTCAGCTCACACAGCTTATAATTGTGGGGGAGACTGGGGAGCACTGCAGTGCCAGTTATAGGTTATAGCAGGAGCCAGGAGTACATAATATTATATTAAAATTAAACAGTGCACACTTTTGCTGCAGGAGTGCCACTGCCAGTGTGACTAGTGACCAGTGACCTGACCACCAGTATATATAATATTAGTAGTATACTATCTCTTTATCAACCAGTCTATATTAGCAGCAGACACAGTACAGTGCGGTAGTTCACGGCTGTGGCTACCTCTGTGTCGGCACTCGGCAGCCCGTCCATAATTGTATATACCACCTAACCGTGGTTTTTTTTTCTTTCTTTATAGTCATACTAGTTACGAGTATACTATCTCTTTATCAACCAGTCTATATTAGCAGCAGACACAGTACAGTGCGGTAGTTCACGGCTGTGGCTACCTCTGTGTCGGCACTCGGCAGCCCGTCCATAATTGTATATACCACCTAACCGTGGTTTTTTTTTCTTTCTTTATACATACATACTAGTTACGAGTATACTATCTCTTTATCAACCAGTCTATATTAGCAGCAGACACAGTACAGTGCGGTAGTTCACGGCTGTGGCTACCTCTGTGTCGGCACTCGGCAGCCCGTCCATAATTGTATATACCACCTAACCGTGGTTTTTTTTTCTTTCTTTATACATACATACTAGTTACGAGTATACTATCTCTTTATCAACCAGTCTATATATTAGCAGCAGACACAGTACAGTGCGGTAGTTCACGGCTGTGGCTACCTCTGTGTCGGCACTCGGCAGCCCGTCCATAATTGTATATACCACCTAACCGTGGTTTTTTTTTCTTTCTTTATACATACATACTAGTTACGAGTATACTATCTCTTTATCAACCAGTCTATATATTAGCAGCAGACACAGTACAGTGCGGTAGTTCACGGCTGTGGCTACCTCTGTGTCGGCACTCGGCAGCCCGTCCATAATTGTATATACCACCTAACCGTGGTTTTTTTTTTCTTTCTTTATACATACATACTAGTTACGAGTATACTATCTCTTTATCAACCAGTCTATATTAGCAGCAGACACAGTACAGTGCGGTAGTTCACGGCTGTGGCTACCTCTGTGTCGGCACTCGGCAGCCCGTCCATAATTGTATATACCACCTAACCGTGGTTTTTTTTTCTTTCTTTATACATACATACTAGTTACGAGTATACTATCTCTTTATCAACCAGTCTATATATTAGCAGCAGACACAGTACAGTGCGGTAGTTCACGGCTGTGGCTACCTCTGTGTCGGCACTCGGCAGCCCGTCCATAATTGTATATACCACCTAACCGTGGTTTTTTTTTCTTTCTTTATAGTCATACTAGTTACGAGTATACTATCTCTTTATCAACCAGTCTATATTAGCAGCAGACACAGTACAGTGCGGTAGTTCACGGCTGTGGCTACCTCTGTGTCGGCACTCGGCAGCCCGTCCATAATTGTATATACCACCTAACCGTGGTTTTTTTTTCTTTCTTTATACATACATACTAGTTACGAGTATACTATCTCTTTATCAACCAGTCTATATATTAGCAGCAGACACAGTACAGTGCGGTAGTTCACGGCTGTGGCTACCTCTGTGTCGGCACTCGGCAGCCCGTCCATAATTGTATATACCACCTAACCGTGGTTTTTTTTTCTTTCTTTATAGTCATACTAGTTACGAGTATACTATCTCTTTATCAACCAGTCTATATTAGCAGCAGACACAGTACAGTGCGGTAGTTCGCGGCTGTGGCTACCTCTGTGTCGGCACTCGGCAGCCCGTCCATAATTGTATATACCACCTAACCGTGGTTTTTTTTTCTTTCTTTATACATACATACTAGTTACGAGTATACTATCTCTTTATCAACCAGTCTATATTAGCAGCAGACACAGTACAGTGCGGTAGTTCACGGCTGTGGCTACCTCTGTGTCGGCACTCGGCAGCCTGTCCATAATTGTATATACCACCTAACCGTGGTTTTTTTTTCTTTCTTTATACATACATACTAGTTACGAGTATACTATCTCTTTATCAACCAGTCTATATATTAGCAGCAGACACAGTACAGTGCGGTAGTTCACGGCTGTGGCTACCTCTGTGTCGGCACTCGGCAGCCCGTCCATAATTGTATATACCACCTAACCGTGGTTTTTTTTTCTTTCTTTATAGTCATACTAGTAACGAGTATACTATCTCTTTATCAACCAGTCTATATTAGCAGCAGACACAGTACAGTGCGGTAGTTCACGGCTGTGGCTACCTCTGTGTCGGCACTCGGCAGCCCGTCCATAATTGTATATACCACCTAACCGTGGTTTTTTTTTCTTTCTTTATACATACATACTAGTTACGAGTATACTATCTCTTTATCAACCAGTCTATATTAGCAGCAGACACAGTACAGTGCGGTAGTTCACGGCTGTGGCTACCTCTGTGTCGGCACTCGGCAGCCCGTCCATAATTGTATATACCACCTAACCGTGGTTTTTTTTTCTTTCTTTATACATACATACTAGTTACGAGTATACTATCTCTTTATCAACCAGTCTATATATTAGCAGCAGACACAGTACAGTGCGGTAGTTCACGGCTGTGGCTACCTCTGTGTCGGCACTCGGCAGCCCGTCCATAATTGTATATACCACCTAACCGTGGTTTTTTTTTCTTTCTTTATACATACATACTAGTTACGAGTATACTATCTCTTTATCAACCAGTCTATATATTAGCAGCAGACACAGTACAGTGCGGTAGTTCACGGCTGTGGCTACCTCTGTGTCGGCACTCGGCAGCCCGTCCATAATTGTATATACCACCTAACCGTGGTTTTTTTTTCTTTCTTTATACATACATACTAGTTACGAGTATACTATCTCTTTATCAACCAGTCTATATTAGCAGCAGACACAGTACAGTGCGGTAGTTCACGGCTGTGGCTACCTCTGTGTCGGCACTCGGCAGCCCGTCCATAATTGTATATACCACCTAACCGTGGTTTTTTTTTCTTTCTTTATACATACATACTAGTTACGAGTATACTATCTCTTTATCAACCAGTCTATATATTAGCAGCAGACACAGTACAGTGCGGTAGTTCACGGCTGTGGCTACCTCTGTGTCGGCACTCGGCAGCCCGTCCATAATTGTATATACCACCTAACCGTGGTTTTTTTTTCTTTCTTTATAGTCATACTAGTTACGAGTATACTATCTCTTTATCAACCAGTCTATATTAGCAGCAGACACAGTACAGTGCGGTAGTTCACGGCTGTGGCTACCTCTGTGTCGGCACTCGGCAGCCCGTCCATAATTGTATATACCACCTAACCGTGGTTTTTTTTTCTTTCTTTATACATACATACTAGTTACGAGTATACTATCTCTTTATCAACCAGTCTATATATTAGCAGCAGACACAGTACAGTGCGGTAGTTCACGGCTGTGGCTACCTGTGTGTCGGCACTCGGCAGCCCGTCCATAATTGTATATACCACCTAACCGTGGTTTTTTTTTCTTTCTTTATAGTCATACTAGTTACGAGTATACTATCTCTTTATCAACCAGTCTATATTAGCAGCAGACACAGTACAGTGCGGTAGTTCGCGGCTGTGGCTACCTCTGTGTCGGCACTCGGCAGCCCGTCCATAATTGTATATACCACCTAACCGTGGTTTTTTTTTCTTTCTTTATACATACATACTAGTTACGAGTATACTATCTCTTTATCAACCAGTCTATATTAGCAGCAGACACAGTACAGTGCGGTAGTTCACGGCTGTGGCTACCTCTGTGTCGGCACTCGGCAGCCCGTCCATAATTGTATATACCACCTAACCGTGGTTTTTTTTTCTTTCTTTATACATACATACTAGTTACGAGTATACTATCTCTTTATCAACCAGTCTATATATTAGCAGCAGACACAGTACAGTGCGGTAGTTCACGGCTGTGGCTACCTCTGTGTCGGCACTCGGCAGCCCGTCCATAATTGTATATACCACCTAACCGTGGTTTTTTTTTCTTTCTTTATACATACATACTAGTTACGAGTATACTATCTCTTTATCAACCAGTCTATATATTAGCAGCAGACACAGTACAGTGCGGTAGTTCACGGCTGTGGCTACCTCTGTGTCGGCACTCGGCAGCCCGTCCATAATTGTATATACCACCTAACCGTGGTTTTTTTTTCTTTCTTTATAGTCATACTAGTTACGAGTATACTATCTCTTTATCAACCAGTCTATATTAGCAGCAGACACAGTACAGTGCGGTAGTTCACGGCTGTGGCTACCTCTGTGTCGGCACTCGGCAGCCCGTCCATAATTGTATATACCACCTAACCGTGGTTTTTTTTTCTTTCTTTATACATACATACTAGTTACGAGTATACTATCTCTTTATCAACCAGTCTATATTAGCAGCAGACACAGTACAGTGCGGTAGTTCACGGCTGTGGCTACCTCTGTGTCGGCACTCGGCAGCCCGTCCATAATTGTATATACCACCTAACCGTGGTTTTTTTTCTTTCTTTATACATACATACTAGTTACGAGTATACTATCTCTTTATCAACCAGTCTATATTAGCAGCAGACACAGTACAGTGCGGTAGTTCACGGCTGTGGCTACCTCTGTGTCGGCACTCGGCAGCCCGTCCATAATTGTATATACCACCTAACCGTGGTTTTTTTTTCTTTCTTTATACATACATACTAGTTACGAGTATACTATCTCTTTATCAACCAGTCTATATATTAGCAGCAGACACAGTACAGTGCGGTAGTTCACGGCTGTGGCTACCTCTGTGTCGGCACTCGGCAGCCCGTCCATAATTGTATATACCACCTAACCGTGTTTTTTTTTTCTTTCTTTATACATACATACTAGTTACGAGTATACTATCTCTTTATCAACCAGTCTATATATTAGCAGCAGACACAGTACAGTGCGGTAGTTCACGGCTGTGGCTACCTCTGTGTCGGCACTCGGCAGCCCGTCCATAATTGTATATACCACCTAACCGTGGTTTTTTTTTCTTTCTTTATACATACATACTAGTTACGAGTATACTATCTCTTTATCAACCAGTCTATATATTAGCAGCAGACACAGTACAGTGCGGTAGTTCACGGCTGTGGCTACCTCTGTGTCGGCACTCGGCAGCCCGTCCATAATTGTATATACCACCTAACCGTGGTTTTTTTTCTTTCTTTATACATACATACTAGTTACGAGTATACTATCTCTTTATCAACCAGTCTATATTAGCAGCAGACACAGTACAGTGCGGTAGTTCACGGCTGTGGCTACCTCTGTGTCGGCACTCGGCAGCCCGTCCATAATTGTATATACCACCTAACCGTGGTTTTTTTTTCTTTCTTTATACATACATACTAGTTACGAGTATACTATCTCTTTATCAACCAGTCTATATATTAGCAGCAGACACAGTACAGTGCGGTAGTTCACGGCTGTGGCTACCTCTGTGTCGGCACTCGGCAGCCCGTCCATAATTGTATATACCACCTAACCGTGGTTTTTTTTTCTTTCTTTATACATACATACTAGTTACGAGTATACTATCTCTTTATCAACCAGTCTATATATTAGCAGCAGACACAGTACAGTGCGGTAGTTCACGGCTGTGGCTACCTCTGTGTCGGCACTCGGCAGCCCGTCCATAATTGTATACTAGTATCCAATCCATCCATCTCCATTGTTTACCTGAGGTGCCTTTTAGTTGTGCCTATTAAAATATGGAGAACAAAAATGTTGAGGTTCCAAAATTAGGGAAAGATCAAGATCCACTTCCACCTCGTGCTGAAGCTGCTGCCACTAGTCATGGCCGAGACGATGAAATGCCAGCAACGTCGTCTGCCAAGGCCGATGCCCAATGTCATAGTACAGAGCATGTCAAATCCAAAACACCAAATATCAGTAAAAAAAGGACTCCAAAACCTAAAATAAAATTGTCGGAGGAGAAGCGTAAACTTGCCAATATGCCATTTACCACACGGAGTGGCAAGGAACGGCTGAGGCCCTGGCCTATGTTCATGGCTAGTGGTTCAGCTTCACATGAGGATGGAAGCACTCAGCCTCTCGCTAGAAAAATGAAAAGACTAAAGCTGGCAAAAGCAGTAGCACCGCAAAGAACTGTGCGTTCTTCGAAATCCCAAATCCACAAGGAGAGTCCGACTCCAATTGTGTCGGTTGCGATGCCTGACCTTCCCAACACTGGACGTGAAGAGCATGCGCCTTCCACCATTTGCACGCCCCCTGCAAGTGATGGAAGGAGCACCCGCAGTCCAGTTCCTGATAGTCAGATTGAAGATGTCAGTGTTGAAGTACACCAGGATGAGGAGGATATGGGTGTTGCTGGCGCTGGGGAGGAAATTGACCAGGAGGATTCTGATGGTGAGGTGGTTTGTTTAAGTCAGGCACCCGGGGAGACACCTGTTGTCCGTGGTAGGAATATGGCCGTTGACATGCCTGGTGAAAATACCAAAAAAATCAGCTCTTCGGTGTGGAAGTATTTCACCAGAAATGCGGACAACAGGTGTCAAGCCGTGTGTTCCCTTTGTCAAGCTGTAATAAGTAGGGGTAAGGACGTTAACCACCTCGGAACATCCTCCCTTATACGTCACCTGCAGCGCATTCATAATAAGTCAGTGACAAGTTCAAAAACTTTGGGTGACAGCGGAAGCAGTCCACTGACCAGTAAATCCCTTCCTCTTGTAACCAAGCTCACGCAAACCACCCCACCAACTCCCTCAGTGTCAATTTCCTCCTTCCCCAGGAATGCCAATAGTCCTGCAGGCAATGTCACTGGCAATTCTGACGAGTCCTCTCCTGCCTGGGATTCCTCCGATGCATCCTTGCGTGTAACGCCTACTGCTGCTGGCGCTGCTGTTGTTGCTGCTGGGAGTCGATGGTCATCCCAGAGGGGAAGTCGTAAGCCCACTTGTACTACTTCCAGTAAGCAATTGACTGTTCAACAGTCCTTTGCGAGGAAGATGAAATATCACAGCAGTCATCCTGCTGCAAAGCGGATAACTGAGGCCTTGACAACTATGTTGGTGTTAGACGTGCGTCCGGTATCCGCCGTTAGTTCACAGGGAACTAGACAATTTATTGAGGCAGTGTGCCCCCGTTACCAAATACCATCTAGGTTCCACTTCTCTAGGCAGGCGATACCGAGAATGTACACGGACGTCAGAAAAAGACTCACCAGTGTCCTAAAAAATGCAGTTGTACCCAATGTCCACTTAACCACGGACATGTGGACAAGTGGAGCAGGGCAGGGTCAGGACTATATGACTGTGACAGCCCACTGGGTAGATGTATGGACTCCCGCCGCAAGAACAGCAGCGGCGGCACCAGTAGCAGCATCTCGCAAACGCCAACTCTTTCCTAGGCAGGCTACGCTTTGTATCACCGCTTTCCAGAATACGCACACAGCTGAAAACCTCTTACGGCAACTGAGGAAGATCATCGCGGAATGGCTTACCCCAATTGGACTCTCCTGTGGATTTGTGGCATCGGACAACGCCAGCAATATTGTGTGTGCATTAAATATGGGCAAATTCCAGCACGTCCCATGTTTTGCACATACCTTGAATTTGGTGGTGCAGAATTTTTTTAAAAACGACAGGGGCGTGCAAGAGATGCTGTCGGTGGCCAGAAGAATTGCGGGACACTTTCGGCGTACAGGCACCACGTACAGAAGACTGGAGCACCACCAAAAACTACTGAACCTGCCCTGCCATCATCTGAAGCAAGAAGTGGTAACGAGGTGGAATTCAACCCTCTATATGCTTCAGAGGTTGGAGGAGCAGCAAAAGGCCATTCAAGCCTATACAATTGAGCACGATATAGTAGGTGGAATGCACCTGTCTCAAGCGCAGTGGAGAATGATTTCAACGTTGTGCAAGGTTCTGATGCCCTTTGAACTTGCCACACGTGAAGTCAGTTCAGACACTGCCAGCCTGAGTCAGGTCATTCCCCTCATCAGGCTTTTGCAGAAGAAGCTGGAGACATTGAAGGAGGAGCTAACACGGAGCGATTCCGCTAGGCATGTGGGACTTGTGGATGGAGCCCTTAATTCGCTTAACAAGGATTCACGGGTGGTCAATCTGTTGAAATCAGAGCACTACATTTTGGCCACCGTGCTCGATCCTAGATTTAAAGCCTACCTTGGATCTCTCTTTCCGGCAGACACAAGTCTGCTGGGGTTGAAAGACCTGCTGGTGACAAAATTGTCAAGTCAAGCGGAACGCGACCTGTCAACATCTCCTCCTTCACATTCTCCCGCAACTGGGGGTGCGAGGAAAAGGCTCAGAATTCCGAGCCCACCCGCTGGCGGTGATGCAGGGCAGTCTGGAGCGACTGCTGATGCTGACATCTGGTCCGGACTGAAGGACCTGACAACGATTACGGACATGTCGTCTACTGTCACTGCATATGATTCTCTCAACATTGATAGAATGGTGGAGGATTATATGAGTGACCGCATCCAAGTAGGCACGTCACACAGTCCGTACTTATACTGGCAGGAAAAAGAGGCAATTTGGAGGCCCTTGCACAAACTGGCTTTATTCTACCTAAGTTGCCCTCCCACAAGTGTGTACTCCGAAAGAGTGTTTAGTGCCGCCGCTCACCTTGTCAGCAATCGGCGTACGAGGTTACATCCAGAAAATGTGGAGAAGATGATGTTCATTAAAATGAATTATAATCAATTCCTCCGCGGAGACATTGACCAGCAGCAATTGCCTCCACAAAGTACACAGGGAGCTGAGATGGTGGATTCCAGTGGGGACGAATTGATAATCTGTGAGGAGGGGGATGTACACGGTGATATATCGGAGGGTGATGATGAGGTGGACATCTTGCCTCTGTAGAGCCAGTTTGTGCAAGGAGAGATTAATTGCTTCTTTTTTGGGGGGGGTCCAAACCAACCCGTCATATCAGTCACAGTCGTGTGGCAGACCCTGTCACTGAAATGATGGGTTGGTTAAAGTGTGCATGTCCTGTTTTGTTTATACAACATAAGGGTGGGTGGGAGGGCCCAAGGACAATTCCATCTTGCACCTCTTTTTTCTTTTCTTTTTCTTTGCGTCATGTGCTGTTTGGGGAGGGTTTTTTGGAAGGGACATCCTGCGTGACACTGCAGTGCCACTCCTAGATGGGCCCGGTGTTTGTGTCGGCCACTAGGGTCGCTTATCTTACTCACACAGCTACCTCATTGCGCCTCTTTTATTCTTTGCGTCATGTGCTGTTTGGGGAGGGTTTTTTGGAAGGGACAACCTGCGTGACACTGCAGTGACACTCCTAGATGGGCCCGGTGTTTGTGTCGGCCACTAGGGTCGCTTATCTTACTCACACAGCTACCTCATTGCGCCTCTTTTTTTCTTTGCGTCATGTGCTGTTTGGGGAGGGTTTTTTGGAAGGGACATCCTGCGTGACACTGCAGTGCCACTCCTAGATGGGCCCGGTGTTTGTGTCGGCCACTAGGGTCGCTTATCTTACTCACACAGCTACCTCATTGCGCCTCTTTTTTTCTTTGCGTCATGTGCTGTTTGGGGAGGGTTTTTTGGAAGGGCCATCCTGCGTGACACTGCAGTGCCACTCCTAGATGGGCCCGGTGTTTGTGTCGGCCACTAGGGTCGCTTATCTTACTCACACAGCGACCTCGGTGCAAATTTTAGGACTAAAAATAATATTGTGAGGTGTGAGGTATTCAGAATAGACTGAAAATGAGTGGAAATTATGGTTTTTGAGGTTAATAATACTTTGGGATCAAAATGACCGCCAAATTCTATGATTTAAGCTGTTTTTTAGGTTTTTTGGAAAAAAACACCCGAATCCAAAACACACCCGAATCCGACAAAAAAAATTCGGTGAGGTTTTGCCAAAACGCGGTCGAACCCAAAACACGGCCGCGGAACCGAACCCAAAACCAAAACACAAAACCCGAAAAATTTCCGGCGCTCATCTCTAGTTTATACTAGCTGATGATTTTTTTCCTCTCTGTCTATAATTTCTCCATCATTCCAGCACACAGAGCTGTACGAGTGGCATTCACTTACGGCCAGTAGAGGTCAGTAGAGCTTTAACTGAGAACCATGGCCCTCATTCCGAGTTGTTCGCTCGCAAGCTGCTTTTAGCAGCTTTGCACACGCTAAGCCGCCGCCTACTAGGAGTGAATCGTAGCTTATCAAAATTGCGAACGAAAGATTCGCAATATTGCGAAAAGACTTCTCTGTGCAGTTTCTGAGTAGCTCGAGACTTACTCTTCCAGTGCGATCAGTTCAGTGCTTGTCGTTCCTGGTTTGACGTCACAAACACACCCAGCGTTCGCCCAGACACTCCTCCGTTTCTCCAGCCACTCCCGCGTTTTTCCCAGAAACGGTTGCGTTTTTTCGCACACACCCATAAAACGGCCAGTTTCCGCCCAGAAACACCCACTTCCTGTCAATCACACTCCGATCATCAGAACGAAGAAAAAACCTTGTAATGCCGTGAGTAAAATACCTAACTTAATAGCAAATTTACTTGGCGCAGTCGCACTGCGGACATTGCGCAGGCGCATTAGCGACTAATCGCTCCGTTGCGAGAAAGAAATAACGAGCGACCAACTCGGAATGACCCCCCCATATTAGCTGTGGAGTGAATGCAGCACAACAATGCAATTAGAGAGCAGAGATTTAGCCAAGTCACCCTCTACCCCTCCACCGGGTGAGGCGATACAGGCTGTCCCTTGTCTACTTTCCTAAAACTCAATACCATCGCTCACTATAATGCCAGCTAATTTTCATCCCCAGCTACACAATGTATTTACCTCACAATCAATATTCTTTTCCACTTTCTCTTTGTTCTGTCAGTTCGGAAAAAATTAAATAAAGGACATTTCTTTCCCTCTCGGACTAATCGTGAATAGTTTGTGAATATTAGATTTTACTTGTCTCTGCACAAATTTAATTCTCACCACTTAAACAGCCTGTCGTAAAGAAAAATGTGTTTCTTTGTACTTCTTATTTTGGTGGTATTTTATAACCACTATGATATCCATTTACAGTGTAAGCCACAGGTTCTCAAACTCGGTCCTCGGGGGCACACACAGTGCATGTTTTGCAGGTAACCCAGCAGGTGCACAGGTATATTAATTACTCACTGACACATTTTAAAAGGTCCACAGGTGGAGCTAATTATTTCACTTGCGATTCTGTGAGGAGACCTGCAAAACATGCACTGTGTGGGGTCCCGAGGACCGAGTTTGAGAACCTCTGGTGTAAGCTCTCACAAGCAGGGCCCTTGTTCCTTTGCTCACTTTGGGATCTATTCATGAAGCAGTGAAAACTGTGGAGAAGTGAGCCAGTAGAGAAGAACCAATCAGCATTGAAGCAACATTTATAATTTGCATACTATAAAATTATACAGAGCAGCTGATTGGTTGCCATGGGCAACTTCTCCACTGGCTCACTTCTCCACACTTTTCACTGCTTCATGAATAGACCCCTTACTGTAAACCATCATCTCCTCATCACTGCCCTTGACGACACCAAACCTTTGGGTTCAGCTGGCGCTGCTTCTGTAAGCAGCAATGGTTGTATCATGTGACCTATTTCATGCACTGTTTCATACTTTAATCCTTTTACGTTATGTTTCTCCTTTTGTGTGTAGTGCTTCTGTTTACCAACTAATAAGGCTTTTGGCTACCACGCGTGACCAGTGTGGCTTGTATCTGCCCTACCATTGACTGCAGTATCTTGAATTATACCCACTTAATGCAATGTCATCTTCCACAAGTAAGGGGTCTATTTACTAAAGCACCAGACAAACAGCTCCTAACTACCATGTCACAGGCTGGGTTTGAATAATGACAGTTAGGAGCTGATTGGCTGGTACTTTATCTCAGTCCACTTTACCTCCTTCCAAGGCTTAGAAAATAGACCCCTATGTCTCTGAACTGACTCCTGGCTGATGGTGCTAGAAACTTGTCTGACTTGTACAGTAGTTCCAGAATAAATGTTCCGTTGGTTTCAGATCTGGTGATTGAGGCCACGATAAACTGCCGCCTCTGTGTCAATATTGCAATGCGCCTCACTTGTGCATGTGTGACGTGTTATTGTGAGTGTGACAGGTAACGGCACAGCAGCTCGGATGCAGCTGCTGTGCTAAACTATCACGTTGCTGCAGGAGGGGTCTGAAGGCAAAAGAGTCCCAACTCAGATCGTATTGCTGTGTCCGAAAACTCAGCATCGGATCACCATCGCGACCACTGATTGCAGCGACGGACATCTGATTAAGCCTTAGGCTACTCGGAACGGCTGCCTCATCTCCGCACGCTGTCGCCCCATCCCCACACCCGGCTAGAGGGCACCGCAACCATCGTTGCATCCACAGATCTGCACATGCTCAGCTATCCATCTATGGACAACTATTTTTGTCCGTAGGCAATGGCTGCTAAGGGGCCACATAACTTGAAAGAGGGGACTCCCCTGTTTCATATTTGTGCGACCTCACATTTACAGGTGTAATTCTGGGAGTGAGAGAGCACGTAGCGCCCTCCTGTATAAACGGAAAACATCTGTGATTACCAGATAATAGCTACTAGCGTTCCACCTACAGTGAATTGAAAGAGGGGCACCTCAAATTGGTTGGTGGGTTTCAGGATCCTAGACCACGCCCTGCCACCCCCACCCACTATTACACTTCCCTGATGATGCTTTCCCTCGGTCGTCAATTCTGATACTCTCCTGCTGAACAGGAAACATTAACACATTCAGCTGTCCTTGTATAAGTCACCAGACACCTCCCAGCAATCACCCCTCTACTCTTGCTGCCATACTAACCATACTATAGGCTGCTAGGTGCGTATTTATTTATTAGCAGTTATTTATATAGCGCACACATATTCTGCAGCGCTTTACAGAGAATATTTGCCCATTCACATCAGTCCCTGCCCCAGTGGAGCTTACAATCTATATTCCCTATCTCATATACACATACCTCCCAACGATTTTTAGGGGGCGTGGCCTATCGAAAAGGGGGCATGGCCTCGTGGCAAGTGCCGCGATCGCCAGCCACGCCCCCGTTTTCGTCATTATGGGGGCATGAACAGCGCTGTGAGAGCTGCTGGTCATGCCCCCTGTCCCTCTCTGCCGTGAATAGACGCTGTGCGCATGCGCACTGCATCTATTCACCGCTGCTCTCTTCAGAGCAGCGAGTGACAGGGGGGGGGGTCTCCCAACTGCCCCCCCACCCGCGGGACACTGCGACCCGCGGGTGGGACAGCGGGACAGACCGTGAAAAACGGGACTGTCCCGCCAAAATCGGGACAGTTGGGAGGTATGTATACACACAGTCACATTCACGCTAGGGTTAATTTTGTTGGGATCCAATTAACCTACCAGTATATTTTTGGATTGTGGGGGGAAACCGGAGTACCCGGAGGAAACCCACGCAAGTACGGTGAGAACATACAAACTCCACACAGTTAGGGCCATGGTGGGAATCGAACCCATGACCTCAGTGCTGTGAGGCAGTAATGCTAACCATTACACCGTCCGTGCTGCCCTGGGACTTGGGGTCGACAGTGTATAGGTCGGCACACATTAGGTAGACACCTATTGGGCGACAGTGAGTAGGTCGACACAGGAAATAGGTCGACACAGCCATTAGGTCGACATGGAGAAAGGTTGACATGTTTTTTATGTTTTTTTAGTGTTGTTTTCTTCGTAAAGTGACCGGGAACCCCAATTAGTGCACCGCGTCCACTCGCTTTGCTTGCCATACTTCAGTCAAGGTGCCTCGCTGCGCGCGGCATAGGTTACCGTTCCCAATTGTAGTCCACGTGGATCGTAAAGTATGAAAACGTTTCTTTTTAAACGTGAAAAGCTCATGTCGACCTTTTTTCATGTCGTCATTGTTCACGTCGACCTTATGACCAGGTCGACTATTTCTGGCATCGACATAGTCACTGTGGACCAATAGGCGTCGACATAATTTGTGCCGACCTAAGCGCTGTCGGCCCAGAGTCCGGATACCTGCCGGGTCAGTGCGGAATTTATATACTGTACGTGTCCCTGACTATTGCTGGGATGTTGTATCCTAATTAACATATGAGCCACACTTGTTAGGACGCTCGTGCTTTCTATATGTTGGATGCCCCTCGTACCCCAGGAATTTCCTTTTTGTTTTCCTCCGACGCTTGTACAGTCCTCCTGGCGATTTCTGAATCATGCGCTGACGAAAGGACCAGACAGTTCTCATTTGCATTGTGTTTCATTTCAGTGCACCTCTAGGAGAGACTCGCGGTCTCCAATTAAATGTTTCTCCAATCTCCGAGACCCGGAGAATACACTGGAGAGTAACACAGTAACACTTTTGGGATACGTATGAGACAAATGCAGCTTTGATTACAACATTGGTTTTGATTGAAGCTAATTGTAAAACTGACTTTCCTTTTTAATGAATCACGTTCTCGTCATCTCTGGGTTTAGATCTGTTCGTCGTCTTCTTTTCCCAGTTGCTTACAAGTCACGGAACACTTTTATTTCCGGCACGATGGAAATTCTTTGAGGGAAATCACTTTACCTGTGATCTCGCACAAAAAAAGGACAAGGCTTTTGTGTCGGATATTTATGTACTTCTATGCCAGTGGTCCGGTCCCACGTGCTGAGCTTTGACCTAATTCTAGACATCCGCACGTTTTTCGCGATCAGGAGACGGCGCTAACAGGCTAGAACCAGAAAGGGATAATGAGGTTTTTTTTTTCTTCTTTTTGTCGGCTAACCAAACTTTTTATTCTCAGCAGGCCTTTACTGCGTCTCCACATCCTTGAGAGCGAAGTCTTTTCAAAGGTCTAAAGAATATTCGCCTATATTGAAGCTTTTGTGTTGACAGAGAGGCGCCTCCCTGCCCTGCAACTTCAAAGCTGCCACCGCCGCAGGCGCCGAACAAGAAAACTCCTGATAAAATTAGGGCTCAGAACGCAGAATAAAAGCGGTGA
The DNA here is from genome assembly GCF_028390025.1 of Pseudophryne corroboree. NCBI lineage: Eukaryota > Metazoa > Chordata > Amphibia > Anura > Myobatrachidae > Pseudophryne > Pseudophryne corroboree. The sequence goes on from NC_086451.1 coordinate 11,920,249, forward strand.
AGATCATGTCTAGTGAGGTAGACATATTACAGCCTACATTAAATGCTTCAACTTTATTTTTTTATTTCCCGGTTGTTTGACAACTTGATGTAAGAAGCGTCCCCAGAAGTAGATGTTGCTTCGCCGAGGGAGTTTTTTCGTTTGCATTTTTAGAAGCCAGCGTACAGGATTTATTCAGTTTTTATATGTTTTGTTCAATGATTCATGGCTGTAACTTTATTTTATTTTATAAAGTTTTTACGGCAATTTTTCTTTTTACGGAACTTGTTTAGTTGTCATGGCTATTCTCTGCGTAATGTATTGATTGCTGCATTTGAGTTTGTTGTATTGTTAACCATACTTGGCTCCTATTGGGACCTCCCCTCTGGATCACTGCGTGTCCGGTAATCCATATTATCCTGCGCCCCGTCCCCTGCACCGCAGTGTTGCGTTTCATGTTTTCGGGCCGCTGCAGCATGATGTCACAAAACGTTCCGGCACAGCAGAGGCGGGGTCTGATGGCGCACATTGTTTTAGGTAAGAAGGCTACCACTGACGTTATAAGGGATTTATTCTACTCGGGGAAAGGCGACTGGCAGAAGGAAGCGGAGGAGCCATAGAAAAACTGGAGGCTTTTTCAAAATGATGCAATTTTGTGTTGTACCTTAGATCTTTTTTTTCCTGTTTTTTTGCTGGTTTGTGATTGTTTCAGCATAGGCAGAGGATGCATTTCACTATAGGGATCCTGAGATTTCCCTGGTTCCACGACTGCCCATGATAAATAGGCTTCCTCGGCCTCGCAGGAACCCCCCCAGTAAAGGCTATAGGCGGCCATAGTCAAAAAGGGATGCTATGATACATTGCCTTTTATACACGGTGGAGTTACAGTATTATGACCCCCAGCTAATAGCCGGAGTAACCGCCGTGTGCAGCAGGACAGCAGCTAGACGACTGATCTGACGTATTAGACACAGGTCTGGTCACCCCCAGGTTCATTGTGATGGTGAGCTGCTCCGCTGTAGCGCGTCGGCCGGCTCTCACGCACACTCGTGGCCGACGTTCACCTCTCACACCAATGGCAACTGGTGCTCCGCAGTTTCCACGTCGGTTATTCGCAATGGCGCCATTAGTCCAGTCACGATGCAACTTTACTGCAGCAGCGCACGGACAGGTCACACACTGCGCAGTGTCAGAGATACCGATACCCTTGGCCTGAAAGCCGATAATCATATCTTTCTGCAACTCTAATAAATCGCCCCTTTTACCCATGACAGCAACGAGTGATATGTGTGCAGACGGCCTATCACACACCTTATATACCCACCAAGCCAGCAGCGAGTGATGTGTGCAGACGGCCTATCACACACCTTATATACCCACCAAGCCAGCAACGAGTGATGTGTGTGCAGACGGCCTATCACACACCTTATATACCCACCAAGCCAGCAACGAGTGATATGTATGCAGACGGCCTATCACACACCTTATATACCCACCAAGCCAGCAACGAGTGATCTGTGTGCAGACGGCCTATCACACACCTTATATACCCACCAAGCCAGCAACGAGTGATATGTGTGCAGACGGCCTATCACACACCTTATATACCCACCAAGCCAGCAACGAGTGATATGTGTGCAGACGGCCTATCACACACCTTATATACCCACCAAGCCAGCAACGAGTGATATGTGTGCAGACTGCCTATCACACACCTTATATACCCACCAAGCCAGCAACGAGTGATGTGTGTGCAGACGGCCTATCACACACATTATATAATATATATACCCACCAAGCCAGCAACGTGTGATATGTGTGCAGACGGCCTATCACACATCTTATATACCCACCAAGCCAGCAACGAGTGATATGTGTGCAGACGGCCTATCACACCTTATATACCCACCAAGCCAGCAACGAGTGATGTGTGTGCAGACAGCCTATAGCACACCTTATATACCCACCAAGCCTGCAACGAGTGATCTGTGTGCAGACGGCCTATCACACCTTATATACCCACCAAGCCAGCAACGAGTGATATGTGTGCAGACGGCCTATCACACACCTCATATACCCACCAAGCCAGCAACGAGTGATGTGTGCAGACGGCCTATCACACACCTTATATACCCACCAAGCCAGCAACGAGTGATGTGTGTGCAGACGGCCTATCACACACCTTATATACCCACCAAGCCAGCAACGAGTGATGTGTGTGCAGACGGCCTATCACACACCTTATATACCCACCAAGCCAGCAATGAGTGATATGTATGCAGACGGCCTATCACACATCTTATATACCCACCAAGCCAGCAACGAGTGATCTGTGTGCAGACGGCCTATCACACACCTTATATACCCACCAAGCCAGCAACGAGTGATATGTGTGCAGACGGCCTATCACACACCTTATATACCCACCAAGCCAGCAGCGAGTGATATGTGTGCAGACGGCCTATCACACACCTTATATACCCACCAAGCCAGCAACGAGTGATATGTGTGCAGACGGCCTATCACACACCTTATATACCCACCAAGCCAGCAACGAGTGATATGTGTGCAGACGGCCTATCACACATCTTATATACCCACCAAGCCAGCAACGAGTGATATGTGTGCAGACGGCCTATCACACCTTATATACCCACCAAGCCAGCAACGAGTGATGTGTGTGCAGACAGCCTATAGCACACCTTATATACCCACCAAGCCTGCAACGAGTGATCTGTGTGCAGACGGCCTATCACACCTTATATACCCACCAAGCCAGCAACTAGTGATATGTGTGCAGACGGCCTATCACACACCTCATATACCCACCAAGCCAGCAACGAGTGATGTGTGCAGACGGCCTATCACACACCTTATATACCCACCAAGCCAGCAACGAGTGATGTGTGTGCAGACGGCCTATCACACACCTTATATACCCACCAAGCCAGCAACGAGTGATGTGTGTGCAGACGGCCTATCACACACCTTATATACCCACCAAGCCAGCAATGAGTGATATGTATGCAGACGGCCTATCACACATCTTATATACCCACCAAGCCAGCAACGAGTGATCTGTGTGCAGACGGCCTATCACACACCTTATATACCCACCAAGCCAGCAACGAGTGATATGTGTGCAGACGGCCTATCACACACCTTATATACCCACCAAGCCAGCAGCGAGTGATATGTGTGCAGACGGCCTATCACACACCTTATATACCCACCAAGCCAGCAACGAGTGATATGTGTGCAGACGGCCTATCACACACCTTATATACCCACCAAGCCAGCAACGAGTGATATGTGTGCAGACTGCCTATCACACACCTTATATACCCACCAAGCCAGCAACGAGTGATGTGTGTGCAGACGGCCTATCACACACCTTATATAATATATATACCCACCAAGCCAGCAACGTGTGATATGTGTGCAGACGGCCTATCACACATCTTATATACCCACCAAGCCAGCAACGAGTGATATGTGTGCAGACGGCCTATCACACCTTATATACCCACCAAGCCAGCAACGAGTGATGTGTGTGCAGACAGCCTATAGCACACCTTATATACCCACCAAGCCTGCAACGAGTGATCTGTGTGCAGACGGCCTATCACACCTTATATACCCACCAAGCCAGCAACGAGTGATATGTGTGCAGACGGCCTATCACACACCTCATATACCCACCAAGCCAGCAACGAGTGATCTGTGTGCAGACGGCCTATCACACACCTTATATACCCACCAAGCCAGCAACGAGTGATCTGTGTGCAGACGGCCTATCACACACCTTATATACCCACCAAGCCAGCAACGAGTGATCTGTGTGCAGACGGCCTATCACACACCTTATATACCCACCAAGCCAGCAACGAGTGATATGTGTGCAGACGGCCTATCACACACCTCATATACCCACCAAGCCAGCAACGAGTGATGTGTGTGCAGACGGCCTATCACACACCTTATATAATATATATACCCACCAAGCCAGCAACGTGTGATATGTGTGCAGACGGCCTATCACACATCTTATATACCCACCAAGCCAGCAACGAGTGATATGTGTGCAGACGGCCTATCACACCTTATATACCCACCAAGCCAGCAACGAGTGATGTGTGTGCAGACAGCCTATAGCACACCTTATATACCCACCAAGCCTGCAACGAGTGATCTGTGTGCAGACGGCCTATCACACCTTATATACCCACCAAGCCAGCAACGAGTGATATGTGTGCAGACGGCCTATCACACACCTCATATACCCACCAAGCCAGCAACGAGTGATCTGTGTGCAGACGGCCTATCACACACCTTATATACCCACCAAGCCAGCAACGAGTGATCTGTGTGCAGACGGCCTATCACACACCTCATATACCCACCAAGCCAGCAACGAGTGATCTGTGTGCAGACGGCCTATCACACACCTTATATAACCACCAAGCCAGCAACGAGTGATATGTGTGCAGACGGCCTATCACACACCTTATATACCCACCAAGCCAGCAACAAGTGATCTGTGTGCAGACGGCCTATCACACACCTTATATACCCACCAAGCCAGCAACGAGTGATCTGTGTGCATACGGTCTATCACACACCTCATATACCCACCAAGCCAGTGCACAACACGTGACTTACTTCATGGGCTACGCGCTGCTGACATCACATGTAGGAGGTGGTCATCATAATGTGACTCCACCATGTAAATAGATACTTAAATCTGAATTTAGTCACATCTAAAACAACATAACAGGAAGACATTGATGACCACCTGCTGCAGACTCAATGAGACGGGTTGGGGATCATAACATTTAGTCACTGATTGTAGGACCAACCTTACTTTGACGTTTTGTATAATTGAGTTAGTAAGATGAGGTTGGCAGACATAGGCCCTCATTCCGAGTTGTTCGCTCGCTGCTAATTTTAGCAGAATTGCTAATAGGCTAAAATCCGGCAGTTCTGCGCATGCGTAAGCATCTCAGGGCGCACGCGCTAGGCAAATTTACACAAAACTATGCTATTTTACTCACAGGCGAACGAAGCTTTTCAATCGCTCTGCTGATCGTAGTGTGATTGACAGAAAGTGGGAGTTTCTGGGTGGAAACTGGCCGTTTTCAGGGAGTGTGCTAAAAAACGTAGGCGTGCCAGGTAAAAACGCAGGAGTGTCTGGAGAAACGGGGGAGTGGCTGGCCGAACGCAGGGCGTTTTTGTGACGTCAAAGCAGGAACTAAACGGACTGAGGTGATCGCAATCTAGGAGTAGGTCTGGAGCTAGGAAATTGCTTTCGTTAGCAATTCTGCTAATAGGGGTCATTCCGAGTTGTTCGCTCGGTAAATTTCTTCGCATCGCAGCGTTTTTCCGCTTAGTGCGCATGCGCAATGTTCGCACTGCGACTGCGCCAAGTAAATTTGCTATGCAGTTAGGAATTTTACTCACGGCTTTTTCATCGTTCTGGTGATCGTAATGTGATTGACAGTAAGTGGGTGTTTCTGGGCGGAAACTGGCCGTTTTATGGGAGTGTGCGAAAAAACGCTACCGTTTCTGGGAAAAACGCAGGAGTGGCTGGGGAAACGGAGGAGTGTCTTGGCGAACGCTGGGTGTGTTTGTGACGTCAAACCAGGAACGACAAGCACTGAACTGATCGCAGATGCCGAGTAAGTCTCGAGTTACTCAGAAACTGCACAGAGATGTCTTATCGCAATATTGCGAATCTTTCGTTCGCAATTTTAAGATGCTAAGATTCACTCCCAGTAGGCGGCGGCTTAGCGTGTGCAAAGCTGCTAAAAGCAGCTTGCGAGCGAACAACTCGGAATGACCCCCAATATTAGCAGAATTGCTAATCATTCATTAGCAAATGCTAATCTTTCGCTAGCAATTCTGCTATGCTAAAATACACTCCCAGAGGGCGGCGGCTTTGTGTTTGCATTTCTGCTAAAAGTAGCTAGCGAGCGAACAACTCGGAATGAGGGCCATAGTCCTGAACTGAGGAAACTTTCTTGAACACTGTGGTATATACACATCATGTTTCCCGAAGTGACCGTGTCTTTAATGGGGACGAGCTGCTTCATGTTGGTGAGGAAATTTTCTTTTACTTGCAGTCATTCATCAACCTTCTTATTTAGCGTTACTGATGCCATTGATCCCTGGTAGATTATTTTCAGGGCATCGGCGTCTTTGCCCCAAACACTCGCAATGCGGAGTCACATTATCCATGTATTGGGCCTCTTCATAGCCGATAGATTTCCTGCATCCACATCTGTGTTTTAGACTTCACTGGTAAATACGGCCGGAGAGATATTTTGCGCATTACCCATCAATTATGCTACATGCAGATTTCCTGCTGCGGCTCTGAGGGAACTCGTTTTTTGTTTTTTTTTTGCCTTGAAAATTATTTTTAGTAAATGTTCTAAGTTAACATATAATTAACAGGGAGAATGTAGAATGGTAGAAGGGGAGAGGACACAGCCCTGATGTGGGATTGTTAACACAGAGATCTGTGGGGTTAATTCAGACCTGATCACTAGGCTGCGTTTTCGTACAGCGGGCCATGAGGTCTAATCTAAACTGCGCATGCGTATGCACCGCAATGCGCAGGCGCCTCACACGGGCACAAAGCGGATCACCGCTCTGCGATGGGTTTTTGCGAAGGATCCATTCGCACGGGCGTTCGCAAGGAGATTGACAGGAAGAAGGCGTTTGTGGGTGGCAACTGACTTTTCAGGGAGTGTCTGGAAAAACGCAGGCGTACCTAAGTGTTTGCAGGAAGGGTCCTGACGTCAATTCCGGTCCCGGACAGGCTGAAGTGATCGCAGCGGCTGAGTAAGTCCTGGGCTGCGCAGAGACTGCGCAAGATCTGTTTGTACAGCTCTGCTACACATGCGATCGCACACTTGCACAGCGAAAATACACTCCCGCTGTAGGCGGCGACTATCTGATCGCAGGGCTGCAAAAATCGCCTGCTAGCGATCAGGTCTGAATTAACCCCTATATAAAGCCACCAAAGAATCCTGCGTAGAAATAAAAGGGTAATGGGAAGCCACAAAGTGTCTGATTTAGAGGTGGATACAATGCAACTGTTTGCACACGTGTCAGAGTCGTGTTGCGCGCGTGTGGAGATTGATTAGCATCACCGGATGTAGTGAGGACTTATTCGCAAAGTGAGTGACAGGTAGTGAGCATCCGTGGGAAGTAACGGGGGGCTTACAAAATGCAGGTGTGTCGCATCCGTTTCAGGAGCGCATCTGAGCCTGCGACTGCGAATTCATACGCAGTTGTAATGGCTCCAGTGGCTTACTTGCGACAGACACTCTGAACAATCGTAGGGTTGCTCTGATGGTGCGTCCTTGTACGCAAGCCGCGAATCGGAGATTCTGTCACTGGGCATCTCTCTGCAAATCCCCGTGGCAGTATCATCAGCCTATTACCAGGTCAGAATTTTATTTTTTAATCTCTTTATTTCATTGTATTATAAGCTCCATGAGATATAAACAGTTAAACAAGAGATTGTAGGAGGAATGGAAATTACAGCTGTAACATAGGACGTGTCGGAACTGAGGTGCCATGAACATCAGAAATTAGACGTGTCAAACATGGTGTTGGTAAGAAGAGCGGAATGAAAACAATTACATAGGAGGAATAAATAACTAGGGCAAAGGAAAGGGGGATTCTGTCTAAGGGTCATACAAATATGGTGAAGAAAGGGACAGATTCTGACTTGTGCGCTAGTTCTGCCGCAGATGTGATCGCTTATGCGACAAGAAAAGGTGGGATATGCAATGATCCAGGCAGTGTTGTCCCGTCTTCTTCCCTCTAACTAGCGTACATTCATTGCATTTCCCATATAGAGACTGTCCTACAGCTGACCATTACTGTGTGGGAACAACACTGTGCTTTATATAATGGGCCCTACACACTGGACGATATCTAAGAACGATATGAATGATATTGTCCAGAAATGGACGATATATCATTCATATCGTTTAGTGAGGAGGCACCAACTACGGTGGTCATTCCGAGTTGATAGCTAGCTGATTTTGTTCGCTGCGCAGCGATCAGGCAAAAACTCGGCACTTCTGCGCATGCGTATGCGGCGCAATGCGCACGCGCGTCGTACTATTACAACGAACGATGTAGTTTCACACAAGCTTTTCAACCGTACTGCTGGCCGCAGAGTGATTGACAGGAAGAGGGCGTGTCTGGGTGGCAACTGACCGTTTTCAGGGAGTGATCGGAAAAACGCAGGCGTACCAGGAAAAACACAGGTGTGGCTGGGCGAACGCAGGGCATGTTTGTGACGTCAAGACAGGAACTGAACAGTCTGAAGTCATCGCAAGCGCTGAGTAGGTCTGAAGCTACTCTGAAACTGCACAAAATGATTTTGTAGCCGCTCTGCGATCCTTTCATTCGCACTTCTGCTAAGCTAAAATACACTCCCAGTGGGCGGCGGCATAGCGTTTGCACGGCTGCTAAAAACTGCTAGCGAGCGAACAACTCGGAATGACCACCTATGAACAATGCGCGTCCCTGCGGTCGTTTATCGTTGGTTTTTCATTGTTTTTCAATGCAAGGCAATTTGGACGATATCGATCAGCATTCATATCGATCGTCGTTCAAATCGCACTAATTGTCCAGTGCGTAGGGCCTATCAGAGACGCGCGAGGCTAATAAATCTGAATCGCTCTTAAATACAGTTTCCTTTTAGTTTGTGGTTCTCGATCTGATTAGAAGTTTCACATCAGCCATTCCGGACAATTAAGTAATGTTTCCTTCCTGTAGTCATTACCTCTGTTTCATTGTAATTAGTAACTTGCCCCAATTATTCTTATTTCTCTCTCACCACAAATGTCCATTGATAATTAGTCTGTCATTATCATTTTTAAAAACTGCATTATAGAGCGTTCACATAAAAGGCGGCAATAATTAGTGTAAATGAGGCTTCAGCTTCTCCCGTCCTTTTCATTACAAAAATAGTGGTTATTTAGCCGCTGATATCTGTCAGGAGCTTCGGCGGCTTTAATGAAGGTCTCTCCGGGTGATACAACGTACGAGCTCAGCGTAATGTAATGGCCCTAATACCAGGGATGCTGCGTCTGTGCAGGGAGATAGGGGGTCATTCCGAGTTGATCGCTCGCTAGCAGTTTTTAGCAGCCATGCAAACGCTAAGCTGCCGCCCACTGGGAGTGTATCTTAGCTTAGCAGAAGTGCAAACGAAAGGATCGCAGAAAAAAAAATTGTGCAGTTTCAGAGTAGCTTCAGACCTACTCAGCGCTTGCGATGACTTCAGACTGTTCAGTTCCTGTTTTGACGTCACAAACACGCCCTGCATTCGCCCAGCTATGCCTGCGTTTTTCCTGGCACGCCTGCATTTTTATCTGGCACGCCTGCATTTTTCGAACACTCCGTGAAAACGGTCAGTTGACACCCAGAAACGCCCTCTTCCTGTCAATCACTCTGCGGCCAGCAGTACTACTGAAAAGCTTCGCTAGACCTTGTGTGAGACTACATCGTACGTTGTAATAGTACGACACGCGTGCGCATTGCGCCGCATACGCCTGCGCAGAAGTGCCGTTTTTTTGCCTGATCACTGCGCAGCGACCGAAAGCAGCTAGCGATCAACTCGGAATGACCCCCATCGTGAGATGGGCATTATGGTGATTAGGTACGTTGTTTATGTAGTGTTGTATTTATAATATCTCACCCCAATCTTTTTACTTATAATACACCACGAAGTATCTGTAAAAGGTGAGTGAAGCTGACAGTAAGTTGCTGGAAATGTTTTCTATGCTGCCTAATGCTGGATACACACTTGAACGATATATCATTGGATCGAGCGACGAATGATGTGTCGGTAGTTCATTGGTGAGTGTGTACACCTGTGAGGTCTCTGAACAACGTCACTCACAGACATATCAGGTCGACACCTGTATATCTTACAGATCTATTTGCACGTCTGGCTGTGTGTATGGCCGACGCACCGACTGTCCCATAATCCGGCCGAAGGAACCGCCGACAATGATGTCACAAAATGTAAATGTCCAACCAATTGTGATGTCCCGCCAGACATATCGGACGAGCGATTGGTAAGTGTGTATACTCTGTCGGCAGATCTGGCGGTCGGTGGATCTGGTGGCACAGTGTGTGCCCAGCATTAGCTATTTTCTGTACTCACTGACCGCCAAATAAATATTTTTTTAGGAAAAAAAAACTAAGTATAAGTTACATTACAGACCGGGCGCAGTAGAGAGAAGGGGGCAGGGGCTGCAGTTAGATGGAGGGGTGGTAAGATACAATGTAATCATGGGTTTTAAGGGCACATTTGAAGGCTGGGAGGACAGGTGAAATTCTGGTGGAGCGTAGGAGTCAGCGTACATTCAGGGGATCACCCAGTTACATTTTCCTAACCTAACTTTCCAAACATGGTGGTAGGTCATTAACAGAGTGATCCATTGTTACCTAATTAATAAATAAATATAGAAATAAATATGTTTCTTAGACAAAACTGAACCAGTATGCAGATGGTAAAATATGCGCATTATTAATGCATATGTGTGGATGGCAGGACTTCCGAGTTGATCGCTAGCTGCTTTCGTTCGCTGTGCAGAGATGAGGCAAAAAAACGGCACTTCTGCGCATGCGTATGCGGCACAATGTGCACGCGTGACGTACCATTACAACGAACAATGTAGTTTCACACAGGGTCTAGCGAAGCATTTCAGTCGCACTGCTGGCCGCAGAGTGATTGACAGGAAGTGGGCGTTTCTGGGTGGCAACTGACCGTTTTCAGGGAGTGTGCGGAAAAATGCAGGAGTGCCAGATAAAAACGCAGGCGTGGCTGGGCAAACGCAGGGCGTGTTTGTGACGTCAAAACAGGAACTGAACAGTCTGACGACATCGCAAGTGCTGAGTAGGTTTTGAGCTACTCTAAAACTACACAAAAAAACTTTGTAGCCGCTCTGCGATCCTTTCGTTCGCACTTCTGCTAAGATAAAATACACTCCCAGTGGGCGGCGGCATAGCGTTTGGACGGCTGCTAAAATCAGCTAGTGAGCGAACAACTCGGAATGCCCACCTTAGGGTCACAAGAGCGCCACCATCAGATGAGATATAATATATTGCAACATTATATGAGAGCGTGTGTAAAATGACCTGTTTAAGTTTTAGGATATGGAAGATATTGATAAAGTGCCATAGTAAGCATTCATACGTCGTTACATCAACATATATATATATATATTTCTATTTCTGGATGTAATTGGAAGTTAAAAAATTGTCCAGAAGGAGCCCAGGAGTGACACATTTCAGGCACATAGTTGGCAAAACTTATTAACGTGTGGAAATTGCATTTGTGATGTCGCTGGCTTCCTGCCTGCTTTAAATATGCATCAGATTGGTGACATGTGCCAATGACGATTAATCAGATTAACCTCTCTGCTTCTGGAAGCCGTATGCCGCATATTTCATGGAGGAAGATGAATGCCAGTTGTCTGGTCACTTTTAGTATAAATCTGCAGCAGATGTACTAAACTTGTCAAGTATTAATCTCCAGTCATCGGATTTCCAGGGCAGCGTAATCATTTTTTTAATGATCAATTTGTAATGACGATGTTCTAGTGAAAATAAAAACACATTCGCTTGGTTATTTTGTATTGCAAGTGACATTTGATATATTCAGAAATATTATTTCTATCAGAGAAGCCGCCTTTAAACTAAAACTTCTGTCATAATCTTTCACCCTCAATCTTTCAGCCCAATCTTATCAAATGCTTTCCCTGTGAATTTGAGACTCTGGGGGGGTCATTCAGACCTAATCGCTGCGCTGCGATCAGGTCAGAACTACGCATGCGTAGGCACCGCAATGCGCAGGTGCGTCGTACAGGCACAAAGCGGATCGTTGCTGAGCGATGGCTATAACGAAGAATCCATTCGCACAGCCGATCGCAAGGAGAGTGACAGGAAGAGGGCGTTTGTGGGTGGCAACTGACCGTTTTCAGGGAGTGTTTGGAAAAACGCAGGCGTGATCAAGCGTTTGCAGGGCGGGTGTCTGACGTCAATTCCGGCTCTGGACAGGCTGAAGTGATCGCAGCGGCTGAGTAAGTTCTGGGCAACTCAGAAACTGCACAAAACTTTTTTGTACCGCTCGGCTGCACATGCGATCGCACACTTGTAAAGCTAAAATACACTCCCCTATAGGCGGCGACTATCTGCTCGCAGCGCTGCAAAAAATAGCGAGCGATCAGGTCTGAATTAGGGCCTCTGTCTCTGGGACTGTACACAGGATGTTTGTAGACTTTAAACTATGGATGTTTCATTTGCAGGTTGGAGGATTGTTTGGGGGCCCTGATTTGTATACTAGAAAGCTTATTGGCTGCCGGTTGTGGTTTCATAGGCAATTTGGATAGATTAAGAGAGGTGAGGGCCCGTGTGTGCCCCCCCCGCCTTCCCCCTCTGGCCACAGTCAACTGCGCATCCCCAGGTCTTTGGGAACATGGCGCATGTACCGCGGCAACATGCGCAAATCTCAGAGGAAAATTTCCACCATGCCATTTTCCCACTGATTTATGCCGCCTGCAACGTTGGCCCTCTCGGGATTCTGGAGAGATGAGTACAGTACAGCTGTATAGATGCAGGGTGTGCTCTGTGGGTACATTTCTACCACACAGCCTACACCCATTATACATACGCCAATTAATTGGGTTTGCATGAGGGTGAGTTGTGGGTGAGTTATTATAACTCTTCACAGTCACACATTGCGGGAATGTGTAGTTGGGATTGGGCTCAAACTCACCGGATTTTATGACCAGCAAGTTTGAGGTTAACAGAAAATCTTGACTGAACATAGGAGGTAATTCCAAGTTGATCGCAGCAGGATTTTTGATAGCAATTGGGCAAAACCATGGGGGTCATTCCGAGTTGTTCGCTCGCAAGCTGCTTTTAGCAGCTTTGCACACGCTAAGCCGCCGCCTACTGGGAGTGAATCTTAGCTTCTTAAAATTGCGAACGAAAGATTCGCAATATTGCGAAAAGACATCTCTGTGCAGTTTCTGAGTAACTCGAGACTTACTCGGCATCTGCGATCAGTTCAGTGCTTGTCGTTCCTGGTTTGACGTCACAAACACACCCAGCGTTCGCCCAGACACTCCTCCGTTTCTCCAGCCACTCCCGCGTTTTTCCCAGAAACAGTAGCGTTTTTTCACACACACCCATAAAACGGACAGTTTCCGCCCAGAAACACCCACTTCCTGTCAATCACATTACGATCACCAGAACGAAGAAAAAACCGTGAGTAAAATTCCTAACTGCATAGCAAATTTACTTGGCGCAGTCGCAGTGCGGACATTGCGCATGCGCACTAAGCGGAAAATCGCTGCGATGTGAAGAAATTTACCGAGTGAACAACTCGGAATGACCCCCCATGTACACTGCAGGGGAGGCAGATGTAACATGTGCAGAAAGAGTTAGATTTGGGTGGGTTATTTTATTTCTGTGCAGGGTAAATACTGGCTGCTTTATTTTTACACTGCAAATTAGATTGCAGATTGAATACACCCCACCCAAATCTAACTCTCTCTGCACATGTTACATCTGCCCCCCCTGCAGTGCACATGGTTTTGCCCAATTGCTATCAAAAATCCTGCTGCGATCAACTTGGAATTACCCCCATAATACATAGCCACATGTAACGTGTGTATTACATTGTCACTACTTACTACCCAGTTAAGTGCTCTGAAAAGAATAAATATATTGATGGTGCACAATTATCTCAGATGCCTGGGTAATGTAGGGGTGTGGCCTAATGACAGGTGTGGCCACACCTCCTTAAAAAAAATACATGAAAATACTGCAAGTTTAAGCGCCGCAACCAGTACAGGGGATGCTGTGCGCCCCTCTCAGCCAGGCGCAGATCCAGAGGGGGAAGGGGGGGGGGGGGGGCTGATAAGTGTGATCGCTCAACCTCCCCACCCACAGGCAGAGGGGATTGCTGCTGCTTGGGCTGGGGGGAGAGCCTGCTGCCAGCGGAGAGGTAAGAAGGGGAGTGGGGGGGTGGGGAAGGGGGAGCGGACCTGACCCCTCCAACAAGCCCAAGCCAGGGTAATTAGTACCCCTCCCCTGTCAGTGCCACTGATTGGGGGCAATAATATTTAAATATATCTGGCAAATGTTACTATATTACATCTGGCGGTGTGAAACGTGACAAATTTTTCAAAACCAGAGGCTATTGCATTCCCCTGCAGCGCGTTTGACTTTTGCGTATCCGCAACGTATGTCTGCTCGCTGCTTGAGAGTGGAATGGGTGTGGGCAGGGACGGGCAAGCATAAGCCAGATAAAGTAGCATAGTGTTCGTACAATTGTGACACAAGCAGATGTCAGCGTATCAGCAGGTGTAGATGGTGAATCGCCTGCGGGCGGGGGCTATGACACAAGCCCTGTCCCCCCCCCCAATTGGTGGATTGCAGACTGACCCCCTCCAGTAAATAATAAATCATATTATATGAAGACGCAGCGGTCTATCTGCACGACGTGATTGACATTTCCAGTTGGTCTGCCGCAGCAAAGAAGATTCCCATTGGATTTTTAAAGGGAAAACAACAGATGCTTGTATTTAATTGGTATTTGTGTTTTGTATTTGTGTCTATATTTAATTACATTTTATATGGAACATGCAAATATCACATCTATTAATAAGACTGTCAAGACAATATTCTCTCTTGTGTACATGACACTACATTATATTACTGTATGTGTAATGTAACTTTAGCATCTACTAGTAACATCGATACGCTGCGTCTCTGTGTCTATCGTTTGTCACCTTGTCACGCCTGGTCTTTGCCTTGCGAAATTGCTGTTGTTTCCAGCACAGCTTTTCACTAGCTTATACTGTAGGTGACAAACAGAACATGTTAAGAGCTGTATGGTATGGTGTAGTATGCAACTAGATGGTAAGACTACGTTACAACACCCACATTGGTAAGAGTAATGTTATGCTTCTCTGGGTGTCCACAACACTACATACACAAAATACAATGCCAAAGAAAACACACTTCCATGTTTAGTAACTTTCAAATCTTATTTATTCGCAAATTAACTAAAATTTCTAATAAAATATTTAAATTATCTCTCATCACTCCGGATGTACTAAACACCTTCCTGCATTGTTCCACGTGGAAACAATAAGTTAAGACACGCTCAGCTTCAGAAGAGTGTGAGGCTTTGTCACATCCTTCGCGTTTCACCATGGTTGTGTAATATACTAGTACAGCAAGAAAGGGATGATATGAGCAATTCACATTTTGGAAAGTGTCAGTTTGCATAGGTGTTGTCACACTAAGTTGCTCACAAAGGATAAAGGGCCTAATTCAGAGTTGATCGCAGCAGCAAATTTGTTAGCAGTTGGGCAAATCCATGGTTGTCATTCCGAGTTTATCGCTAGCTGCTTTCGTTCGCAGCGCAGCGATCAGGCAAAAAACCCGGCAGTTCTGCGCATGCGTATGCGGTGCAATGCGCATGCACGTCGTACTCTTACAACGAACGATGTAGTTTCACACAGGGTCTAGCGAAGCTTTTCAGTCGCAGTGGTGGCCGCAGAGTGATTGACAGGAAGTGGGTGTTTCTGGGAGGTAACAACGTTTTCAGGGAGTGAGTGAAAAAACGCAGGCGTGCCAGATAAAAACGCAGGTGTGGAACGTAAGCGTGGCTGGCCGAACGCAGGGCGTGTTACTGCTGTCAAAACAGGAACTGAATAGTCTGAAGGTGATCGCAAGCTAGGAGTAGGTCTAAAACTACTCTGACACTGCACAAAATTATTTTGTAGACGCTCTGCGATCCTTTCGTTCGCACTTCTGCTAAGCTAAAATACACTCCCAGAGGGCGGCAGCTTAGCGTTTGCACGGCTGCTAAAAGCAGCTAGCGAGCAAACAACTCGGAATGAGGGCCCATGTGCACTGCAGGTGGGGCAGATATAACATTTGCAGAGAGTTAGATTTGGGTGGGTTATATTGTTTCTGTGCAGGGTAAATACTGGCTGCTTCATTTTTACACTGCAATTTAGATTTCAGTTTTAATAACACATCCCACCCAAATCTAACTCTCTCTGCACATGTTATATTTGCCTCACCTGCACTGCACACTGCACATGGGGGGTAATTCAGAGTTGATTGCAGCAGCAAATTTGTTAGCAGTTGGGCAAAACCATGTGCACTGCAGGGGGGGGGAAGATATAACGTGCAGAGAGTTAGATGCAGTCAGAGAGAGTTAAAGCAGCCAGTATTTATCCTGCACAGAAACAAATAACCCACACAAATCTAACTCTCTCTGCACATGTTACATCTGCCCCACCTGCAGTGCACATGGGTGGTCATTCCGAGTTGTTCGCTCGCAAGCTGCTTTTAGCAGCTTTGCACACGCTAAGCCGCCGCCTACTGGGAGTGTATCTTAGCTTCTCAAAATTGCGAACGAAAGATTCGCAATATTGCGAAAATACTTCTCTGTGCAGTTTCTGAGTAGCTCGAGACTTACTCTTCCAGTGCGATCAGTTCAGTGCTTGTCGTTCCTGGTTTGACGTCACAAACACACCCAGCGTTCGCCCAGACACTCCTCCGTTTCTCCAGCCACTCCCGCGTTTTTCCCAGAAACGGTAGCGTTTTTTCACACACACCCATAAAACGGCCTGTTTCCGCCCAGAAACACCCACTTCCTGTCAATCACATTACGATCACCAGAACGAAGAAAAAACCTCGTAATGCCGTGAGTAAAATTCCTAACTGCATAGCAAATTTACTTGGCGCAGTCGCACTGCGGACATTGCGCATGCGCATTAGCGACTATTTGCTCCGTTGCGACAAAAAAAATAACGAGCGAACAACTCGGAATGACCCCCATGGTTTTACCCAGCTGCTAACAAATTTGCTGCTACGATCAACTCTGAATTACCCCCACAGAGTATGGGATGATGATGATGAAGAGAAGGTTGGGATGCAGGTTTGTTTGCCTCTTCCTATATAACGCATTTGTTTATCATGTCAGCAGAACTGCAAGATACACTGTAGCGTGAACAGAGTCACTTTCCTATGGCCACATGATGCTTTGTGCTCGGCAGCGGCTGTTCTGGAGTGCGGCTGTATTACTGCCTCTTCCTCCAGTCCCTGCGGGCCAGTCAGCCAATGCCAGGACATTTATACAGAGAGGGGCTGAGCGATGGAGCTTACAAGCCGCAGATCCCGTTCTCAGAATCACAAGAGCAGTTGTAAACTCTAGAATATAAAGTGTATCAAATATTCTAATTACATCATGTATCGGTTGCAATTGGTGACCGAGGGGGAGATTTATCAAAGCTTGGAAAAGTACCAACCAACTGTCATGTTACAGGCACTGTTAAATGACCATTAGGAGCTGATTGGTTGTTACTTTGAGGGAGATTATCGAAACTTGAAGAGAGATAAAGTGGAAATAGATAAAGGGGGTCATTCCGAGTTGATCGCACGTAGCAACTTTTTGCAGCCCGTGCGATCAACTAGACGCCGCCTATGGAGGAGGGTTTTTTTGCATAGCAAGGCTGCGATCGCTTGTGCACGCCCTGCTAAGCAAAAAAAGTTTTGTGTAGAACTAGACTAGGGTAAGAGTTACTTACCCTGTGCGACGGATCCAGCGACGAAGGTCCCGCAATTGACGTCAGACATCCGCCCTCCAAACGCATGGACACGCCTGCGTTTGCCGCACCACTCCCAGAAAACGGTCAGTTGACACCCCGGAACGCCTTCCTCCTGTCATTCTTCTTGCGATCGCGGCAGCGATCACTTTCTTCGGTCTTCTTGTCGTTGCCCAGCGACGGCCATCGCTGGGCATGCGCAGAACCGACCCGTTCGCACCACTGTGAAAAACAGCAGCGTGCGAACGGGTCGGAATGACCCCCATAGTACAAAGCAATCAGCTCCTAACACAGCTAGTAATATGACAGTTAGTAGCTGATTGGTTGGTATGTTATTTCTCTACAAGGTTTAATAAATCTCCCCTTTATCTCGTTTCACTTTATCTCTCTCCAAGCTTTGATAACGATCCCCCTGAGAAAGTAACGTCTGCTTGTGTTGCCCATAAGGGTCATGTCTGTATTTATCGGATCGGGAGTAAATGAGAAATTATTTATGGCAAATGCTGAAATCTTGACCCTTACATGATAACTAATAAATAAAATAATTTGTTACAACCGATTAACGGCAGAACCCGGAGCCATTACACAAGCTCCCACGGCGCGGTGTAAGTACACACCTCTATCCAACTTCTTTATTGAATTATATTTTGTACATTAGTTTTATGTTAGTAATTTGGATGCACAGATAATTCCCCAATTATATATTTACATGTCATCCATGTTCTTGTTTCCTTGACTCGCTGTCTCAGTATATGATGCAACTTGATTTGTTTTATAACTGCCTCAATATATCAACAGTTTATGATTTAGTTCCATGCGAACTATAGAATACTAGTGATGAAAGTTTACAGGTGGGTGCAGACTTTTGTGTCAACTTTTAACTTTACAATCACTATATTTTACATTTGTTTTTATTGAGTTCTTAAAAGGAGGTACCGAAAGCAATAGCAGAGGGTGGCGAGCAAAACTGAAAAAAGAAAAAAGGTGTGCGTCACCCCAAGACATTCATAATCATCTAGAGGCCTTTACGCCTCGTAGTGGACATATTAGGGAGACAAAGTGCTAGGGTTCCCCCTGATTTTCCATTAACCAGCAAGCACTAGGCTATACCAACCGGACAGGGCCTGCTTATGGACCTGGAGGCGAAAATGATCAAGAACATATTGTGAGAAGCGGAGGAGGTGTGGCCAGTGCTGTGTGTGGCCAGTGCATGTGGGTGTGGCCAGTTCCACATGGGTGTGTGCACAACTTGCACTATCAGGTAGGGATGACCATCAATGTTTACAAATCATTGATGGTTGATGTCCGATGTCAAATAGTATTGCCATCAATGGCAGAGAACCAGTGGTTCTCCACCATCGATGGTAGAGACACCACGGTGGTCCTGCTTCTGCCCCCCCTCCCGCTTAATGCTGGATATGGAGCCTAGCCCCCTCCCCCCCAACGGACCCGCAAAACCTCATCCCTAGGCTCTGATTGGCCGGCGGCATTCTAATCCATTGCACAGGATGACCATTGGTGGTTGAAACCTTTGATGGTTTACCTGTGAATGGCTTTATACCATCAAGGTAGCCACCAATGGTACCATCAATGGTTAACCCACCTGATGGTCATCTCTACTATCAGACCCAAAGTCTCCCCAAATATGTCAAAGTAAAAAAAAATGTTTGCACACTTTTGTGAGCAAAACAGAAATACTGTTTTAATACTTATGATGTATGACCGAACTTGTGGCCAGCTGGTGGCTGGTTACCATCATACTGTCATGGTGATCAGCTGGTGGCTGGTTACCATCATGCTGTCATGGTGATCAGCTGGTGGCTGGTTACCATCGTACTGTCATGGTGATCAGCTGGTGGCTGGTTACCATCATACTGTCATGGTGATCAGCTGGTGGCTGGTTAACATCATACTGTCATGGTGATCACCTGGTGGCTGGTTAACATCATACTGTCATGGTGATCACCTGGTGGCTGGTTACCATCATACTGTCATGGTGATCAGCTGGTGGCTGGTTACCATCATACTGTCATGGTGATGGGCCTGTTTTTATGTGGAGGCCTGGGGCTGTAGTGTTAATCTGGCCCTGCCGCCAGGGCTAGGGAAGCCGTACAGGGGAGACTTACTGGTTAGGCAGGCAGCAGGTACTTGCTTACCAGGATGCCTTTACTCACTGTGTCACATGCTGTTTTATTGTTTCATTTAAATACATAACCCTTTGCTTTGCCTGGAAGAGTATCTAGGGCATCTGACAATACAAACTCCTGTTAACCTTCAAAATGCAGCCACATTCTCTGGAATAGCAATTCATCTGAACAATATTCATTTGTATAGGGAATAGCAGGGTGTACAGAAGCCTATAAATGTCACTCTGCGTAAAAGGCTTCAGGTTAGCTTCTGTAATTACCAATTTTCCATGATTTTCCTGTCCTGCTCTCACGAGAGACTTCCATGAAGCCAGCTGCCGGTCGGATTAATGACAGCAGCAACACTACAGCCTAATCAACTCGATGCTTTGTAGAAAAACAGACAACAAACAACACAGAAAACTATAGTAAATTGTCAGGATGAAAATAAACATTTTATTAATTAGTCCCATGTATTTCTTCCACACAGAATGTCAGGATATTGGGTTCCCCGCTGGTAACATCAATACCGTTGCTGCCAGATCACATCTGCAATAGTTTTTGGACAGGAAAAAAGATCTAGTGGTGCATTTTCAGAAAAAAAAATCAAAACAGCAATAATAAAATATCACAGTAAAAGGCTGGGATATCAGATACAGACATTGATACTGTATAGTGAAGGTTCTTTTTCATGTACAAATGTATCAATGTGTGTCCAGGAAGATTCATAACGGCACTCTCTTTCCAGCCTCACTCCTCAAGTCTGCCTCATTCCAGCCTCACTCCTCGCGGCTCCCTCATTCCAGCCTCACTCCTCGCGGCTCCCTCATTCCAGCAACACTCCTCAAGGCTCCCTCATTCCAGCCTCACTTCTCGCGGCTCCCTCATTCCAGCAACACTCCTCAAGGCTCCCTCATTCCAGCCTCACTTCTCGCGGCTCCCTCATTCCAGCCTCACTCCTCGCGGCTCCCTCATTCCAGCCTCACTCCTCGTGGCTGCCTCATTCCAGCCTCACTCCTCACGGCTGCCTCATTCCAGCCTCACTACTCGTGGCTGCCTCATTCCAGCCTCACTCCTCGCGGCTGCCTCATTCCAGCAACACTCGTCACAGCTCCCTCATCCAGGCACACTCATCAAGGCTCCCTCATTCCAGCCTCACTCCTCGCGGCTCCCTCATTCCAGCAACACTCTTCACAGCTCCCTCATCCAGGCACACTCATCAAGGCTCCCTCATTCCAGCCTCACTCCTTGCGGCTCCCTCATTCCAGCCTCACTCCTCGCGGCTCCCTCATTCCAGCAACACTCGTCACAGCTCCCTCATCCAGGCACACTCATCAAGGCTCCCTCATTCCAGCCTCACTCCTCGCGGCTCCCTCATTCCAGCCTCACTCCTCGCGGCTCCCTCATTCCAGCCTCACTCCTCGCGGCTCCCTCATTCCAGCCTCACTCCTCGCGGCTGCCTCATTCCAGCCTCACTCCTCGCGGCTCCCTCATTCCAGCCTCACTCCTCGCGGCTCCCTCATTCCAGCCTCACTCCTCGCGGCTCCCTCATTCCAGCCTCACTCCTTCCGGCTCCCTCATTCAAGCAACACTCGTCACGGCTCACTCATTCAGGCACACTCATCACAGCTCACTCCTCCAGGCACACTCATCACAGCTCACTCATCTAGGCACACTCATCAAGGATTTCTCATTCCAGCAACACTCGTCACAGCTCCCTCATCCAGGCACACTCATCACAGCTCACTCCTCCAGACACACTCATCTAGGCACACTCATCAAGGCTCCCTCATTCCAGCAACACATCGTCACAGCTCCCTCATTCCAGACACACTCATCTAGGCTCCCTCATTCCAGCAACACTCGTCACAGCTCCCTCATCCAGCAACACTCGTCACAGCTCACTCATCCAGATACACTCATCTAGGCTCCCTCATTCCAGCAACACTCATCACAGCTCACTCATTCCAGCAACACTCCTCACAGATCCCTCATTCCAGCAACACTCATCACAGCTCACTCATTCCAGCAACACTCCTCACAGCTCCCTCATTCCAGCAACACTCGTCACAGCTCACTCATCCAGGCACACTCATCAATGTTCCCTCATTCCAGCAACACTCGCCACAGCTCACTCATCCAGACACACTCATCTCGGCTCCCTCATCCAGATACACTTGTCTCGGTTCCCTTATCCAGGCACATTCAAATCGGCTCTCTCATCCAGACACTCTCATCTCATTTCCCTCAACCAGGCTCACTCACCTTGGTTTACTCATCTAGGCTCCCTCATCCAGGAACACTAATCTTGGCTCCCTCATACAGGCACACTCATCTCAGTTCCTCATCCATACACACTCATCTCAGTTCCTCATCCAGACACACTCATCTCGGTTCCGTCATCCAGACTCACTCATCTCGGCTCTCTCATGCACGCACACTAAACTTGACTCCCTTATCCAGACACAATCATCTCAGTTCCTCATCCAGGCTCACTCATATCGGCTCTCTCATCCGGGCACTCTCATCTTGTTTCCCTCAACCAGGCTCACTCACCTCGGTTTACTCATCTAGGCTTCCTCATCCAGGAAGACTAATATAGGCTCCCTCATACAGGCACAGTCATCTAGGCTCTCTCATCACAAATAGTGGATTGCAAAACTGGGTGGAACTCACTGTTGGCGATACTTGAACGCTTTCTCACTTTAAAAGCCTCCATTCACAAAGCACTGATTGAGCTGAAATATCCTGTAGCTCTAGAAGAACGCTCTAGAAGGACACAATTTCCAGCTACTTGCTGAAATAGTGGATGTACTGACTTCCAAAAAATGTATCTGTAGAAGCATTGTGTGGAGAGGATGCAAATTTGTGTATGGCAGATGCCATTCTAAAGTTTCTCATGTCACAAATACAGAAACATAGAATGTGACGGCAGATAAGAACCACTTGGCCCATGTAGTCTGCACTTTATTACCTTTTGGTTATCTCAACCCAATTAGATCCTTAGTTCTTTGTAAGGGGATGCAGTTAATTTGCCAACTGGGGACTCTTTGCGCTTGCCCCGCTGACAGTATACTGGCAGGCGGGATGCCGTTTTGTGTATACTAACGGCTGGCATCCCAGCCTCCGGTAAATCATACTGATCCCTTTGTATGGATCAAACCTAAATTTACTTTTGTAAAAAATATGTTTCATGCATTAAATAATCATATAGGTCAACAGCGCAAAATAAACATTTCAGGCGTCTTGAAATACTTGCGTAATCCCATATACAACCATTCGGAAGTCGAAATTTCTAATTTATTCACTACAGCTACACAAACAAAAATAAGGAAGCAAAAAAGAAATATGCACAAATGACCCAGACACAACTGTAGTAACGATTGAGGAGGAGGTACAGCAAGAAATACCCCATGAAGAGTCCGACCGGCCCCAGACACAGACTTGCTGTACTTGAAAGCGAATGTTTGATCTACAAATCGATAAAAAGCAAATGAAACCGGAACAGCCAGAGACTCAATTAGCTGGGATCGCAGTGACAATAACAAGCAGAAAACGGGGGATGCCACCAATTGGAACTAGTACCAACGTAGAGCCTGGACACGCTTTGTCTACAGCTGTGCGCATAGGGAATGAAATCTGAAGCCGATTTAGCGATGAGACCTTGAAAGCCGCTTTTTATTAGTCATACTTCCAGCAAATGAAAATAGACTTCAGCATTTTATAGAATATTAGAGCTTGCGTGACATCATCTGTCCAGTCAGATAACTAGTTCCAGTGTAGAGATTTGGGCTGTTTTAATATTTTTCTTTGTATTTATTTTATAATCCCAATCCCGAAATTAATCTCTAGATTGTAGCACGGTAATCCCCAAATCCCGGGATTTGTAAATGACTTTTGGACTGGTATCCCTAGACTGGGTGTGGTTCGTTTTATCGACAGTATCTAGGTCGACAATGTTTAGGTCGACCACTATAGGTCGACATGGATGGAAGGTCGACATGTGCTAGGTCAACAGGTCTAAAGGTCGACATGAGGAATTATTATTTTTTTGGTATCGTTTTCTTCGTAGAGTGACCGGGATCCCAAATTAGTGCACCGCGTCCCCTCGCTTGGCTCGCTTCGCTCGCCATGCTTCGGGCATGGTGCCTTCGCTCCGCTACCGCTTCGCTCGGCACACTTTACCGTTCCAATCGTAGTCCACGTGGATCGTTAAGTATGAAAAAATAAAAAAAAATAAAAAAAATGTGAAAAACTCATGTCGACCTTTAGACCTGTCGACCTAGCACATGTCGACCCATAAACCCTGTCGACCTTCCATCCATGTCGACCTAGTGACTGTCGACCTATAGTGGTCGAACTAAACATTGTCGACCTAGACACTGTCGATCTTCAGACCGGATCCCCCCTAGACTAGGCTCTCCAGTCTATTCAGCACAGGGAATACCTGCCCCATGATGACATCAGCAAGATCCTCCTCCCAATTGGGCGGTTCTAGATGTCAGTTATTGCTAACATAGTAACTAAGGTTGAAAAAAGACAATTGTCCATCGAGTTCAATCTATTTGTGGTCTCCTATGCAGTCTCATTATAGGACTAGTTATTTTTATGTTAGGACTAGTTATATTAACTATAATGCGTGCCTACGCACCATAACCCTGAATATCTTTATCCAATAGGAATTTATCTAACCCATTCTTAAAGGTGTCTACTGAGTCCGCCGTTACTACTCTCTCAGGCAGGGAATTCCAAACACGTATTGTCCTTACTGTGACAAAACCTTTTCGCCGTATTGTGCAGAATCTCCTCTAACCTAAGCGAGTGACCACGTATCCTCTGTGCTGATCTTATAGAAAACAGGTCCCTCCCGAGCTCTGTGTATTGACCCCTTATATATTTTATAGATGTTGATCATGTCCCCTCTTAGTCTCCTCTTTTCCAGTGTAAACATGCCTAGCCTTGCAAGCCTTTCCTCGTATTCCAGCGTCTCCATGCCCTTGATTAGTTTGGTTGCCTGCCTCTGAACCTTTTCTAGCTCCAGGATATCCTTTTTGTAATATGGTGCCCAAAATTGCACACAGTATTCAAGATGTGGCCTCACTAGTGATTTATATAACGGGAGTATAATACTCTCGTCCCTTGCATCAATTCCCCGTTTTATGCATGCTAATATCTTATTAGCCTTCTTTACTGCACTCCTTTGGGTACTGCTGCTTAGTTTGTTATCTGTGTGAACCCCTAAGTTTTTTTCCAGTACAGAATCCTCTAATACCCCATTTAGTATGTAGGTGTAAGTTTTGGTCTTACCACCACAGTGCATTACCTTACACTTGTCTGTGTTGAATCTCATTCACCATTTTGCTGCCCATGCTTCCTTAGCTCTTCTCCTAGTCTTCTGTTCTTCACAATATGGAGCTGAACATATTGTACTAAAAAACATACGTAGGTCCACCGCAAATGAGCCAGTCACCAGAAATAAAACCATTATATTAGTATTAAGACATTTTTATTTTTATTTACTATTTGGCAATAATATTTATTATATATTGTTCAAAGAGGTCAATTCAATTAGCCATGTGTCTGCTCGGCCTGGCGGCATTACGCAGCACTTGTGGAAGCCACGAACGAGCAGATTTCACAGCCCCGTAAAACGCACACATGCGCTGTATGAAAATGTGGATTTTATGCAGAAGTAATACTGGAGTACGGCCGGAAAGTATAGTATACACGTTGCTAATGTTCAGAAATGCCTTTTCATAGTAGGTCCATGTCCAGCTGACCCTGTAACCTGCGCAGCTGGCATCGCAGTTGAAGTACTTTCTGCAAGTTACAGATGGGTCTACGGTTATCTTGACTAGTTTTCTGCGCCTAGGCACATCATGACTTATTCGCATAAACCCTTCATCTATTGTTCTCAGCTGCAATACAATACAGAGAACAATACAGCAGGGGATTAAGTCCGATTGGCCAGTCTCAGTTAATCCTATTAAAGGTCAAGATAAACATGGACCCATCTGTATATCATTTCGGAGATTCTGTACGATTTGGTGGGTCTACTGCGTCCCAACTTGATGACCAGTGAAAATAAATGTTTAGACACAAATGATATGGTATGGGATGTGGTCAGGTTGCTGGCGGTCTAAATACCAGTGCCGGAATCCCGACATGCGGGCAAAATCCCAGCGCCAGAACTCCGACATCACTTGGAATACCGACACCAGAATCCCGACTGCCAACATCTCGAAATCAAGTATGCCAGGGTCTCCTGGATGTTAGCTGCAGGGGCGTCACGGTTAGGCTGTGGGAAAGGTGAGGGTTAGGCTGTGGGGAGAGGGCGTTAGGGTTAGGCTGCAGGGAGGGTTAGGGGTGAAGGTTCGCATACTTACCCGAGATGCCAGTGTCGGTCTTATGACTGCTGGCATCCCATCCACCGGTATTTTGTATCGCCTGCCAGTGCTGTATGACCACTTCCGAGTTGACATTTCCCTTTGTGGGACACCTTAAGGAGAGGTAATTGTCATGCAGGTTACTGCTTAGGGGTGTGGTATGTAAGGTCAACATCCCTTACTGTCGACAAATAGTAGGCGACCCAAACATTGTCATCCTGCTTACTGTCGACCTAAAGACCGGATGCCCTGCCTAGTACTCCGGGGGTACACTAAAGTGACGGGTGAGGGTCCCTGCTGTCGCTCCGTTCCTTACCGGGTTAATCCGAGGATTGCAGTCCGGCCGCCTGCAGGCTTCACATTGATTGCCAGGCTTTGAAATTTCCAGTCCCTTCTTGGCTTAGCAAACTAGACGGGAGCGTCCAAAACTGCACCAGACGCATGAGCTAAGCAATAGACTAATTACGCTACAATTGATTCTTATTAGCATATCCGCGCTCATTGTCAAACTGTCTGGCTAAGGCGAGCGCATAGTCTATCTGGGAGTCAGGACGCTCGGCACAAACTTTACAAATAGTCTGACGAGTATTGAATGCCTAATGCTATTTACATAAACACTTTAGGAGGTGACGGATATTTGTAATTGGAAAATTCATAAGAAATTAAACAGTCTCTAAAGAGGGGAAGTCTGGGAAATACACAGCGGGCGTAATGGCGTAGTCTTTGTATCGTTGTTGTGAGTCATTTCATGGCCTTGTCTGCTGGGAATTACTTATACTAATAATTAGTAACAGTTCATTTTCATATATTATTATTATTATTATTATTATTACTACCTAACATAAAATATATGGATTTTGGATGAACTCAATATGATCAATAATATGCATAGATACTCTTATAACTGGAATGCTAGCTCTGCATGTTTGCTGTATACAATAGACCTATACGTCATGTTTAATGGGATACATTCAGATTGTCAGGTTGCGCAATGCGCAGTTTGCTGAGAGCCGGGAACCTTCTTTGTTCAGATGTTCTTGTTTTTAATAACATTTTATTGAGTTTTCGATACAAATAGCAAATAAAACGATATAAGCAGTTTGTGTGTGATGAAGAATGAGAGGAGGGGAAGGCACAGACCGAATATAGAGTAACCCAGCGTTACAAAACCCATCTAATATGGAGAAAATGGTTCTCTTGCATTCAGTTATTTCCATAGAGACAGAGGGGAGTGTAGCAATCGCTAGGTGGCTGGTTTGTGCGGACATTTCATCCTAAGATAAAGAGTATTGAGAGAGCGTTCGGCCTTAAAGTCCAGGTAGACACAGATCTGATCGCAGCAGCAAATTTGTTAGCAAATGGGCAAAACCATGGGGCTAATTCAGACCTGGTTGCTGCTGTGCGTTTTCACACAGCGGGCGATCAGGTCTGAACTGCTCAAGCGCCATCGGCATCTCAGCCCAGCGATCCTGATTGACAGGCAAAGGCGTTCGCTGGGCGGGAGGGGGCGGGCCAACAAAGCATCGCCGCTGTGCTTTTGTACTTGTGCGGGGGGGTAGGACCTGACATGCGGGGTGGACTAGCCCCGTGCTGGGCGTACCCCCACATGTTAGAGTAAATGATCGTAGATGTGTTAAATTTAGCACATACACGATCAACTCTGAATTACCCCCCATGTGCACTGCAGATGGGTCGAATGTAACATGTGCAGAGAGAGTTAGTTTTGGGTGGGGTGTGTTCAAACTGAAATCTTTCTTAATTGCAGTGTAAAAATAAAGCAGCCAGTATTTACCCTGCACAGAAACTAAATAACCCACCCAAATATAACTCTCTCTGCACATGTTACATCTGCCCCACCTGCAGTGCACATGGGTGGTAATTCCGAGTTGATCGCTTGCTAGCTGCTTTTAGCAGCATTGCACACGCTAGGCCGCCGCCCTCTGGGAGTGTATCTTAGCATTGCAGAATTGCGAACGAAAGGTTAGCAGTTCTGCTATTAAATATTTCCCTGCAGTTTCTGAGTAGTTCCAGACCTACTCCTAGATTGCGATCAGCTCGGTCCGTTTAGTTCCTGGTTTGATGTCACAAACACGCCCTGCGTTCGGCCAGCCACTCCCCCGTTTCTCCAGCCACTCCTGCGTTTTTTCCCTGACACGCCTGCGTTTTTTAGCACACTCCCGGAAAATGCTCAGTTTCCGCCCAGAAACACCCACTTCCTGTCAATCACTCACCGATCAGCAGAGCGACTGAAAAGCGTCGCTCGGACCTGTGTAAAATAGCATAGTTTTGTGTGAAAATACTTAGCACGTGCGCCCTGCGGTCCATACGCATGCGCAGAATTGCTCATTTTTTTCCTGATCGCTATTCTGCTAAAAACGGCAGCGAGCGAACAACTCGGAATGACCACCATGGTTTTGCCCATTTGCTAACAAACTAGCTGCTGCGATCATATCTGAATTAGGCCCTTATTCACTAAGAGGCGATTTACAAATGGTGGTGATTCCCAGCACGTTTGAGACCCAAACTTGAAATGCCAGTGATTTTAATAGCAAAACACGCCGTGGGTCTTATCTGCGTCGGGGTGACATAGAGTATGGCTGTGATGCTTTCCATACAGTAAGCGGACCGAATGCTAGTGCTTATGGCAGTATATGAAGGGTTGTCTGTTTCCACACGCTGCACATACTGTAGTATGGGGGTCATTCTGACCCGATCGCACGCTGCAGTTTATCGCCACCGTTTCGTGGGCGCGGCCTGGCTAACGCAGGCGTGGCCGGACCAAACGGGGGACAGGCCGCAGCGGCTGCGTGACGTCACACGCAGCCGCTGCGGGCCGGGGAGTGACGAGTAGCTCCCGGCCAGCATGCTGAAGCTGCGCTGGTCAGGAGCTACTCTTGAAGTGCAAAGGCATCACCGCTGTGCGATGCCTTTGCACTTCTGTTGGAAAGGGGGAGGGCGGCACTGACATGCGGGGCGGGATAGCCCTGTGCTGGACGTCCCCCCGCATGTCAGTGTGAATGATCGTAGTTGTGCTAAATTTAGCATATCTATGATCATCTCGGAATGACCCCCTATGTGTACAGTACAGTACACCATACTGGTGCTGTCCTTACTGATGCAGAATGAAGCCGTGGTGTGATGTATAGGGGACAGGTCTCATAGTACAGACATACTGCTAGATAGGGGCAGGTGTAAACCCGGGTAAATAGCACCCACACAACCCCACCTCTTGGGTTTACTGCCCGCAGTAGTCATGCTGGCAGCTCTCTTTGAATATATTTGTTAGAAGTAAAGCAAAAAAGATCTAGAAACCTTACACTTGTGTCAAACCATACAGCACTGCGGGGGAAGGGTCCAAGCTCAAGTCTAAACTGCAGTGTAATAATAAAGCCGTGAAGTACTTGTGCCCTACATGCAACAGCAGCCAGTATTTACCCTGCATGCAATCATAATGGGATGCAGATGACATGTCGCCAGTACTAAGGTCAACAGTCAATAGGTCGAGCATTATTGATCGACACACATTAGACCGACATGGAGAAAAGGTCGACAATATCAAAAGGTCGACCTAGCAAGAACCCTGATAAGTGCACTGCATTCCCTTGCAGGTTACTATTCCCGATCGTAGACCACGTGAATGGTAAAGTATAAAAAAGTTGAAAAGGAAAATGTAATGTTTCATAGAAAACAACAGCAATTTTGTTTTTTAAACAACTTGTCGACCTTTTCCTGTGTTGACCTTTTAACGTGTCCGGGTGCACAGTTACAGTACTTGCCATTACTGCTTTCCTCCCACCTCAGATTCAGCCCCAGAGGCCTTTAGATTTAGATTTTTCAGGTATCCCTGGCGTGAGGAAAGTCATGCTGTGTACACACTATATAAATATATTGTGTGTATAGTCGACCGGTCACATGTCCCACCCATCTTTTATTGTGTACAGATATATGGCGCTGGCCGCGCTGCGCAGTTACAGTGCCGCTAAGAGGCTTCCACGCTGCGGAAATGTGTTACTTTTTATACAAATGTAGTGCTGCCAACATAGCACAAAGATAAATGTAATAATACCTCCTGTATCACAGGTGTGCTGTATGCCGGGAGCCCATTTGCCTGGCGGTTATTGCACACAGAGAATTGATAACCATTTCCAAAACAGTATAATTAGTAATCTTTACAAATGGCCATTTTGACCAGTTATTCCATCAAATGGATCATTTTGACCAGTTATTCCATCAAATGGATCATTTTGACCAGTTATTCCATCAAATGGATCATTTTGACCAGTTATTCCATCAAATGGATCATTTTGACCAGTTATTCCATCAAATGGATCATTTTGACCAGTTATTCCATCAAATGGATCATTTTGACCAGTTATTCCATCAAATGGATCATTTTGACCAGTTATTCCATCAAATGGATCATTTTGCCTGAATGATTACTGTAAGTTGTCTTTTCCCACCACTAGGTTGTGTTATATCTACAAGACTTTCATTCCAGATTCTAGATTCAGGACATTTAATAAAACATTGTGAGTACTGTATAAACAGGCTTTGATCCAATGCTGGACAGTGCCTCAACTTCTCAACCTATCCCTCCTACATTGATAATGAGAACAGACAGGTCAGGACTGTAATTAGCTGGTGACTGTGAATATCTTCACTCTTGTGTTCTTGCCTTGTTAAGGACTTGCTGGAAACTAGTATTTACTGTAACTTTGCAAAGCACACGCATCTCGTCCTTTTGGCTAAGTTCAAGGGTAGCTCTACCACCGTCTGATAGTTGGGCAGGCTTCCCTGTTGCCAGAAGGCTGGTTCCTTGATGCTGGAGGTGCCACTGCACAGGTGGGGGGTTTGGAAACCTGCACTAGTATGAAGAATTCCTATACCCATCGTCCGTAAGGCTAGTGCCTTTGTGGCCTCTTTATATGTATTTGACCTTTAAAAGACGGTCCAAAGGTCCGAAAAGGTTTTACGTTACAGGGAAATTGGCTCACACACTTTAGAACAAAAAGCCTCTGCTAAGTTTTGGGATTGTTTATGTATAAAGGGCAGAAGTATGTTGATGAACACATTATGAATGTGCTGGATGATGTATGTATACATTTGGTCTGTGTACACTAAGCTGTGCTATGACCAGATCCCCTCCGACGTTCAGTGTCGGCTAGACTGGAGGTGACGGACATAACTTGGGAAGATGCGTATTACTAATTCATTGCAGGCAGTGCCCTAATAGCATAAAATAAGCATTAATAGGACATATTCCAATTACACTCCAACCTGATGGGATTCACTCCCCATTTTTCTCTCTCCTGATGTTAATATAGAAATGTAAAGTTGAGTGATTGAAGATCTGCGTTATTAACAGAAGGAGATTTAATTAGAAACACTGGACAGAAGAGTAGTGATTATAAAATGTATCATTTAATCTCCTCCATGTAGCATGTTGTTAATTAAATTTCAGGAACATTAATTTTATTCCTGTCAAATATTTTTTTCCGCCTACTGGGAAGAACACTTCCATTAACGTGGTTTGTTCAGTAAACACAAACCTCAGCATTACTTACACTGATACCGCAGAGCAAATACCGCTACCGGGTTCTAATGGGTATTTTCCCTTTCTTCCTTCTGCGTTACATGAAATACTGACCGATAACAGCTGAACGACGTCCTCATTCTTTCACATTATTACTGTACTGTGTTATTAATTCATCTCCAAAACAGCCTCACTATTTTAATGAAAATGGAGTAGATTAGGGGATATTGAGGAATTAACCTGAATTTTGCTAAATATAATATGTGTCAGAGGTAAAAGTTGACAGTTTTCTCTACTCCTTTTGGGTGTCCCCATCAGATTGAAGTCACGGTCTGAACCACGCCAGTCTATTTGCTTTCAGGAACCAGTAATATTACTGAGGTTTGAGGCACTGTGTGCCTCATGCCTTAGCTATGTCCCTAAAGCTGGCTATACACTTAAGATTGTCTGACCAACAAGTTGGCTGGTTGGAATGAAAATCTGGTGATGTACTGTATATGGGTCAATAGCAATCAACCATTTGTTCCCAAATGCCAGAAAATGGTAAAAAAAAGGTCATTCAGACAAATTGGTTAATTCAAATGGATTTTTGGCAATTTTCCGGTGTTTGGGAGCATATAATCGAATGTCATTTGCTCCCATACATTACCAGGTTTTCATCACAATCAGCAGCCAGTTGGATGGTTGGGCAGCTAATCTTAAAGTGTATGGCAAGTTTACAATGATAAGACGGATATATGTATCTACAGCTGGTCTCTCTGGTTATAGCAGGGGTATTTTCATTCTTGGAGGTGGGGGGCATTTTTTTCATGGGTCCCCTCCAACTTGAAACTATACCCGCTTATCTCCCCCGAAGAGATTGCCAAAAATATTGTGATATTATTAATATAAATAATATTATTATTGAACGTTGGCTTTGGGGGCAGAGTGGATGTTGACTTATCGGCCTTCTCCGCTGCAGAGAATCCGCTGGGTTATAGGTTATGAAAATTTCTGGGTTCTCCAGTTGTATTGTACGGTACTACACAAAGCATAGAGACAGGATATTGGGGGTAATTCCAAGTTGATTGCAGCAGGATTTTTGATAGCAACTGGGTAAAACCATGTGCACTGCAGGGCAGGCAGATATAACATGTGCAGAGAGAGTTAGATTTGGGTGGGGTGTGTTCAATCTGCAATCTAATTTGCAGTGTAAAAATAAAGCAGCCAGTATTTACCCTGCACAGAAATAAAATAACCCACCCAAATGTAACTCTCCCTGCACATGTTATATCTGCCTCCCTTGCAGTGCTGATGGTTTTACCCAGTTGCTATGAAAAATCCTGCTACGATCAACTCGGAATTACCCCCATTGTGTAATAGACTGGCTCACGTACTTACCTTAATAAAGGATTCCCGCACCTACCTTCCACGTTCTCCCAGCCAGGAGAGCAGTGTGTGAGATACCGCTGTTACCCCTCACATCCCAACCTATACTGTGCACACTTACACTCTATACGAGGGTGACGTCGGTAACCACATTTATCAGCTATATGCCGCCATATAAATGCTGTCTTATTGCCTAAATATCCTGTTTTTCTAAGTGGCGTTATATATTGCTACTGCATGGCGGATTGATGCAATATAATCTCTATAATTGATGTTCCGTAATGCACTAATATGCTTTTAGCCCAGAGAATGATTGAAGTGGGAATGCGGTTCTGCGTGCCATATGATTCTTAATGTTGTTTTTCCCCTCTATAATGGCACTTTAGCGTGCGCGTACTAAATATTTTACTACAGCCCTCTAGTTATGCCTTATATTTAATAGCGTTCCGCTGCTACAAGTGTGAATCTAGTTTATTTTAAAGCACTAATGTCCCTTTTTTTTGTTTATTGCAAGGAAAATGCTGTGTGCGGTACTGTGCAGGGAGATCGTACAACGTAACACGTGTCACAGAAGTTCCATTTACTGGGCGTGGCTCAATAGCTCTACAGTAAAAAGATAGCCAATAGGTCGTCCCCAGATGGTCGCCATGCAAAGGTCAACGTGGAAAAAGGTGGATAGTAGAAAAGGTCGACAGATGCAAAAGGTCAACAGGGACAAAATGTTGACATGAAAATGGTCAGCATAGAAACTGTTGACACAAGGGTTTTTCGTGTCATTTTTTTGTATGCGTCACCATATCTGAGCCAAATTAGTGGAAACATGTACCCTCGCGGGCTTGCTTCGCTTTGTCCCATGCTCAGGGCTGGCGTCTGTCCCATGCTCAGGGCTGGCGTCTGTCCCATGCTCAGGGCTGGCGTCTGGCTGGCGTATGTCCCATGCTCAGGGCTGGCGTTTGTCCCATGCTCAGGGCTGGCGACTGTCCCATGCTCAGGGCTGGCGTATGTCCCATGCTCAGGGCTGGCGTCTGTCCCATGCTCAGGGCTGGCGTCTGTCCCATGCTCAGGGCTGGTGTATGTCCCATGCTCAGGACTGGCGTTTGTCCCATGCTCAGGGCTGGCGTTTATCCCATGCTCAGCACTGGTGTATGTCCCATGCTCAGGGCTGGTGTCTGTCCCATGCTCAGGGCTGGTGTCTGTCCCATGCTCAGGGCTGGCGTTTGTCCCATGCTCAGGTCTGGCGTATGTCCCATGCTCAGGGCTGGTGTTTGTCCCATGCTCAGGGCTGACGTTTGTCCCATGCTCAGGTCTGGCGTATGTCCCATGCTCAGGGCTGACGTCTATCCCATGCTCAGGGCTGACGTTTGTCCCATGCTCAGGGCTGGCATCTGGCTCACGCTCAGGGCTGACGTCTGTCCCATGCTCAGGGCTGGCGTTTGTCCCATGCTCAGGTCTGGCGTATGTCCCATGCTCAGGGCTGGTGTTTGTCCCATGCTCAGGGCTGACGTTTGTCCCATGCTCAGGTCTGGCGTATGTCCCATGCTCAGGGCTGACGTCTATCCCATGCTCAGGGCTGACGTGTGTCCCATGCTCAGGGCTGGCATCTGGCTCACGCTCAGGGCTGATGTCTGTCCCATGCTCAGGGCTGGCGTTTGTCCCATGCTCAGGTCTGGCGTATGTCCCATGCTCAGGGCTGACGTCTATCCCATGCTCAGGGCTGACGTTTGTCCCATGCTCAAGGCTGGCGTCTGGCTCACGCTCAGGGCTGGCGTATGTCCCATGCTCAGGGCTGGCGTATGTCCCATGCTCAGGGCTGGCGTCTGTCCCATGCTCAGGGCTGACGTCTGTCCCATGCTCAGGGCTGGCGTCTGTCCCATGCTCAGGGCTGGCGTCTGTCCCATGCTCAGGGCTGGCGTCTGTCCCTTGCTCAGGGCTGGTGCCTGTCCCATGCTCAGGGCTGGCGTATGTCCCATGCTCAGGTCTGGCCGCTGGCCCATGCTCAGGTCTGGCCGCTGGCCCATGCTCAGGGCTGACGTCTGTCCCATGCTCAGGGCTGGCGTCTGTCATCATTAGAGAATTTGAAACATTCCCCATACATGTGTGACCTTACGGCACTCATCCAGTGTTTGCAGTGCTGCTGCGGCGCCCTCACTCAGAGCTCCCGCCACAGGCAGTAGCTGTACCTCCTCCATGTCTGTGATGGGCTGAGGGACGGGCACATGGCTATGATGTCACAGCCAGCGCCACATTAACAATCTCAGAAGCAGAGGACGACGAGTTACTTTTAGCGTCTCCCCAGAGCTACACCCAGCCCTGCCCATGCTGGCGCTATTCACGTCAGACACTGACACATCGCGGTTTCAGTCGCTGGACGGGGGAGTCTCTTGGTACTGTCCCTGCAAACTGCTGGAAGTGGAGAAGGCTGGTTACTAAAAAAAAAAAAAGCTGGAAAGTTACAGCAGGGGGTTCCAGTAATCGTGTGATCCGCACATTCATTTCCACTTCCACAAGACCGTTCTCATGGAGAGTAACTATAATAAACCTTTCTACCCTCTCATCAAATCTCATTATAGGTTCCGCTGACTCCTCTGCCCTCGTTAGTTAGTGCTGGTCATATGCAGATTCACATTTATCGCCCTCATTTCCAGCAATTTCATCAAAGACAGGTTTTGCTTCTATTAAAACTGCTGTTTTGAAAAACGCTGGAAAAATTGTTTGATTTTGGTAATTGCTACTTGATAAATAAAGACGCCAGCGGATGGGATGCCCGCGGTCATGTGACTGACGCCGGAATACCAAACACCACTCGGTATTACATACTGAACCTGGGGTCCATATATAGTATACCCGGGCCTGCTTTTGTATTAATGAATAGAGGGGGTCATTCCGAGTTGTTCGCTCGGTAAAAATCTTCGCATCGCAGCGATTTTCCGCTTAATGCGCATGCGCAATGTCTGCACTGCGACAAGTAAATTTGCTATGCAGTTAGGAATTTTACTCACGGCTTTTTCTTCGTTCTGGCGATCGTAATGTGATTGACAGGAAATGGGTGTTACTGGGCGGAAACAGGCCGTTTTATGGGCGTGTGGGAAAAAACGCTACCGTTTCCGGAAAAAACGCAGGAGTGGCCGGAGAAACGGGGGAGTGTCTGGGCGAACGCTGGGTGTGTTTGTGACGTCAAATCAGGAACGACAAGCACTGAACTGATCGCAGATGCCGAGTAAGTCTGAAGCTACTCAGAAACTGCTACGAGGTGTGTAATCGCAATATTGCGAATACATCGTTCGCAATTTTAAGATGCTAAGATTCACTCCCAGTAGGCGGCGGCTTAGCATGAGCAAATCTGCTAAAATCCGCTTGCGAGCGAACAACTCGGAATGACCCCCACTATCTATCCTCGGACCTGTTTCTGTGTAGGACAATATATCTTTGGACCTTTTGTGTGGGAGCATAGATCCCAATATGGTCTTATTGTGGAGACTCCTGGTAGTATTTTCCATCATAATTATAGATTTTCATGTAGGATTTCTGGCCAGGTAACGTTGTAAACCTTCTAGCGGCTGATGTGCTGCTTCAAGTCATAACACTTCCATTATATATAATAACATACAGATAATGGGAGACATAATATGTAAGATATTTCTTTGTCAATATTAAAGAAGAAACTGTATGGTGGCAAAGAAGAGGACGGGCCAGCGTCAGTGCGATCCAACCAGATAACATCATGCATCGCCAATGGTGCCCTTCCACTGACCCAACACAAAGGGCGTGCAGCTGAACCGTCTTTACTGACTGCCCACCAGTTAGGGTGATGACGCTGCCCCCCGTTACGGTGGTATAGCTGCCGCCGAGGGGATACGGTCGTTAGGCCGACCCAACTTAGGTCGACGCTCATTAGGTCGACCACTGAAGGTTGATATTGCCATTAGGTCAACATGGCCGTTAGGTGGACATGTACTAGGTCAAAAAGTCGACGTGAGTTTTTCACTCCCCCCCATTTTTTACTTTTTTCATACTTAATGATCCACGTGGACTACGATTGGAACGGTAACCGAAACATGGCGAGCGAAGCATTAATTCGGGTTCCCCGTCACTTTACGGAGGAAACGACACCAAAAACAGTCAAAAAACGCATGTCGACCTTTTGACCTGTCGACCTAGTACATGTCAACCATACCCCAGCTGAGGACCCCACCAGTCCAATACAAGAGCAGTTGTCTTCACATGTTCACAGACTCAGTGTGGCCAACAAGTGCCACCTCCTGGATTTGCGGCGTCTCTATATAAAGCCCTCAGGGTATCGCCTTCCCTCTCTGATCATCTCAGGTGTTTAATACCTGAAGCACAATCTCAGTCCTCCGCCGCCAGGCGCCCCAGAGCCCTCCCGGCGCACTCGTCACTTCTCAAAGGTTAGATCTGCCAGACAAATTAAAATGAACAAGCGTTTTCCTATCAGTGCCATAGCAACGCCATCTCCCGGTTACATGCTATGCCTGTAATTAGCGCATGCCGGTAGCTGGGGGAGCGTATTGTGTATGCACGACGTGTAAGGAGCCATAAGTGACAGGCGGCGCATTGACTGCAGAGGATCTCTCTGTTCTGCGGCTGCTGTGTTTTCATTCACATATTTCCAAGGGTTAAACAGTCAGATGTCAGGTTACCATAGGGAGAGCCGACGGCGGAACGTTGCTGTATAGAATAAGCTCCATAAGGATTGTGGGTGCCGTCAGGGAGGAGAATAATTATTTCTGGTATTTAGGGAAAGTTCCCATACACACAGACTGGCATACACGCTAGCGCAGATACACACGTGCACGCAGTGGAACTTACACCTCTTCCAGCCAGTACAATGGCGTTGGCAGCCCTTTCATAAACTGTTTTGCCGCCTCCAACTTCTCCCTTGTCCGTCTCTTTATGATGCAGTATTAAGTAACAAACAAAAGGCAGCACAGCTGGCGTAATGGTTAGCATTACTGCATCACAGCACTGAGGTCACGGGTTCAATTCCCACCATGGCCCTAACTGTGTGGAGTTTGTATATTCTCTCCGTGCTTACATGGGTTTCTTCCAGGTACTCAGTGGTTTCCTCCCTCAATCCAAAAATATACTGTTAGGTTAATTAACGCCTGACCAAAATGAGTTTGAGTGTGCACATACAGTATGTGTCCATGTGGTCGGGAACATAGGGCCTTATTCAGTAAGGATCGCAAATTAGCAGAATTTGTAATCCTTTTGCAAGCATGCTGGGGGCCGCCCAGCGCAGGGCAAGGCTGACCACCGCTTCCCCACCTTGATGAAGCAGAAATTGCGATCGCAACGCAGTGGGCACGCTGCCATGTTCCCGATCACGGCGGATGGCGTGACGTCACGCAGCCACCGTGATCACGCCTCCGTTTGCACCACCCCTCATTTGCCCAGCTCCTCCCCCTTAATGCTTCGTCTTCTCCCTGTAAACGGAGCATTGCCGCCCCGTCCACCACGCGCGCAGGTGTTGCGCATGCGCCCGCAGGGCGATCACAATAATTCCGGTTGCATCGCGATCCAACCTGAATTAGCCCCTTAGTTGGGTGTGATTGGTCAAATATTCTGTTAAGTGCTGCGGAATGTGTGGGCGCAATATTAATAACTGGTTAAAAATAAATGGGTCATTTTGCATTTAACATTGCTTCTGGCTGTTACATACTGTAGATCAGGGATGGGGAACCTTCGGCCCTCCAGCTGTTGTTGAACTACACATCCCAGCATGCCCTGCAACAGTTTTTGCATGGCCAAATAGCAAAATTGTTGCAAGGCATGCTGGTATGTGTAGTTCAACAACAGCTGGAGGGCCGAAGGTTCCCCATCCCTGATAGATAGATAGATAGATAGATAGATAGATAGATAGATAGATAGATAGATAGATAGATGGTTTGTCAGGAGACTCAGTACTTACACTATGGTGGTCATTCCGAGTTGATCTCTAGCTGCTTTCGTTCACTGTGCAGCGTTGAGGCAAAAAGACGGCACTTCTGCGCATGCGTATGCGGCGCAATGCGCACGCGCGTCATACTATTACAATGAACGATGTAGTTTTACGCACGGTATAGCGAACGAAAGGATCGCAGAGCGGCGGCAAATCTATTTTGTGCAGTTTTAGAGTAGCTCAATACCTACTCAGCGCTTGCGATCACTTCAGACTGTTCAGTTCCTGTTTTGACGTTGCAAACACGCCCTGCGTTCGCCCAGCCACGCCTGTGTTTTTTCGACCACTCCCTGAAAATGGTCAGCTGACACC
This sequence comes from Pseudophryne corroboree, assembly GCF_028390025.1. Classification (NCBI taxonomy): domain Eukaryota; kingdom Metazoa; phylum Chordata; class Amphibia; order Anura; family Myobatrachidae; genus Pseudophryne; species Pseudophryne corroboree. The sequence goes on from NC_086451.1 coordinate 11,959,578, forward strand.
CAGAAACGCCCACTTCCTGTCAATCACTCTGCGGCCAGCAGTGCGACTGAAAATCTTCGCTAGACCCTGTGTGAATCTACATAGTTCGTTGTAATAGTACGTCGCGCGTGCGCATTACGCCGTATACGCATACGCAGAAGTGCCTTTTTTTGCCTCATCGCTGCACAGCGAACGAATGCAGCTAGCGATCAACTCGTTAATACGATGTAAAATAGACCTATTACAGGGATCTGTCCAATATTTCCTGGTGTCTCCTCCATCCGCCGGTCTGTCGCTGACCACATGTGTCCCCTGTGGCCATCGCTGCTGGCACAGAAGCTTTCAGAGCTGACCCTTGGCTTACACACCTGCCACACTACAGTAACATAATCAGCTAAATCAGATATATTGCATTATAAGTGCAGACTGATTTATCACTCCCCACACGCTTGCATCCTCAGGAAGGGAGAAGCATCATAGCTGAGAACAGAGAAGTGGCCGTGCGTTTATTAATTGATCTGTATCTAGAGATGAGCGCCTGAAATTTTTCGGGTTTTGTGTTTTGGTTTTGGGTTCGGTTCCGCGGCCGTGTTTTGGGTTCGACCGCGTTTTGGCAAAACCTCACCGAATTTTTTTTGTCGGATTCGGGTGTGTTTTGGATTCGGGTGTTTTTTTCAAAAAACACTAAAAAACAGCTTAAATCATAGAATTTGGGGGTCATTTTGATCCCAAAGTATTATTAACCTCCAAAACCATAATTTACACTCATTTTCAGTCTATTCTGAATACCTCACACCTCACAATATTATTTTTAGTCCTAAAATTTGCACCGAGGTCGCTGTGTGAGTAAGATAAGCGACCCTAGTGGCCGACACAAACACCGGGCCCATCTAGGAGTGGCACTGCAGTGTCACGCAGGATGTCCCTTCCAAAAAACCCTCCCCAAACAGCACATGACGCAAAGAAAAAAAGAGGCGCAATGAGGTAGCTGTGTGAGTAAGATTAGCGACCCTAGTGGCCGACACAAACACCGGGCCCATCTAGGAGTGGCACTGCAGTGTCACGCAGGATGGCCCTTCCAAAAAACCCTCCCCAAACAGCACATGACGCAAAGAAAAAAAGAGGCGCAATGAGGTAGCTGTGTGAGTAAGATTAGCGACCGTAGTGGCCGACACAAACACCGGGCCCATTTAGGAGTGGCACTGCAGTGTCACGTAGGATGTCCCTTCCAAAAAACCCTCCCCAAACAGCACATGACGCAAAGAAAAAGAGATAGTATACTCGTAACTAGTATGTATGTATAAAGAAAGAAAAAAAAACCACGGTTAGGTGGTATATACAATTATGGACGGGCTGCCGAGTGCCGACACAGAGGTAGCCACAGCCGTGAACTACCGCACTGTACTGTGTCTGCTGCTAATATAGACTGGTTGATAAAGAGATAGTATACTCGTAACTAGTATGTATGTATAAAGAAAGAAAAAAAAACCACGGTTAGGTGGTATATACAATTATGGACGGGCTGCCGAGTGCCGACACAGAGGTAGCCACAGCCGTGAACTACCGCACTGTACTGTGTCTGCTGCTAATATATAGACTGGTTGATAAAGAGATAGTATACTCGTAACTAGTATGTATGTATAAAGAAAGAAAAAAAAACCACGGTTAGGTGGTATATACAATTATGGACGGGCTGCCGAGTGCCGACACAGAGGTAGCCACAGCCGTGAACTACCGCACTGTACTGTGTCTGCTGCTAATATAGACTGGTTGATAAAGAGATAGTATACTACTAATATTATATACTGGTGGTCAGGTCACTGGTCACTAGTCACACTGGCAGTGGCACTCCTGCAGCAAAAGTGTGCACTGTTTAATTTTAATATAATATTATGTACTCCTGGCTCCTGCTATAACCTATAACTGGCACTGCAGTAGTGCTCCCCAGTCTCCCCCACAATTATAAGCTGTGTGAGCTGAGCAGTCAGACAGATATATAATATATATATAGATGATGCAGCACACTGGCCTGAGCCTGAGCAGTGCACACAGATATGGTATGTGACTGACTGAGTCACTGTGTGTATCGCTTTTTTCAGGCAGAGAACGGATATATTAAATAAACTGCACTGTGTGTCTGGTGGTCACTCACTATATAATATATTATGTACTCCTGGCTCCTGCTATAACCTATAACTGGCACTGCAGTAGTGCTCCCCAGTCTCCCCCACAATTATAAGCTGTGTGAGCTGAGCAGTCAGACAGATATATATAATATTATATATAGATAATAGATGATGCAGCACACTGGCCTGAGCCTGAGCAGTGCACACAGATATGGTATGTGACTGAGTCACTGTGTGCTGTGTATCGCTTTTTTCAGGCAGAGAACGGATTATAAATAAAAGTGGTGGTCACTGGTCACTATCAGCAAAACTCTGCACTGTACACTACTGAGTACTCCTAATGCTCCCCAAAATTAGTAAATCAAGTGTCTCTCTAATCTATTCTAATTCTAAACGGAGAGGACGCCAGCCACGTCCTCTCCCTATCAATCTCAATGCACGTGTGAAAATGGCGGCGACGCGCGGCTCCTTATATAGAATCCGAGTCTCGCGATAGAATCCGAGCCTCGCGAGAATCCGACAGCGTCATGATGACGTTCGGGCGCGCTCGGGTTAACCGAGCAAGGCGGGAAGATCCGAGTCGCTCGGACCCGTGAAAAAAAACATGAAGTTCTGGCGGGTTCGGATTCAGAGAAACCGAACCCGCTCATCTTTATCTGTATCTTCTTAACGTGTAATCACAATCTGTTTTCCTTCTGACCCTGGATAATTCAGAACAGAGATGATTATCCTTTAGATCTTTCAATGTATTACTGTGATGGGCGAATATATTCTTGTGTATGTTCTAAAGGGCAGTATCAGTTCTCAGTAGAAGCATTGGTACCTAAACTCTTTTTTTGGAGATAGTCGTTCCTGCACGGGGTCGTTTTAAATAAATAAGGTGCAAATGAACTGAATTCACCTGGATTAGTACTTCAAGTAATGGTTCATTGGATTAGACATTAACACGTCTGACAGGGACTGTTGGGTTGCTGTGTTGTGTGCGGGCACAGCAGGTTAAGCCATTAGATAAGAAGGCACATCGTTTTCTTCTTGCCGCGTCTGGCTCGCAGGGTGGCCCGCGTGGCCAGCTCAAACACGTCCCTGACACCGTCCTTTGCAGAGCATTCCATGTAACCATAGGCTGGCCATATCGCACCCTTCCTCCGGCTTTACTGGCTTCTGTTTTATCTGTGTCAGCTCCTGGAGGGTGTGCTTATCATTGCAAAGATCCTTCTTGTTTCCAACCAGAATAATGGGCACATTGGGACAGAAATGCTTCACTTCAGGGGTCCACTTCTCAGGAATGTTCTCTAAACTGTCTGGGCTATCGATGGAGAAGCACATCAATATAAGATCAGCGTCTGGATAGGACGAGGGCCGCAACCTGTCGTAGTTTTCCTGACCATCTGTGTCTCACAGAGCCAGCTCCACTGATGGTACATAGACTTCTGGGAACTGGTCTTTACTAAACACAATCAGGAGACAGGTCCTCCATCTCCAACGATGACAAGTTTCTTCTGAATGGCTGCCATTCCTGTGTCATCTTTTGGTCATTACGTTCGATTTTAGATAACCCTCGACTGGCATAGGCGATAACACGTTCTTTTCTTTTCTTGTACTTGTGCAAGGACCGCCCCTAGTCTGGTAAGGCTGGCATCTGTGTATACACAAAATGGTTGTTCATAATCTGGATACACAAGGAAGCGTTAGGTAATACCTCTTTCAAGTTTTCGAAAGCCGCTTGTTGACATTCGTGCCACTCCGCCGGAGCATTGTGTATCGGCGCGGCTATCCTCGCAAACTTCTTACTAAATCTCCAGTAATATCCAGCGAATCCTAAGAATCTGTGAACCTCCTCAACAGTTGAAGGTGTCAGACAATCTCGGACAGCTTGAATTGTATCGGGGTCGGGTGACATTCCTTGATTGCGCACTATATGTTCGAGATACTTCACTGATGGTTTTTATAAGGATTCATAGGACAGTGAGCACAGTTTACCCAGGGCACACAGAATGCATACAGTCATGATACGTGACGTTGAGGAAGAGCCGTAACCCCTGACAATGCCACGGATCAATACAGTTGGGGGCAATTCCGGCTATGGGCCGTTATAGAGTGACAGACAGTATAATGTTCGTCTACATCGTCTTTTTTTTCCTCGTGCTCCATAGAGGTGCGCAGGAAAATCAGCAATGTATCCGTGACCATAGTGGAATAATGGGGGTCATTCCGAGTTGATCGTAGCTGTGCTAAATTTAGCACAGCTACGATCATTCACACGGACATGCGGGGGGACGCCCAGCACAGGGCTAGTCCGCCCCGCATGTCAGTGCCGGCCCAAAACCCCCCCCCCACAGAAGTGCAAAGGCATTGCACAGCGGCAATGCCCTTGCACTTCAAGAGTAGCTCCCGACCAGCGCAGCTTTAGCGTGCTGGCCGGGAGCTACTCGTCACTCCCCGGACTGCAGCGGCTGCATGTGACATCATGCAGCCGCCGCGGCCCGCCCCCCAATGGTCCGGCCACGCCTGCGTTGGCTGGACCGCGGCCCCTAAACGGCGGCTAACCGCTGCCATCCAGCCCCCTCCCGCCTAGTGACCTCCTCTGCCTCAGAGGCGATCGCTAGGCAATGACGGTGGCACTCCGCCCTAATTTAATTAACCCCATAGAGGCAGATTAAATCTGCAGTCAGGTCCCATTGGCTACTCACCTGATGTGAGTGCAGGAAAGCCGTGATAATGTTTGCTTGCACCAGAGATGGAGACAACAATAGGGATGGTCATACCCACCGAAATACCTGGAAATGCACGCAGCGGCACATCGGACGCTCGCGGCTGATTGAAATCTGCCCCATATTTGGAATCATTATACTTCGGTGCTTCTCTCACCACAGGCATTACAGTAGGGTAACTGCACAAGTGTTACACAAAACAGAGACCTCATTTTACCTTTAAAAAAATAATAATATATATATATATATATATATATATATATATATTTATTACAATTCTACTGTAAAAAAAAACCCAACAATATAAAGTACAAATGTATTAAATAATAATAAATAAATAAATTCTCAATTAAAAGTAAGCTCCCAAAGCAAAAAAAAATTCCTTTCTGGCCCCCAATGGGGGTCATTCCGAGTTGATCGCTTGCTAGCAGTTTTTAGCAGCCGTGAAAACGCATTGTCGCCACCCACGGGGGAGTGTATTTTCTCTTTGCAGAAGTGCGAACGCCTGTGCAGCCGAGCGCCTGCAAAATCATTTTGTGCAAAACAAGACCAGCCCTGTAGTTACTTATCCTGTGCAATGATTCTAACGTTGGAGGGTTGGCTTTTGACGTCACACACCCGCCCAGCGAAAGCCCAGCCACGCCTGCGTTTTTTCTGCCACGCCTGCGTTTTTCTAAGCACTCCCTGAAAACGGTCAATTGACACCCAGAAATGCCCGCTTCATGTCAATCTTCCTGCGTTCGGCCGTGCGACTGGAATGTTCGTTACACTCTGTGCAAACACACGATGCTCATTGTACCCGTACGACGCGCCTGCGCATTGCGGTGCATACGCATGCGCAGAAATGCCGATTTTTAGCCTGATCGCTGCGGTGCGAACAACGGCAGCTATCAATCAACTCTGAATGACCCCCCATACCCTTCGCACATGCAGCTATATCCCAGTTTTTTGCACATAAATGCGCTTCAACCTGGGATTTCTGCATATGTTAAAGGAAACAACCCCAGATTAAGGGATCTATTTACTAAGCCTTGGACGGTGATAAAGTACCAGCCAATCAGCTCCTGCCATGTAACAGGCTGTGTTTGAAAAAATGACAGTTAGGAGCTGATTGGCTGGTACTTTATCTCCATCCAAGGCTTAGTAAATAGAGCTCTAAGTCCCAGGTCCACGATTCTGCTCCCTACCAGGGTCATGCGGCTGAGACCCTGTAATTTGCCATCTTGATAGACCCAGCAAAATCCCAGCTCGCATATCTGAAAGCGGCGTCACAGTGCATGTTTTCCAGATCTCCTCAGTATCACAATATAATTAGCACCACCTGTGGATCTTTTTAAAAAGTGTGTTAGCCAGTAATGAATACACCTGCGCACCATCTAGGAGATCTGGAAAACATGCACTGTTAGTGATGCCTGTGAACCTGGAGTTAGGAAACATTGTATTACAGCAGTGGCTCCCAAATGCGGCCCTTAAGGCATCCCAACAGGCCAGATTTTAGGGATATCCCTGCTTGTGCACAGACGGTATAATCAAACTGACTGAGGCACTATTTAAGTTACCTGTGCCTAAGCATGGATATCCTGAAAACCTGGACTGTTGGGGTGCCTTGAGGACTGCGTTTGGGAACCACTGCCCTACAGTGAAGAAGTGCTTGGTTTGTGATCACAGCCTGGGTGATGTGGGAATATGGACAGGTGAGCTGGCCAGCGGTGAGATACTGTATTAGGCCTCAGGCTGGGTGTGGAGGTAAACAAGAGGCAGATCAGCTACTCTCACCTGTCTCCGGAGGCTCCCGGGGGATCTGACAAGCCTCTTCTTGTAGCTGTAAATGTTTCACATGGAAACAACAACCAGTGACTTACGTCACTGAAACATGGTAAACAACATACAGTACGAACAGTAGATTTCCATACGACTAAAAGTCTCTGTTAACATTGCTAGATAGAAGTCTTTCCGTGACCGGGCTTTAATACCAAATACGTTATCCGTAATTCCTACGAATGTCACATTATCCCCCGGCATTCCTCATCTCGCTCATTGTTCAGCAGAGCCCCTTATAGTAGCAGGAGGGAAACAAGTGGTGGTGCTGTCTGTGTGTATAGCATTACCACGTACAGTGATAGCAGCAGTTACTTTTTTGGTGTCTTTTTGTTCATAAAATTAAGTATCAACTACAGTTTGTGCATCATTTTATATTTCCTGCTCTGTACTAACAGCCTAATGCAGATTTCTCAGAACTCTCCGGCATTAATCACTTTATGAATATAGATCCCTCTCTCGTAGCCTCCGCCTGGCTCCAGAAACTAACACCGTGCGCACGCACAACCGTCCTGATTAGCGGGGACCGTCCTGTAATCCTGTGATTGGAACATTTCTACCGGAGTTACAGTATTTACACCTGTGCAGTCCGTCTTATCAGCTACCTCCTCCGCGTGCAGCAATATACAGTACGGTGTCTCTGATAATCACGCCCACTGATGGGGTTTGTGTTTTATTTGTGTATTTAGACATTTTTTCCAATTACTTATTTTTCCATTAAAAAATAAATTCTGTAAACAAAAAGTGTCTCCAACGCCCAAGACAATCTGTATGCATACAGCTCAGCCACCTGTGTGAGATGGAGAAATACTCTAGGTAACAATGTGTTCCGTTAAAACACGGATATGGTAACGTATATTGGGGGTCATTCCGAGTTGTTCGCTCAGTAAATTTCTTCGCATCGCAGCGATTTTCGCTTAGTGCGCATGCGCAATGTTCGCACTGCGACTGCGCCAAGTAAATTTGCTATGCAGCAAGGAATTTTACTCACGGCTTTTTCTTCGTTCTGGTGATCGTAATGTGATTGACAGGAAGTGGGTGTTTCTGGACGGAAACTGGCCGTTTTATGGGTGTGTGTGAAAAAACGCTACCGTTTCTGGGAAAAACGCGGGAGTGTCTGGAGAAACGGAGGAGTGTCTGGCCGAACGCTGGGTGTGTTTGTGACGTCAAACCAGGAACGACAAGCACTGAACTGATCGCACTGGCAGAGTAAGTCTCGAGCTACTCAGAAACTGCACAGAGAAGTCTTATCGCAACATTGCGAATCTTTCGTTCGCAATTTTAAGAAGCTAAGATTCACTCCCAGTAGGCGGCGGCTTAGCGTGTGCAATGCTGCTAAAAGCAGCTTGCGAGCGAACAACTCGGAATGACCCCCATTAAATGTAGCCACCTACAGATGTGTCCTCATACATCTAGCCTCGATACGCCATGCAGCGGGGGTGCCTGTCACCAGTGAGCTGATAGGTGGGTGCAGGGCCGGCTCCAGGCCTACTAGCACCCTGTGCGAGAAAATGTAAAAGCGCCCCCTCCCATACGCTCCCGGAAAAGTGGGTGTGGCCTCTGAAAAAGTGGGCGGGGCCTCACAACTTCATATTATCACACTATAAATAAATAAATATATTTTCACACCCCCTCTACGCACACAATTAGCAGCATTACACATAACAGCTACAGTAGTGTTCCTTACACACAATGGCCCTCATTCCGAGTTGATCGGTCGCAAGGCGAATTTAGCAGAGTTACACACGCTAAGCCGCCGCCTACTGGGAGTGAATCTTAGCTTCTTAAAATTGCGACCGATGTATTCGCAATATTGCGATTACTAACTACTTAGCAGTTTCAGAGTAGCTCCAGACTTACTCTGCCTGTGCGATCAGTTCAGTGCTTGTCGTTCCTGGTTGACGTCACAAACACACCCAGCGTTCGCCCAGGCACTCCCACCGTTTCTCCAGCCACTCCTGCGTTTTTTCCGGAAACGGTAGCGTTTTCAGCCACACGCCCCTAAAACGCCGTGTTTCCGCCCAGTAACACCCATTTCCTGTCAATCACATTACGATCGCCGGAGCGAAGAAAAAGCCGTGAGTAAAAATACTTTCTTCATAGTAAAGTTACTTGGCGCAGTCGCAGTGCGAACTTTGCGCATGCGTACTAAGCGGATTTTCACTGCGATGCGATGAAAAAGAACGAGCGAACAACTCGGAATGAGGGCCAATGTCTCCAGTATAGTGACAGCTACACGTAATGTCTACAGTAGTGCAGTGCCAGATAGACATGACATGCCGCGCAGCAGTGCCAGCTACACATGACATGCCCCCCAGCAGTGCCAGATAGACATGATATACCCCCAGCAGTGCCAGATAGACAGGACATGCCCTGCTGCAGTGCCAGCTACACATGATATGCCCCCCCAGCAGTGCCAGCTACACATGATAGTGTTCACTCTAGGATTTTTTTAGGGCAGGGGTGCTGATCACGGGGAGGGCACATTGTGCATTTGGGAGGGCACATATTTAAGTTAGAAGGGAAAAATTATGTACATACTGTAATGCTTGTTGCCCCGTTCAAAATCACGGACCTTGCACGCCGAAGGCGCGCATCAAAAATTTAGGGGCGTTGCTTCGTGGGGAAGGGACGCGGCCACATAATAGTGGCAATTCGCATTACACCACACAGTAGTGCAGCTAATACACATTGCACCAGGTAGAACCTCCTATACACACTGCACCAGGCAGAGTACGTTAGACACTTTGTGCCAGGCAGAGCACGTTAGACACTTTGCACCAGGCAGAGCACATTAGACACTTTGCGCCAGGCAGAGCACGTTAGACACTTTGCGCCAGGCAGAGCACGTTAGACACTTTGCGCCAGGCAGAGCACGTTAGACACTTTGCACCAGGCAGAGCACATTAGACACTTTGCGCCAGGCAGAGCACGTTAGACACTTTGCGCCAGGCAGAGCACGTTAGACACTTTGCGCCAGGCAGAGCACGTTAGACACTTTGCGCCAGGCAGAGCACGTTAGACACTTTGCGCCAGGCAGAGCATGTTAGACACTTTGCGCCAGGTATTGCACTGAGACATGGGAACACTACATGATATGCCCCCCAGCCGTGCCAGCTAGACACGACATGCCCCCCAGCCGTGCCAGATGCACATGACATGCCCCCCAGCAGTGCCAAATGCACATGACATGCCCCCCCAGCAGTGCCAAATGCACATGACATGCCCCCCCAGTAGTGCGAGAAACATAATTGCCCCCACAGTGCCAGATACATAAATGTCCCCCACAGTGCCAGATATATAAATGTCCCCCACAGTGCCAGATACATAAATGCCCCCCCACAGTGCCAGATACATAAATGCCCCCCACAGTGCCAGATACATAAATACCCCCCACAGTGCCAGATATATAAATGCCCCCCACAGTGCCAGATATGCCCCCACAGTCCCAGATAGATAAATGACCCCACAGTGCCAGATACATTAATGCCCCCTCACAGTGCCAGATAAATGCCCCCACAGTGCCAGATACATTAATGCCCCCTCACAGTGCCAGATAAATGCCGCCACAGTGCCAGATACATAAATGCCCCCCCAGTGCCAGATATGCCCCCACAGACCCAGATAGATACATGACCCCACAGTGCCAGATACATTAATGCCCCCTCACAGTGCACAGATAAATGCCCGCACAGTGCCAGATAAATGTCCCCCACAGTGCCAGATACATTAATGCCCCCTCACAGTGCACAGATAAATGCCCGCACAGTGCCAGATAAATGTCCCCCACAGTGCCAGATACATTAATGCCCCCCCCCCCCCCCCAAGTGCCAGATATGCCCCCACAGTCCCAGATAGATACATGACCCCACAGTGCCAGAAATGCCCCCACAGTGCCAGATAAATGCCCCCCCCCCCCAGTGCCAGATAAATGCCCCCCACAGTGCCACATATGCCCCCAGGCCCCCCAGTACCTGCTGTGCCGAGGGAGGGGGAGTGCTGCTGTGCGCGCCGCTGTCTGACTGTGCGCGCTGTGCGGCGCCGGTGTCTGACATCAGGGGAGATCAGGGCCGGCTCCAGGCTCCGATATGGCGGCGCCAGCGCGCGGCGCCCTTTAAGGGTGGCGCCCTGCGCGGCCGCTCGAGTCGAACATGCCTTGAGCCGGCCCTGGGTGGGTGTTAGGTGGGATTGGGATACGGAGGATAAAAGCAATGTGTATATAAAGTAGTCCAGTCATTTATAATTGTATCGCTTGGGAGGCACATTTATCAGTGATCGCATATTCCGCGCGCTCTGCGTGATATTAGCGCCCAGTATTGTATGGCAATATGCGATCCTATCACCTGAATGTATGATTGTGCACCCACCGGGGCAGAGGCTCTGAAAGGAGCTTGTCCCTGCGATGTGCTCTGCGAGCCGCCGGGGGTCTGCTCATGCACGGTCACCCAGAATGCACTGCACAGCGGACACTTCCGGGGGGGAATTCCAGGGGAGCCCTCTGCCTGGCCAGCTATGCGATGTGTACAACAGGCTACTGCCATCTTCAGACCAATGGGGGTCATTCCGAGTTGTTCGCTCGCAAGCTGCTTTTAGCAGCAGTGCACACGCTAAGCCGCCGCCTACTGGGAGTGAATCTTAGCTTATCAAAATTGCGAACGAAAGATTAGCAGAATTGCGAATAGACACTTCTTAGCAGTTTCTGAGTAGCTCCAGACTTACTCGGCATCTGCGATCAGTTCAGTGCTTGTCGTTCCTGGTTTGACGTCACAAACACACCCAGCGTTCGCCCAGACACTCCTCCGTTTCTCCAGCCACTCCCGCGTTTTTCCCAGAAACGGTAGCGTTTTTTCGCACACACCCATAAAACGGCCAGTTTCTGCCCAGAAACACCCACTTCCTGTCAATCACACTCCGATCACCAGAACGAAGAAAAAACCTCGTAATGCCGTGAGTAAAATACCTAACTGCATAGCAAATTTACTTGGTGCAGTCGCACTGCGGACATTGCGCATGCGCATTAGTGACTAATCGCTCCGTTGCGACAAAAAAATAACGAGCGAACAACTCGGAATGACCCCCAATATCGGGAACGCTTTGCAATCTTGATATTGGTAAATCTGGCAGCATCACATCCCTGTAGAAACCTATGGGGGACGCGGCTGCCGGCGGGATTGGAGGGATCACAGCAGGTATTGGAGATATCTGCTGTGGTCCTGAACATTTGCAGAATAGAAATATACAATGAGAAATGGGCCCCTTAGTCTCTTGTGGCTATAAACATTTTTGCCATATATATTTATGTTACACAGTAGGGGAGGCATTCATTTTGCCGGCTGTCAGGATCCCGGCGCCAGGATACCGACGCCAGAATCCCGACACCTGATGAAATACCTGTGGTCGGAATCCCAGCCGCTGACCAGAATTCCCACTCGGGTTGTGGTCCACGCCACCACCTGAGGGGCAATATAACCATGTGTGTGACCGAAGGTGGCAACCGAAGCCACTGGTACTGAATTGTGGCAAGCCCGCGAGGGGACACGATGTGCGTGCTGCCGGCATTCCAGCTTTCAGGATCCCGGCATCGGTCTCCTGACCGCTGGGATCCCGGCAGCCAGGATGTCCTACAGAATCCCACAGGGATCTAGTGTTTATTCTAGCACCCTGCACCTTTCAAATCCTGTGCAGTTCCTCTTTCCTGCCTGGGGTGTCGCTCTCTGCTCTGGTGCATCTTAGCACACACAGGTCTGTATCACAGCACTCAGTTACAGATCAGAGTGTGCAGAGAAGCATCACAGCAGAGAGCGACACCCCTGGCAGGAAGAGGAACTGCATCAGTTTTGAAAGGTGCAGGGTGCTAGAATGAACACTAGGGATCTGATATTCCTTCAGGCAGGAAAGCATTATGCACAGTATAGTTATTTAATAACACAGTTGCGCTTCTGACAACCTTGCAGTGTACAGTATGTGTCTTACAAATACATCTGACTGCTCAGGGCTGATAGACTCACACAATATTCACACAATGTGACATTTATTGTATTGTTGTACATTTCAGCAGGACAGATACCAGATTCCCTCCCACAGCACTTTCACCAGCCGGTAAGCTGCAGTATTCTATGCCACGTTCCCAGTGGGCCATACTCTACATAACATATTAAACTCTCCAATCCTCTGCGTCGCTGTACACATAACTGCGACTTCAGCAGCCTGACTGTTTCCTCTCTGTCTGATTATGTGATGTCTGTTTACACTTATTTATACTGAATACCACGCTGCTCGTCTGACCTGCAGTCCTGTAACTTAGCGTGGTGTAGTGATATATCGTCTGTCTCATTACAAGTGTGGGGGAGAGCCGTTTATGCATTCAAAATGGGTCTGAGACACGTTGCTGGAAACCAATAACACGCATAGTGGCATATTAATTCAGTGCCAGGAGTAGGCCTTTTCCAGTACAATTCTTTACACCTTTTGTCGACGACTACGAGCAATCTACGGGGGTAAATCTGAGTTGATCGCAGCAGCAAGTTTGTTAGCAATTGGGCAAAACCATGTGCACTGCAGGTGGGGCAGATATAACATGTGCAGAGAGAGTTAGATTTGGGTGGGTCATATTGTTTCTGTGCAGGGTAAATACTGGCTGCTTTATTTTTACACTGCAATTTAGATTTCAGTTTGAACACACCCCACCCAAATCTAACTCTCTCTGCACATGTTACATCTGTCCCTCCTGCAGTGCACATGGGGGGTAATTCCAAGTTGATCGCAGCAGGATTTTTGATAGCAATTGGGCAAAACCATGTGCACTGCAGGGGAGGCAGATATAACGTGCAGAAAGAGTTAGATTTGGGTGGGTTATATTGTTTCTGTGCAGGGTAAATACTGGCTGCTTTATTTTTACACTGCAAATTAGATTGCAGATTGAACACACCCCACCCAAATCTAGCTCTCTCTGCACATGTTATATCTCGAAAGTTACATGTTTCACAAGATGCTCAGCCGTCGGCCCCATTCTCTGTGTTTTCCGGCCATGGAATTGGAAGCTAGACATTCTAATTCTGCTTCTTAGCTCTGTGATCTATACATGTAGAGCAGCGTTACTTGTAAACTAAAACTGTTTTCTGTGCCTGTGTCCTGAATTATTCAGACTGGTTGCACTGAGCGAGGCAGGAATGGCAGGAATTGAGTTCATCTATAAGCAGAAAGCCTGATGCAGGATTTGTATATTCAGATGAATTCCCAGCCCGCTAAATGCTGATGAGAAAAATCAGAAAATATTAACATTTCCATCACGGTAAATCCTCATTCAGTTTGCATTGACATTGCTAGGTGATATAAATGTTTCCAGCTGAGCACTAGAGGATGCAGAATTGTGAGGAACCTGCTGGGGACGAGGTACAGAACACCCGATTATCCGGCCTTTACACAGAAGGCAACTCGCAGGCATTAGCCGTATCAAATGGGTTATTTATTTTACTGAGGCGGATTAATAATTCAGCAGAGCTTCGCGCCAGAAGGCAGCTTGTTGTTTTGTTTTAACATATATATTTTTTATATCTTATTTGTGATATCAGCCGCTGTGTTGTGGCAACGCTAGCTGACGCTTTTCCCATTGAGTTGCCTGAGACGACCTCTCATCTTAAAGTGCGCCTGTCATGCAGTTGTGAAAAATGGATTGCTCTCGTCTCAGTACAGTCAGAGTAAAGGCCTCATTGCAGTGTAAATAATTGATGTGTTTGTTATTTACTGAATGTCCTATAGAATCTAGTGATGCAGCCGACATACTGTATAACTGGCCACATAAACCACCGTCCTTGTACTGCAGTTCATCAAACCTTTAATCTGACAGACACTACCCATAGCGGGGTACGTTCAGGATGCCGGCGGTCGGTATCCTGGCAGCCGAAATTCCGCAGCGGGAATCCAGATGCGCGGCTGGAATCTCGACATCAGTGGAAACGCCGACTTCAGAATCCTGACATCCGTGACGTAAGTATGCCAGGTACTGTTAGGGATAGGCCTGGGGGGGGGGGGGGGTTAGGCATCACAGGGGAGGGAAGGGGAGGGTAAGGCTGTGGGGAAGGGAGGGTGACGGTTAGGCGGGGAGGGGAGGGTTAGGCTGTGGGGAAGGGAGGGTGACGGTTAGGCGGGGAGGGGAGGGTTAGGCTGTGGGGAAGGGAGGGTTACGGTTAGGCGGGGAGGGGAGGGTTAGGCTGTGGGGAAGGGAGGGTTACGGTTAGGCGGGGAGGGGAGGGTTAGGCTGTGGGGAAGGGAGGGTAGGGCGGGGAGGGGGGTGGGGTTGGTAGGGATAGGGGGGAAGGTGAATATACTTACCAGACAGCTATTGGGATTCTTGCCATCGGGATGCCGCTGTCGGTCACCTGTATCACCCCCCCATAGCTACGATCTTTACAGGGATGGAAGAACATGCCTGTCTACGGGGTGTGTATTGTGTGACCGGTGGTCAGCATATCAACGCCGGCATAGCGTCAGCGGGCTCGGTGGAAATAGTCCATGTTGGTTGGCATGCCGACCATTGGGATTGCGAGGGTGCGGGACGTGAGGGGAGGTCATGTGACCGGCGGTCTCCTGACATAACAACGGCGGTCTCCACACATAACTACATCTGTCAACGAACTTTGCATCATAAAACGAACAGATCATTAAACCAAGGGCGTCATATACTGTTTCTCTAGAGGCTGAGGAGGAAAACAAAGGACTGTCATGTAAACATCAGGACTGGCTTTTCTTTTACCATAAACGCCATAGACGACTACAGGTGTCCCCAGGCGTGTCACTCTACAGCTGTAAATTGCTTTAATACAATAAAATGTTTATGGTGAGTTTGAAAATGATTTGACAAAAATGTCAATGTTTCCGAAACCAGGCAGAGGGCGCTTCTCTGTTACCAGACCTCCGCAGTCTCCCGTCGCGTGTCAGCTTGTTGGACCTTGCAGGGGTCTCTCTAGAGTGCAGCATCACGGCAGCACCTACCGCCAAGTTTGGCCAGGTCCCTTCTAGGTCCGTTCTGCCTTGAGCGCGGAGCAGATTTCCCCTGCTACACCACTGCTACAAGTTATACATTCTAGAAGCAATGGGCCTGTGTAAAAGCAACAAACAAATGATTCAGATGATGTGAGACGCAGTTTCCCTCCAGAGGCGGCCTTCTGAAAAAACAAGGAACTTAATGGAGAGCCGTAATGGAAATCCACCGAGATTTGCATATAAAATATTGAACTGGAGAAGCATTACCCAGGAAGGCAGATCTCCGAGGCCTGATGAATAAGTCATGCAGTGTTCCTTACTGCACACTGGCTTTCGTCTTCAAGAAACGCACAAATATCTTCTTGTTCATTTTCATATAATTAGCATCTCTGGATTGTTACTAATTTATATATTTACGGTTCCTGGGATTTATTTGAGAGGGGGTTGGGGGGGGGGGGGGGGGTTGCTACATTTCAGATGTTTGGTTTGGGAACGCTTCTTGTGTTTTCTGGACTTGTTTAAAATTTCATGGACTTCAGCTTAGCGCGGCCTGTTAGTAAAGCCATCAGCCGAAGCTTTTGTTCCTCTTTATCCCAGTCATCTTTTAACTACTCTACCAGTGAGTTTGTCCAAAGCAATTAACCCAAATAGCCGCAGTGTAATTACCAAATGACGGCAGTCCGACAGCTGTGCTTGGACCACTTTACCAATTACATCCTGTAGCCAAGTTCTGTAAATGAGGGTATTGTTTGCAATCATTGACTTCCTGCTTTGGGGGGAAAAAAATAACATTTCTCCATAAACTAATTCTGTAATCTAATTTGGTAAAAATGTTTAAATGGTGTAAAAAAAGAAAGAAATAAAAATAAACAAAATTGCGTTCTTTTTTTTAATTGAGTAATTTTATTGATTTTTTTTAAAAGGAATAACCATACATAAGAGAGCACAACGCGCATCTAATAATACAATATAGAATACTTAACAGTGGCTCAAAAGGTCGACCCCAAACAGTCGACCTGTGAAATAGGTAGACACAATCAAAATGCCGACATAGAAATGGTTGACAAATGAAAAGGTCGACGCAATTTTTTTGGGGTGTCAAATTGTAGATTTCGGCACATGACAGTGTACCTTCACTCTTAATTGTAGTCCACGTGGATGGTATAGGATGAAACAGTTGAAAAAGAGCAAAAAAACAAACAAAAAACCACGTCAACCATATGTTGCGTCGGCCATTGTCCTGTCGACCAATTGAACCTGTCGATCTTTTGACCATGTTGACTATATGGTTGACCATAACAGTACAGATGAACAAGAAATAACAAAGTACAGATGTGTTCTCATATACTCTTGCTGCGTTGGCGCCAAGCATCCCTTCTCGGCGTGCCAGGTCACGCGTGAC
Organism: Pseudophryne corroboree; assembly: GCF_028390025.1. Taxonomy (NCBI): domain Eukaryota; kingdom Metazoa; phylum Chordata; class Amphibia; order Anura; family Myobatrachidae; genus Pseudophryne; species Pseudophryne corroboree. The sequence goes on from NC_086451.1 coordinate 11,976,596, forward strand.
TCGGTTTGCACAAATCATCTTTTTGGCGATGTTTCTGCTTGGACTCACATTCCAGCGAAAAGATCCCACATCCATTGATCCCTAATAGGCCCCTCTACAGAGGATTTATTGGACAACAAAAATGAAGGGTTATTACTTTTCCATTCTCATTGCATGTGCATGCCCCAAACGCAGATAGTTACCGTTGTAATCCATACAATACATTGTGCATGTGGAATGCTGTTTTTGGCTGACATTTTCTTATTTATATAACTGTGTGTCATGCCGCATGCTTCTTATAGGGACCCTGGTACTCTCTGGAGTATGGCTGTTGCCCCCACAAAATAGAACCCTGCATTGTTGCGGTGAGCGGTACATTCCTCCCAGCAGGACCGGGCCACACTCTCAGAGCCGCTGCAAGTTCCCATGCACCATCTAGTGGAATGGATTATTTTGCAGTTCCAGCAGGACTTCTACACAAGACGTAGCTATAGGATGCCGGGATCCTGACCGGACCCCCTGTACAACCCTTTCTTATATGCACCTGTGACGTACCTGCATGACGTGGCCATGCCACCATATCCTTTGATAAGCTTATTGTCCTTTACTAAATGGTGCATTGTGCACCTGGGAGGGGTACGGGTCGTTGGGTCGACATGTACTAGGTCGACAGGTCAAAAGGTCAACATGAGTTTTTGTACTTTTTTTGTGTCGTTTTCTTCGTAAAGTGACGGGGAACCCCAGTTAGTGCACCGTGTCCCCTCATATGCTTCGGGCAGGTTACTATTCCTAGTCGTAGTCCACGTGGATCGTAAAGTATGAAAAAGTCCAAAAATGTAGAAAAAAATTTGAAAAACTCATGTCGACTTTTTGACCTGTCAACCTAATGACTGTCGACCCTAAGTGGTGTCGACCCTATGATCGTATCCCCTTGGAATACAGGGGAAATGTTTTCCCTGGAGCCATGTATGATTCGGAGAGTGGTTTTCTAGTAATACTGTATGCTCGCTCCCGGGCTGGTTTCCTTTATCCCACAGAGCGGCCTAGCGCTCTCTGACAATCCTATATAGACGTCTTCCACCCTTACCGTACAGGCGCCACAACTGGAAGCGCTGCAGAATATGTGTGCGCTATATAAATAACTAATAATTAGGTCCAGTGCCATTTTCAGCACAAAGGGGGTCATTCCGAGTTGATCGTAGCTGTGCTAAATTTAGCACAGCTACGATCATGAACTCAGACATGTGGGGGGACGCCCAGCACAGGGCTAGTCCGCCCCGCATGTCAGTGCGCCCCCCCCCCCTGCAGAAGTGCAAAGGCATCGCACAGTGGCGATGCCTTTGCACTTCAAGATTAGCTCCCAACCAGTGCAGCTTTAGCGTGCTGGCCGGGAGCTACTCATCGCTCCACGGCCCATGCGCAGTTCTGACCCGATCGCTACACTGCGAAAAACTGCAGCGTGCAATCGGGTCAGAATGACCCCCAAAGTCCTCATTGGTACCATTTAAACTATCAACTGTAGGTTCCTGCCGTCCTTCAGCCTTCAAGTTGCAGCTGTAGGGTCAGGTAAGACATCCTAATCCAACTCTAACGTAAGACACCATGGGGCACCAGGGTAAGATACCTTTGTGGGCCCCCTTCTGCCTCCCTACATTTGTAAAAGAATTAAAAAAAACATGCAAAAATGGGTTGGAGCCATCCGCGCCACTCCATGCCCGCTGCGCCCTAGGCAGAATCCTAGGTTGCTTAGTAAATGATCCGGCTCCGGATGGAAAAAGGAGCTTTGAGTAATGTTTTTCTTTAATCGGCTTATTTAGGAAGACCCTGAAAAGCCCAATCTGTAAGTTACATTACTGTTCAGTGAAAACAATCTCTGCCTGCGGCTTTCAGGGGTCATTCCGAGTTGATCGCTAGCTGCTTTCGGTCGCAGCACAGCGATCAGGCAAAAAAAATCGGCTTTTCTGCGTATGGGTTGCCGTGCGCACGCGCGAAGCACTTTCACTCAAAACTATGCAGTTTTACACAAGGCCGAGCGACTCATTTCAGTCGCACTGCTGATCGTTGAGTGATTGACAGGAAGTGGGCGTTTCTGGGAGGTAACTGACCGTTTTCCGGGAGTGTGCTAAAAAACGCAGGCGTGTCAGATAAAAACGCAGGAGTGGCTGGGGGAACGGGGGAGTGGCTGGCCGAACGCAGGGCGTGTATGTGACGTCAAAACAGGAACTGAACTGTCTGCAGTGATCGCAGTGTAGGAGTAGGTCTGGAGCTACTCAGAAACTGCATGAATTTTTTTTCGAGCAGTTCTGCTAATCTTTCGTTCGCTATTCTGCTAAGCTAAGATACACTCCCAGAGGGCGGCGGCCTAGCGCGTGCAATGCTGCTAAAAGCAGCTAGCGAGCGAACAACTCGGAACGAGGGCCTTCGTTGGGTCCCAGCAATGGGAGTCACGTCTAGTGTTAGCTGCCCAACCCTTTACATGAGGTCATGCATCAGATCCGACGACAAATTGCTCACTGTGTACCCAGCTTAAGCAAAATTGTATTTTGGACCTATTTATCACCTTTTTAAAAAATATTTAACCAAAGTATAGTAAATAGCAAAATTGCCTTTATGCTGCCTAATACTAGCAATATTGCCACAGAATAAGAGTACTTGCCAACTATGTTTTGTTGTATGGTTTGTGATATTGCTCCGTCATTGTTTATAGTCTATAATTGCATCAATTGCTGCTCCGCAGATGTGACCAGAGAAGGCGCCGACCCTTACTGTACGACGTCAGGTGCGAGAGAGGCGCGTGGCCGCGTGTCTTCGCCAAGCAGTATTCTCGACTTAATCTGGCTCCATAAATTCCCCCTTTAATTGCCTGTGCTGAGCCATAATCAGGCAGGGCTGCGTTCTGCACTTCAAGAACTTGTTTTATTGTAGGTTCAATTAGCAGAAATGAGAGGCCGCGCTCAGATACAGGCTACACAATTATGTTTGATTACTGTAATTAAGGTTGTGCTGAATAGTACATATTGTGATATAAGGTAATTGCATGCAAATAACCGGCACAAAACATTAAGGCAAATTCTCTCATACCCGTGATTTGCTAAATATCTCATTTGGAAAAAGGAAAGGTATCGCGTTAACCCTCCGATGCTGGGAAACCTCGCGGTTTATGCGATGCCCTCCTAATAAGGAGATGTAGAGAACACATTATTAGTAGAGATGAGCGCCGGAAATTTTTCGGGTTTTGTGTTTTGGGTTCGGTTCCGCGGCCGTGTTTTGGGTTCGACCGCGTTTTGGCAAAACCTCACCAAATTTTTTTTGTCGGATTCGGGTGTGTTTTGGATTCGGGTGTTTTTTTCAAAAAACCCTAAAAAACAGCTTAAATCATAGAATTTGGGGGTCATTTTGATCCCAAAGTATTATTAACCTCAAAAACCATAATTTCCACTCATTTTCAGTCTATTCTGAATACCTCACACCTCACAATATTATTTTTAGTCCTAAAATTTGCACCGAGGTCGCTGTGTGAGTAAGATAAGCGACCCTAGTGGCCGACACAAACACCGGGCCCATGTAGGAGTGGCACTGCAGTGTCACGCAGGATGGCCCTTCCAAAAAACCCTCCCCAAACAGCACATGACGCAAAGAAAAAAAGAGGCGCAATGAGGTAGCTGACTGTGTGAGTAAGATAAGCGACCCTAGTGGCCGACACAAACACCGGGCCCATCTAGGAGTGGCACTGCAGTGTCACGCAGGATGTCCCTTCCAAAAAACCCTCCCCAAACAGCACATGACGCAAAGAAAAAAAGAGGCGCAATGAGGTAGCTGACTGTGTGAGTAAGATAAGCGACCCTAGTGGCCGACACAAACACCGGGCCCATCTAGGAGTGGCACTGCAGTGTCACGCAGGATGGCCCTTCCAAAAAACCCTCCCCAAACAGCACATGACGCAAAGAAAAAAAGAGGCGCAATGAGGTAGCTGACTGTGTGAGTAAGATAAGCGACCCTAGTGGCCGACACAAACACCGGGCCCATCTAGGAGTGGCACTGCAGTGTCACGCAGGATGTCCCTTCCAAAAAACCCTCCCCAAACAGCACATGACGCAAAGAAAAAAAGAGGCGCAATGAGGTAGCTGACTGTGTGAGTAAGATAAGCGACCCTAGTGGCCGACACAAACACCGGGCCCATCTAGGAGTGGCACTGCAGTGTCACGCAGGATGGCCCTTCCAAAAAACCCTCCCCAAACAGCACATGACGCAAAGAAAAAAAGAGGCGCAATGAGGTAGCTGACTGTGTGAGTAAGATAAGCGACCCTAGTGGCCGACACAAACACCGGGCCCATCTAGGAGTGGCACTGCAGTGTCACGCAGGATGGCCCTTCCAAAAAACCCTCCCCAAACAGCACATGACGCAAAGAAAAATAAAAGAAAAAAGAGGTGCAAGATGGAATTGTCCTTGGGCCCTCCCACCCACCCTTATGTTGTATAAACAGGACACGCACACTTTAACCAACCCATCATTTCAGTGACAGGGTCTGCCACACGACTGTGACTGATATGACGGGTTGGTTTGGACCCCCCCCAAAAAAGAAGCAATTAATCTCTCCTTGCACAAACTGGCTCTACAGAGGCAAGATGTCCACCTCATCATCATCCTCCGATATATCACCGTGTACATCCCCCTCCTCACAGATTATCAATTCGTCCCCACTGGAATCCACCATCTCAGCTCCCTGTGTACTTTGTGGAGGCAATTGCTGCTGGTCAATGTCTCCGCGGAGGAATTGATTATAATTCATTTTAATGAACATCATCTTCTCCACATTTTCTGGATGTAACCTCGTACGCCGATTGCTGACAAGGTGAGCGGCGGCACTAAACACTCTTTCGGAGTACACACTTGTGGGAGGGCAACTTAGGTAGAATAAAGCCAGTTTGTGCAAGGGCCTCCAAATTGCCTCTTTTTCCTGCCAGTATAAGTACGGACTGTGTGACGTGCCTACTTGGATGCGGTCACTCATATAATCCTCCACCATTCTTTCAATGTTGAGAGAATCATATGCAGTGACAGTAGACGACATGTCCGTAATCGTTGTCAGGTCCTTCAGTCCGGACCAGATGTCAGCATCAGCAGTAGAGATGAGCGCCTGAAATTTTTCGGGTTTTGTGTTTTGGTTTTGGGTTCGGTTCCGCGGCCGTGTTTTGGGTTCGACCGCGTTTTGGCAAAACCTCACCGAATTTTTTTTGTCGGATTCGGGTGTGTTTTGGATTCGGGTGTTTTTTTAAAAAAACACTAAAAAACAGCTTAAATCATAGAATTTGGGGGTCATTTTGATCCCATATTATTATTAACCTCAAAAACCATAATTTCCACTCATTTTCAGTCTATTCTGAATACCTCACACCTCACAATATTATTTTTAGTCCTAAAATTTGCACCAAGGTCGCTGGATGACTAAGCTAAGCGACACTAGTGGCCGACACAAACACCTGGCCCATCTAGGAGTGGCACTGCAGTGTCACGCAGGATGTCCCTTCCAAAAAACCCTCCCCAATCAGCACATGACGCAAAGAAAAAAAGAGGCGCAATGAGGTAGCTGACTGTGTGAGTAAGATAAGCGACCCTAGTGGCCGACACAAACACCGGGCCCATTTAGGAGTGGCACTGCAGTGTCACGCAGGATGTCCCTTCCAAAAAACCCTCCCCAATCAGCACATGACGCAAAGAAAAAAAGAGGCGCAATGAGGTAGCTGACTGTGTGAGTAAGATTAGCGACCCTAGTGGCCGACACAAACACCGGGCCCATTTAGGAGTGGCACTGCAGTGTCACGCAGGATGTCCCTTCCAAAAAACCCTCCCCAATCAGCACATGACGCAAAGAAAAAAAGAGGCGCAATGAGGTAGCTGACTGTGTGAGTAAGATTAGCGACCCTAGTGGCCGACACAAACACCGGGCCCATTTAGGAGTGGCACTGCAGTGTCACGCAGGATGTCCCTTCCAAAAAACCCTCCCCAAACAGCACATGACGCAAAGAAAAATAAAAGAAAAAAGAGGTGCAAGATGGAATTGTCCTTGGGCCCTCCCACCCACCCTTATGTTGTATAAACAAAACAGGACATGCACACTTTAACCAACCCATCATTTCAGTGACAGGGTCTGCCACACGACTGTGACTGATATGACGGGTTGGTTTGGACCCCCCCCAAAAAAGAAGCAATTAATCTCTCCTTGCACAAACTGGCTCTACAGAGGCAAGATGTCCACCTCATCATCACCCTCCGATATATCACCGTGTACATCCCCCTCCTCACAGATTATCAATTCGTCCCCACTGGAATCCACCATCTCAGCTCCCTGTGTACTTTGTGGAGGCAATTGCTGCTGGTCAATGTCTCCGCGGAGGAATTGATTATAATTCATTTTAATGAACATCATCTTCTCCACATTTTCTGGATGTAACCTCGTACGCCGATTGCTGACAAGGTGAGCGGCGGCACTAAACACTCTTTCGGAGTACACACTTGTGGGAGGGCAACTTAGGTAGAATAAAGCCAGTTTGTGCAAGGGCCTCCAAATTGCCTCTTTTTCCTGCCAGTATAAGTACGGACTGTGTGACGTGCCTACTTGGATGCGGTCACTCATATAATCCTCCACCATTCTTTCAATGGTGAGAGAATCATATGCAGTGACAGTAGACGACATGTCCGTAATCGTTGTCAGGTCCTTCAGTCCGGACCAGATGTCAGCATCAGCAGTCGCTCCAGACTGCCCTGCATCACCGCCAGCGGGTGGGCTCGGAATTCTGAGCCTTTTCCTCGCACCCCCAGTTGAGGGAGAATGTGAAGGAGGAGATGTTGACAGGTCGCGTTCCGCTTGACTTGACAATTTTCTCACCAGCAGGTCTTTCAACCCCAGCAGACTTGTGTCTGCCGGAAAGAGAGATCCAAGGTAGGCTTTAAATCTAGGATCGAGCACGGTGGCCAAAATGTAGTGCTCTGATTTCAACAGATTGACCACCCGTGAATCCTTGTTAAGCGAATTAAGGGCTCCATCCACAAGTCCCACATGCCTAGCGGAATCGCTCCGTGTTAGCTCCTCCTTCAATGTCTCCAGCTTCTTCTGCAAAAGCCTGATGAGGGGAATGACCTGACTCAGGCTGGCAGTGTCTGAACTGACTTCACGTGTGGCAAGTTCAAAGGGCATCAGAACCTTGCACAACGTTGAAATCATTCTCCACTGCGCTTGAGACAGGTGCATTCCACCTCCTATATCGTGCTCAATTGTATAGGCTTGAATGGCCTTTTGCTGCTCCTCCAACCTCTGAAGCATATAGAGGGTTGAATTCCACCTCGTTACCACTTCTTGCTTCAGATGATGGCAGGGCAGGTTCAGTAGTTTTTGGTGGTGCTCCAGTCTTCTGTACGTGGTGCCTGTACGCCGAAAGTGTCCCGCAATTTTTCTGGCCACCGACAGCATCTCTTGCACGCCCCTGTCGTTTTTTAAATAATTCTGCACCACCAAATTCAAGGTATGTGCAAAACATGGGACGTGCTGGAATTTGCCCATATTTAATGCACACACAATATTGCTGGCGTTGTCCGATGCCACAAATCCACATGAGAGTCCAATTGGGGTAAGCCATTCCGCGATGATCTTCCTCAGTTGCCGTAAGAGGTTTTCAGCTGTGTGCGTATTCTGGAAACCGGTGATACAAAGCGTAGCCTGCCTAGGAAAGAGTTGGCGTTTGCGAGATGCTGCTACTGGTGCCGCCGCTGCTGTTCTTGCGGCGGGAGTCCATACATCTACCCAGTGGGCTGTCACAGTCATATAGTCCTGACCCTGCCCTGCTCCACTTGTCCACATGTCCGTGGTTAAGTGGACATTGGGTACAACTGCATTTTTTAGGACACTGGTGAGTCTTTTTCTGAGGTCCGTGTACATTCTCGGTATCGCCTGCCTAGAGAAGTGGAACCTAGATGGTATTTGGTAACGGGGGCACACTGCCTCAATAAATTGTCTAGTTCCCTGTGAACTAACGGCGGATACCGGACGCACGTCTAACACCAACATAGTTGTCAAGGCCTCAGTTATCCGCTTTGCAGCAGGATGACTGCTGTGATATTTCATCTTCCTCGCAAAGGACTGTTGAACAGTCAATTGCTTACTGGAAGTAGTACAAGTGGGCTTACGACTTCCCCTCTGGGATGACCATCGACTCCCAGCAGCAACAACAGCAGCGCCAGCAGCAGTAGGCGTTACACGCAAGGATGCATCGGAGGAATCCCAGGCAGGAGAGGACTCGTCAGAATTGCCAGTGACATTGCCTGCAGGACTATTGGCATTCCTGGGGAAGGAGGAAATTGACACTGAGGGAGTTGGTGGGGTGGTTTGCGTAAGCTTGGTTAAAAGAGGAAGGGATTTACTGGTCAGTGGACTGCTTCCGCTGTCACCCAAAGTTTTTGAACTTGTCACTGACTTATTATGAATGCGCTGCAGGTGACGTATAAGGGAGGATGTTCCGAGGTGGTTAACGTCCTTACCCCTACTTATTACAGCTTGACAAAGGGAACACACGGCTTGACACCTGTTGTCCGCATTTCTGTTGAAATAGTTCCACACCGAAGAGCTGATTTTTTTGGTATTTTCACCAGGCATGTCAACGGCCATATTCCTCCCACGGACAACAGGTGTCTCCCCGGGTGCCTGACTTAAACAAACCACCTCACCATCAGAATCCTCCTGGTCAATTTCCTCCCCAGCGCCAGCAACACCCATATCCTCCTCATCCTGGTGTACTTCAACACTGACATCTTCAATCTGACTATCAGGAACTGGACTGCGGGTGCTCCTTCCAGCACTTGCAGGGGGCGTGCAAATGGTGGAAGGCGCATGCTCTTCACGTCCAGTGTTGGGAAGGTCAGGCATCGCAACCGACACAATTGGACTCTCCTTGTGGATTTGGGATTTCGAAGAACGCACAGTTCTTTGCGGTGCTACTGCTTTTGCCAGCTTGAGTCTTTTCATTTTTCTAGCGAGAGGCTGAGTGCCTCCATCCTCATGTGAAGCTGAACCACTAGCCATGAACATAGGCCAGGGCCTCAGCCGTTCCTTGCCACTCCGTGTGGTAAATGGCATATTGGCAAGTTTACGCTTCTCCTCCGACAATTTTATTTTAGGTTTTGGAGTCCTTTTTTTACTGATATTTGGTGTTTTGGATTTGACATGCTCTGTACTATGACATTGGGCATCGGCCTTGGCAGACGACGTTGCTGGCATTTCATCGTCTCGGCCATGACTAGTGGCAGCAGCTTCAGCACGAGGTGGAAGTGGATCTTGATCTTTCCCTAATTTTGGAACCTCAACATTTTTGTTCTCCATATTTTAATAGGCACAACTAAAAGGCACCTCAGGTAAACAATGGAGATGGATGGATACTAGTATACAATTATGGATGGACTGCCGAGTGCCGACACAGAGGTAGCTACAGCCGTGAACTACCGTACTGTGTCTGCTGCTAATATAGACTGGTTGATAAAGAGATGTCGTAGTATGTATGTATGAAGAAGAAAGAAAAAAAAACCACGGTTAGGTGGTATACAATTATGGACGGACTGCCGAGTGCCGACACAGAGGTAGCCACAGCCGTGAACTACCGTACTGTACTGTGTCTGCTGCTAATATAGACTGGTTGATAAAGAGATGTCGTAGTATGTATGTATGAAGAAGAAAGAAAAAAAAACCACGGGTAGGTGGTATACAATTATGGACGGACTGCCGAGTGCCGACACAGAGGTAGCTACAGCCGTGAACTACCGTACTGTACTGTGTCTGCTGCTAATATAGACTGGTTGATAAAGAGATGTAGTAGTATGTATGTATGAAGAAGAAAGAAAAAAAAACCACGGGTAGGTGGTATACAATTATGGACGGACTGCCGAGTGCCGACACAGAGGTAGCCACAGCCGTGAACTACCGTACTGTACTGTGTCTGCTGCTAATATAGACTGGTTGATAAAGAGATGTCGTAGTATGTATGTATGAAGAAGAAAGAAAAAAAAACCACGGTTAGGTGGTATACAATTATGGACGGACTGCCGAGTGCCGACACAGAGGTAGCCACAGCCGTGAACTACCGTACTGTACTGTGTCTGCTGCTAATATAGACTGGTTGATAAAGAGATGTCGTAGTATGTATGTATGAAGAAGAAAGAAAAAAAAAACCACGGTTAGGTGGTATACAATTATGGACGGACTGCCGAGTGCCGACACAGAGGTAGCCACAGCCGCGAACTACCGTACTGTACTGTGTCTGCTGCTAATATAGACTGGTTGATAAAGAGATGTCGTAGTATGTATGTATAAAGAAGAAAGAAAAAAAAACCACGGTTAGGTGGTATACAATTATGGACGGACTGCCGAGTGCCGACACAGAGGTAGCCACAGCCGTGAACTACCGTACTGTACTGTGTCTGCTGCTAATATAGACTGGTTGATAAAGAGATGTAGTAGTATGTATGTATAAAGAAGAAAGAAAAAAAAACCACGGGTAGGTGGTATACAATTATGGATGGACTGCCGAGTGCCGACACAGAGGTAGCTACAGCCGTGAACTACCGTACTGTGTCTGCTGCGACTGGATGATAAATAATGATATAAAAAATATATATATATCACTACTGCAGCCGGACAGGTATATATATTATATAATGACGGACCTGCTGGACACTGTCTGTCAGCAGAATGAGTTTTTTATAGAATAAAAAAAAAAAACCACACAAGTGAAGTCACACGACGAGTGTTTAACTTTTTCAGGCAATCACAATATAGTATACTACTAACTATACTGGTGGTCAGTGTGGTCAGGTCACTGGTCAGTCACACTGGCAGTGGCACTCCTGCAGCAAAAGTGTGCACTGTTTAATTTTAATATAATATGTACTCCTGGCTCCTGCTATAACCTATAACTGGCACTGCAGTGCTCCCCAGTCTCCCCCACAATTATAAGCTGTGTGAGCTGAGCACAGTCAGATATATAATATATACATAGATGATGCAGCACACTGGGCTGAGCAGTGCACACAGATATGGTATGTGACTGTCTTGTACTCCTGGCTCCTGCTATAACCTATAACTGGCACTGCAGTGCTCCCCAGTCTCCCCCACAATTATAAGCTGTGTGAGCTGAGCACAGTCAGATATATAATATATACATAGATGATGCAGGCATGCAGCACACTGGGCTGAGCAGTGCACACAGATATGGTATGTGACTGAGTCACTGTGTGTACCGTTTTTTTCAGGCAGAGAACGGATATATTAAATAAAACAACTGCACTGCTGGTGGTCACTGTGGTCAGTCACTAAACTCTGCACTCTCTTCTACAGTATCAGCCTCAGGTCAATCTCTCTCTCTCTCTCCTAATCTAAATGGAGAGGACGCCAGCCACGTCCTCTCCCTATCAATCTCAATGCACGTGTGAAAATGGCGGCGACGCGCGGCTCCTTATATAGAATCCGAGTCTCGCGAGAATCCGACAGCGTCATGATGACGTTCGGGCGCGCTCGGGTTAACCGAGCAAGGCGGGAAGATCCGAGTCGCTCGGACCCGTGAAAAAAAACATGAAGTTCGTGCGGGTTCGGATTCAGAGAAACCGAACCCGCTCATCTCTAATCAGCAGTCGCTCCAGACTGCCCTGCATCACCGCCAGCGGGTGGGCTCGGAATTCTGAGCCTTTTCCTCGCACCCCCATTTGCGGGAGAATGTGAAGGAGGAGATGTTGACAGGTCGCGTTCCGCTTGACTTGACAATTTTCTCACCAGCAGGTCTTTCAACCCCAGCAGACTTGTGTCTGCCGGAAAGAGAGATCCAAGATAGGTTTTAAATCTAGGATCGAGCACGGTGGCCAAAATGTAGTGCTCTGATTTCAACAGATTGACCACCCGTGAATCCTTGTTAAGCGAATTAAGGGCTCCATCCACAAGTCCCACATGCCTAGCGGAATCGCTCCGTGTTAGCTCCTCCTTCAATGTCTCCAGCTTCTTCTGCAAAAGCCTGATGAGGGGAATGACCTGACTCAGGCTGGCAGTGTCTGAACTGACTTCACGTGTGGCAAGTTCAAAGGGCATCAGAACCTTGCACAACGTTGAAATCATTCTCCACTGCACTTGAGACAGGTGCATTCCACCTCCTATATCGTGCTCAATTGTATAGGCTTGAATGGCCTTTTGCTGCTCCTCCAACCTCTGAAGCATATAGAGGGTTGAATTCCACCTCGTTACCACTTCTTGCTTCAGATGATGGCAGGGCAGGTTCAGTAGTTTTTGGTGGTGCTCCAGTCTTCTGTACGTGGTGCCTGTACGCCGAAAGTGTCCCGCAATTCTTCTGGCCACCGACAGCATCTCTTGCACGCCCCTGTCGTTTTTTAAAAAATTCTGCACCACCAAATTCAAGGTATGTGCAAAACATGGGACGTGCTGGAATTTGCCCATATTTAATGCACACACAATATTGCTGGCGTTGTCCGATGCCACAAATCCACAGGAGAGTCCAATTGGGGTAAGCCATTCCGCGATAATCTTCCTCAGTTGCCGTAAGAGGTTTTCAGCTGTGTGCGTATTCTGGAAAGCGGTGATACAAAGCGTAGCCTGCCTAGGAAAGAGTTGGCGTTTGCGAGATGCTGCTACTGGTGCCGCCGCTGCTGTTCTTGCGGCGGGAGTCCATACATCTACCCAGTGGGCTGTCACAGTCATATAGTCCTGACCCTGCCCTGCTCCACTTGTCCACATGTCCGTGGTTAAGTGGACATTGGGTACAACTGCATTTTTTAGGACACTGGTGAGTCTTTTTCTGACGTCCGTGTACATTCTCGGTATCGCCTGCCTAGAGAAGTGGAACCTAGATGGTATTTGGTAACGGGGGCACACTGCCTCAATAAATTGTCTAGTTCCCTGTGAACTAACGGCGGATACCGGACGCACGTCTAACACCAACATAGTTGTCAAGGCCTCAGTTATCCGCTTTGCAGCAGGATGACTGCTGTGATATTTCATCTTCCTCGCAAAGGACTGTTGGACAGTCAATTGCTTACTGGAAGTAGTACAAGTGGGCTTACGACTTCCCCTCTGGGATGACCATCGACTCCCAGCAGCAACAACAGCAGCGCCAGCAGCAGTAGGCGTTACACGCAAGGATGCATCGGAGGAATCCCAGGCAGGAGAGGACTCGTCAGAATTGCCAGTGACATGGCCTGCAGGACTATTGGCATTCCTGGGGAAGGAGGAAATTGACACTGAGGGAGTTGGTGGGGTGGTTTGCGTGAGCTTGGTTACAAGAGGAAGGGATTTACTGGTCAGTGGACTGCTTCCGCTGTCGGCCAAAGTTTTTGAACTTGTCACTGACTTATTATGAATGCGCTGCAGGTGACGTATAAGGGAGGATGTTCCGAGGTGGTTAACGTCCTTACCCCTACTTATTACAGCTTGACAAAGGGAACACACGGCTTGACAAATGTTGTCCGCATTTCTGGTGAAATACTTCCACACCGAAGAGCTGATTTTTTTGGTATTTTCACCAGGCATGTCAACGGCCATATTCCTCCCACGGACAACAGGTGTCTCCCCGGGTGCCTGACTTAAACAAACCACCTCACCATCAGAATCCTCCTGGTCAATTTCCTCCCCAGCGCCAGCAACACCCATATCCTCCTCATCCTGGTGTACTTCAACACTGAAATCTTCAATCTGACTATCAGGAACTGGACTGCGGGTGCTCCTTCCAGCACTTGCAGGGGGCGTGCAAATGGTGGAAGGCGCATGCTCTTCACGTCCAGTGTTGGGAAGGTCAGGCATCGCAACCGACACAATTGGACTCTCCTTGTGGATTTGGGATTTCGAAGAACGCACAGTTCTTTGCGGTGCTACTGCTTTTGCCAGCTTGAGTCTTTTCATTTTTCTAGCGAGAGGCTGAGTGCCTCCATCCTCATGTGAAGCTGAACCACTAGCCATGAACATAGGCCAGGGCCTCAGCCGTTCCTTGCCACTCCGTGTGGTAAATGGCATATTGGCAAGTTTACGCTTCTCCTCCGGCAATTTTATTTTAGGTTTTGGAGTCCTTTTTTTACTGATATTTGGTGTTTTGGATTTGACATGCTCTGTACTATGCCATTGGGCATCGGCCTTGGCAGACGACGTTGCTGGCATTTCATCGTCTCGGCCATGACTAGTGGCAGCAGCTTCAGCACGAGGTGGAAGTGGATCTTGATCTTTCCCTAATTTTGGAACCTCAACATTTTTGTTTTCCATATTTTAATAGGCACAACTAAAAGGCACCTCAGGTAAACAATGGAGATGGATGGATACTAGTATACAATTATGGATGGACTGCTGAGTGCCGACACAGAGGTAGCTACAGCCGTGGACTACCGTACTGTACTGTGTCTGCTGCTAATATAGACTGGATGATAATGAGATGTAGTATGTATAAAGAAGAAAGAAAAAAAAAACCACGGGTAGGTGGTATACAATTATGGATGGACTGCCGAGTGCCGACACAGAGGTAGCTACAGCCGTGGACTACCGTACTGTGTCTGCTGCTAATATAGACTGGTTGATAAAGAGATGTAGTATGTATGTATAAAGAAGAAAGAAAAAAAAACCACGGGTAGGTGGTATACAATTATGGACGGACTGCCGAGTGCCGACACAGAGGTAGCTACAGCCGTGGACTACCGTACTGTACTGTGTCTGCTGCTAATATAGACTGGATGATAATGCGATGTATGTATAAAGAAGAAAGAAAAAAAAACCACGGGTAGGTGGTATACAATTATGGATGGACTGCCGAGTGCCGACACAGAGGTAGCTACAGCTGTGGACTACCGTACTGTGTCTGCTGCTAATATAGACTGGTTGATAAAGAGATGTAGTATGTATGTATAAAGAAGAAAGAAAAAAAACCACGGGTAGGTGGTATACAATTATGGACGGACTGCCGAGTGCCGACACAGAGGTAGCTACAGCCGTGGACTACCGTACTGTGTCTGCTGCTAATATAGACTGGTTGATAAAGAGATGTAGTATGTATGTATAAAGAAGAAAGAAAAAAAAACCACGGGTAGGTGGTATACAATTATGGATGGACTGCCGAGTGCCGACACAGAGGTAGCTACAGCCGTGGACTACCGTACTGTACTGTGTCTGCTGCTAATATAGACTGGATGATAATGAGATGTAGTATGTATAAAGAAGAAAGAAAAAAAAACCACGGGTAGGTGGTATACAATTATGGATGGACTGCCGAGTGCCGACACAGAGGTAGCTACAGCCGTGGACTACCGTACTGTGTCTGCTGCTAATATAGACTGGTTGATAATGAGATGTAGTATGTATAAAGAAGAAAGAAAAAAAAAAACCACGGGTAGGTGGTATACAATTATGGACGGACTGCCGAGTGCCGACACAGAGGTAGCTACAGCCGTGGACTACCGTACTGTACTGTGTCTGCTGCTAATATAGACTGGATGATAATGAGATGTAGTATGTATAAAGAAGAAAGAAAAAAAAAAAACCACGGGTAGGTGGTATACAATTATGGATGGACTGCCGAGTGCCGACACAGAGGTAGCTACAGCCGTGAACTACCGTACTGTGTCTGCTGCGACTGGATGATAAATAATGATATAAAAAATATATATATATCACTACTGCAGCCGGACAGGTATATATTATATAATGACGGACCTGCTGGACACTGTCTGTCAGCAGAATGAGTTTTTTATTTTATAGAATAAAAAAACACCACACAAGTCACACGACGTGTGTTTAACTTTTACAGGCAGACATTCACAATACAATATAGTATACTATATACTGGTGGTCAGGTCACTGGTCAGTCACACTGGCAGTGGCACTCCTGCAGAAAAAAAGTGTGCACTGTTTAATTTTAATATGTACTCCTGGCTCCTGCTATAACCTAACTGCTCCCCAGTCTCCCCCACAATTAAGCTGTGTGAGCACAGTCAGATATTATACATAGATGATGCAGCAGCACACTGGGCTGAGCACAGATATGGTATGTGACTGAGTCACTGTGTATCGTTTTTTCAGGCAGAGAACGGATTATATTAAATAATATAAAACTGCACTGGTGGTCACTGGTCAGTCACTAGTATAACTAACTAATACTATCAGCAAAATTCTGCACTCTCTGTCTGAGTACTCCTCCTAAGCTCCAGTAAATGAAGTGTCACTGTCTCACTCTCACTCTCCTATCTATTTCTTCTCTAAACGGAGAGGACGCCAGCCACGTCCTCTCACTATCAATCTCAATGCACGTGTAAAATGGCGGCGACGCGCGGCTCCTTATATAGAATCCGAGTCTCGCGATAGAATCCGAGCCTCGCGAGAATCCGACAGCGTCATGATGACGTTCGGGCGCGCTCGGGTTAACCGAGCAAGGCGGGAAGATCCGAGTCGCTCGGATCCGTGTAAAAAAAGCTGAAGTTCGGGCGGGTTCGGATTCCGAGGAACCGAACCCGCTCATCTCTAATTATTAGTACTACTAGAACGTACAGGCGCCTGATCCCTGTTTTTCACTGTCCCTCGTATTTTCCCGTATTACTGTGTCGGAGATGTCGGGAGCAGGGGAATGATGTTTGTCGTTTGCAGCTGCATCGGAGTCGCACCCCGCAGGCGTCCTGATTTTGTTTGTACAGAGTCGCAGTTCAAAGTTAGATGCACAGTAGCCGAAAGGTCAGGGGCGTTCCTGGGTGGTGACTGGGAGGTAACAGGGCGTGGCTACACAGACGCAGGTAGAAGCTGCATTTTATGGGCGTGTCACAGGTGCGTACAGAGATGCTCCTTAGGAGGCCATACCCAAACAGGGAAACTGCACTTGCCACGAGGCTGGTGCGAGTTTTGATGGCCTGTTCTGGCCCCAGCAATGCAGGGTGTGTGGCCTAATGATGGATGTGTGGACACGTCCCTTTTAAAAAAGTTGGAGAAGAAACTATTTATATGCCGCTGAGCAGCACAGGGGGGCGGGGAACGCGTGATCAGTGCAATCGCTAACCGCCCCTGCAAGCAGAGAAGACTGCTGCGCTCACGGCAGCAGCTTCCTTGAACCCACCGCAGGAGAGAGACTGCAGGCTGAAAGGTAAGAAGGGGGGTGCGGACACCCTGGCCAACCGCCGGGCCCCTCCAACAAGCCTGAGCTTAGGTACAGATGGGTCCATGTTTATCTTGACCTTTAATAGGATTAAATGAGACGGGGCAGTCGGACCTAATCCCCTGCTGTAATGACTTAGGGGGTCATTCCGAGTTGATCAGTAGCTGCCGTTGTTCGCAGCACAGCGATCAGGCTAAAAATCGGCACTTCTGCGCATGCGTATGGGCCGCAGTGCGCACACGCGACGTACTTTCACAAAAAACTATGCAGTTTCACACAAGGTTGAGCGACGCTTTTCTGTCGCTCTGTTGATGGGTGAATGATTGACAGGAATGGGGCATTTCTGGGTGGTAACTGACCGTTTTCCGGGAGTGTGCTAAAAAACGCAGGCGTGTCAGGTAAAAACGCAGGCGTGCCTGGGGAAACGGAGGAGTGGCTGGCAGAACGCAGGGCGTGTTTGTGACGTCAAAGCAGGAACTAAACAGACTGAAGTGATCGCAATCTAGGAGTAGGTCTGCAGCTACTCTGAAACTGCTTGAAAAAAGTTCAACACTGTTCTGCTAACCTTTCAGTCACACTTCTGCAAAGCTAAGATACACTCCCAGAGGGCGGCGGCTTAGCCTTTGCACTGCTACTAAAAGCAGCAAGCGAGCGATCAACTCGGAATGAGGGCCTTAATCCCCTGCTGTATTGTTCTCTGTATTGTATTACAGCTGAGAACAATAGATGAAGGGTTTATGTTAATAAACCATGTTGTGCCTAGGTGCAGCAAACTAGTCAAGATAACCGTGAACCCATCTGTAATTAGTATTCGCTACTCCCTCCTCTTGGCACTACTGCCAGTGGTGCAACACATGTGGCGTCTTAAGATGCACCAAGTGGTATCTCCTCCTCTATGGATGCTGATAGTGGGCGTCTCTGTCCTTGCACATTAGCCACACAGATGTACACCTGGGAAGTGCTCTGCAGTGACCTGAACATAAAGTCGCAGAAGCCGCTGCAGCAAAAGATGCAAGGATGGCCGACTCGGACTCAGCCCTCCAAGTAGATAGAAAAGTGGGGGGAAATACGGAACTTCATGCAGGTTTGTTATGTGGGCATATTCCATATCCAAGCACACTCATATATATCAGAGTCATTTGCATCTTCACTTATGGGTGAACAGGCGTAACCCGGTGGTACCAGAGCCCCAGAATATGACAGGACTTCTATAAATGAGTTACTAATCCTGCCATTGGCCGGAGTGCCATTATAGTCCTGTGTCTCTATCCCATCATTTCCTTACCTCCTCCCAAACCCTTCTGTCAATTATACGGTATATTATTATTATTATTCTATGTTATTATCTAATCACGGTTGCAGGCTATTTCATAAGCCCCCGGGTCTAATAAATCGAGAGAGCTGTTGCAATGACTTACTGTAATCAGAAAATGACTGCGCATGGCGGTCTCGGAGGGGCAGTTGTGGAGTGCCAGGCCAATGATGGTGTGTTATGTGCCTCGCCAAGTACTGCCCATGTCTGCATGAGGATGTGAAACGCGTGCTCATGAAGGCTTAGCAGGAGAGAGATGTGGGGTCCAGAACTAGTATGGTAAATAAAAGGGAATTGTTTTAGGTGGCTCTGTCACCCCTATTCTGTCCCTGTCATTTCTGTCATGGCCCCGTCGCCCCTGTCCTGGCCCCCGTCACCCCTGTCCTGGCCCCCATCACCCCTGTCCTGGCCCCCGTCACCCCTGTTCTGACCCTGTCACCCCTGTCCTGGCCCCGTCACCCCTGTTCTGACCCTGTCACCCCTGTCCTGGCCCTGTTACTGCATACCCTCCAACTGCCTTTTTGGCAGGTACAGTACCCGCAGCGCCTCCAGACCCCTCCCCAATGCACCACACCTCCGCACCTTCCCCTCCACCACATGCGGCACCCCACCCCTCCCCCACACGCTGTGCCTCCAGACCTCCTACACCACCCGCGGCTCCCACTCCCCCGCCCCTCCACCACCCACAGCACCTCCAGACCCCCTCCCCCTCCACCATCCACCCCATATATGTCTCCCCCCACACCTGCCCCCCCCCCTCCACCAGCAGCATCTGCAGACACCCTCCTCCATCTGCGGTCCCTCCCCTCACCCACCCCTCCCCCACCCACGGCACCCCCACACCCGCCCCTCCACCACCTGCAGCGCCTCCGGACCCCCTTCCCCATCCGCCGCACCACCCGCACCTGCACCTCCCCCACCCGTGGCGCCTCCAGACCCCCTACCCCACCCCCGGCACCCCCGCCCCTTCCCATCCCACAGCACCTCCGGAACCCTTCACCCATCCGCAACATCCCCGCACCTGCCCCTCCCCCACCCGTGGCACCCCTGCCCCTCGCCCACCTGCAGTGCCTCCGCACCCCTCCCCCATCTGCAGCCACCACTCCTCTGCCCCTCCCCCACCC
The DNA here is from genome assembly GCF_028390025.1 of Pseudophryne corroboree. NCBI lineage: Eukaryota > Metazoa > Chordata > Amphibia > Anura > Myobatrachidae > Pseudophryne > Pseudophryne corroboree. Next base: position 11,996,168 of record NC_086451.1, read on the forward strand.
GCAGCATCTACAGACACCCTCCCCCATCCGCAGTCCCCACGCTACATTCTGTGCATCGTGCCCTGCAAGTGCTGTTCATGCCGTCGCAAGGGGCAGCGCCTCCTTCACCATCGCACGCACTTTCATTGTGCAATATTTAACCACTAACAAAGGAATGCAGGTAATACTCCATATAATACAAATATTGAACCCCAGAAAGGCATGCAAGGGTTAAGGGGGCGTAGCCCCTTGCGAAGGTGTGAAGAGCGCCCGTAGGGCACGATGAAGCACCTAGTGGTAAATAAAAGGGAATTGTTTTAGGTAGAAGCTCCTGGTGTTCCCCTCTCTGCGGATGGGAGCCGGTCTCCTGTCATATTTGGTCTGACGCACAAGTATAAGAGATGCTGCATTGGATCATTTCATTTGGAACTGAAATTGTTCCCCAATTGGCTGGTCTGCAGCCAAGTCACAGTGTCGGCTCTATGTGCAGCTATTGGTGCCAGTTTTGCTTCAGTAACAATCACTTTATTTCTGCAACGCTCTCCAAGGTCCTGAATCTCTGAACGTATTTTATTTATGTCTGGTGGACAAGGCTCCACAGAAAGACAAAAGGAGAACTTTGGGACTGTCCAGTTACCTAGACTTGTCTGTTTACCAAAGTGCCCAGTCTGCTTGTGTATTTAATTACTATTATTTATTATAAGACCAACAATTACCTGGAGGGATCCTGCGTGTAAGTTAGGCCTCAGCATAGCTCAGATACTGTATTACCCGATGGTATCAGGTGTCTCAGTAACAAATATGTAATGGAAAGCCCGTACACGAGGGAGTGGAGGGAAACATGAGACAGACTGATCATATATGGTGTTTCACTGTGTGCGACATTGTATCATCAATTAGAAAATGTCAGAAACGAGAGTATTATTGTTACAGACGTTTTCTTTCCTTCCTGAGTGCTAGATACAGGTTCTCGCCAAATTCAATCATATTGGCCTTTTTCCCAGTACAACGATAGCGGGATTCCTGCCAGATATATTAGTTTGTAATTATGGGCGGCGTTTACTTGAGCCTTGCTGTCTATATAACTCTTTATATGTTGGATATTATTTTCGTCTCAGCAGCTAAACATGTCTTTGCAAACGCATGCGACCAATTTCTCTGAAATTCTTTTACCAGATAGGTTCAGGTATGGTTACAGATAATTTTTAGTGTGCTGGGGGGATACCAGGGGTGGGGGGGAAAGCACCTATTCCCCCCCCCCCCCCCCCCACTCTGTCTGCTATTTGTTTGTGACCCCTCCCCTTTTCTAGCACTTGATATATAATTATCTCCAGGAATGATTGAGCAGCTACCATTGTTTGATAGCGGGATTCCTGGCAGATATATTAGTTTGTAATTATGGGCGGCGTTTACTTGAGCCTGCTGTCTATATAACTCTTTATATGTTGGATATTATTTTCGTCTCAGCGGCTAAACATGTCTTTGCAAACGCATGCGACCAATTTCTCTGAAATTCTATTACCAGATAGGTTCAGGTATGGTTACAGATCATTTTTAGTGTGCTGGCGGGATACCAGGGTGGGGAAAAGCACCCCCCCTCTGTCTGCTATTTGTCGGTGACCCCTCCCCTTTTCTAGCATCGGATATATAATTATCTCCAGGAATGATTGAGCAGCTACCATTGTTTGATAGCGGGTTTCCTGCCAGATATATTAGTTTGTGATTACGGGTGGCGTTTATTTGAGCCTTGCTGTCTTTGTATGTTGGATATTATTTTCATTAGAAACTGTTTTCTTTTTTTTTTACTGTGATGGCTCTATGTGCTTTACATTACAGTGTACGCCGTCTGAACCTTTTTTCCCCTTAATGTATGACAGGATATGTTTGCCATGTATGCTGCAGCTTATTACAGTATCCAATAATAGGCCTACAAAGTATACATTTATGCAGTATACCCAATGTATGTATGGCAAGTTATCCTTTTATTTAAAACAAAAAATTGCTATTTTGTTTGACCATGTCTTATTAATTGTAGAGTGAACTGTTTTTTTCCAGTTTGTTTAAATTAGTGTCTTTACCATTCAGATCTGCCTGATACAACACCTGAGGGTAAATTTACCAAGTTTCGGCTTTTGTTAGCAGCCGCTTCTCGCCGCGTGTATGCGTGTAATCTAAAACGTCAATTGCATTCAAACAAAAATGCACTGCGTTTATAACTAATGAGTCTAGATCGCAGCCACACTAATAATCATCACAGTATCAGTGTGAGGGGTCAAGACACACTCAGCTAATCAATTTGCTACTATAGGGACGACTCCAGACATAACAATTTACTTAAGAAATGGAGAAGTGAGTGCAATCCATCTATTCCGCCCTACTGGGGTCAGCAGCAAGGCTTTCTGGCTGGGCCTAGTGTTCACGCTAGGCTGTTTTAGCAGGGCCCTGCCATTTCTGCGGCACCCTGCTAAAACAGCGGGCGCTTCCTGCCCTCCCGGTGTGTAAAGATGCTGTGCGCATCCATTCATGCTATGAGAGAGAGCTTGGGGGAAGCCCAGCACCTCCGTAGGTGCTGGGCTCATCCCCAACAGTGACACCGCCGGCCGCCCACGCCCCCTGTAGTAACATCTGTGGGGGCTGCACCGCCCACTTAAATGACGTTACATAGCCACACCCCTATTTTGCATGGTCACGCCCCCGCATTCTGGCGCCCTGCCCTCTAAAATTTCTAGAGGGAACTCTAAGGGCCATTTTGTTGTGGCATTGGAGGAATGGTTTGCCCTGCAAATTTGCACTTGCCGTAGAGAAGGGCTATTGGCCCTGCAAGTTTGTTGTCATCTTGTTGGAGTAAAACGGGTTGCCATGGATTATCTGCCGCTCTTTCTTTTGCCATCATAAGTTTTTATTTTATTTACTAGGTTGTCCAATTTTTAATGCCATATGGTTGTCGCTGTCTTCATTTTAGATAAGGCATCGTTACGTTACCTGCGGGCTGGTTCCCATCTGAAATACGCCACCAGGGCGTTTATGACTCAACAAAAACCTAAGATACGCCCTGGTCAGTAGGCAAACGCATCCGGCCATGACGTAGCCAAGTTCCACATTGCAGCACAGTAATATAGGTGGTCATTCCGAGTTGTTCGCTCGCTAGGAGTTTTTAGCAGCCATGCAAACGCTAAGCCGCCTCCCACTGGGAGTGTATTTTAGCTTAGCAGAAGCGCGAACGAAAGGATCGCAGAGCAGCTACAAGAAGTTTTTTGTGCGGTTTTAGAGTAGCTCAAAACCTACTCAGCGCTTGAGATCACTTCAGACTGTTCAGTTCCTGTTTTGACGTCACAAACACGCCCTGCTTTCGCCCAGCCACGTCTGCATTTTTCCTGGCACGCCTGCGTTTTTCCAAACACTCCCTGAAAACGGTCGGTTGACACCCAGAAACGCCCTCTTCATGTCAATCACTCTGCAGTCAGCAGTGCGACTGAAAAGCTTTGCTAGACCCTGTGTGAAACTACATCGGCCGATGTGAAAGTACGTTGCGCGTGCGCATTGCGCCGCATATGCATGCGCAGAAGTACCGTTTTTTTGCCTCATTGCTGCACTGCAAACGAATGCAGCTAGAGAACAACTCGGAATGACCACCATAATGTGAAAAGTGTGTTGTATCCCCACAGCCACTTACAGTATGTTCTTCTTACTGAGATTTGCCTGTGGCTGACGTCAGATGTCTGTTTTCCAGGTTCCTGGAAAGTAATTAGATGGGAGGGGGGAGAATGTAGACATACTAGACTGTCTTTGAATCTGTTCCCATCAGCCCTATGGATCTATATACCATTACTGGGAAACAAAAATCAGCTTTATTTGTCTATGACATTTTCTGGTCATAATTATGGCCTATATGCAAATAATCCTTGTTATCCTATTACTTTTCTGTCTTCTCATCCTTTATATGTTGACATCACCCAGCTTATAAATGTGGTCTTGGATGGGATCACAGAAATACGACGTATGTTTTCCTTTAATTGGACACACTTTTCATGTTGCATGGATGACCTTATGTGCCAAGTCTCTGCTGTGAAGCCCATGGGAAGCCATTTTGTCATGGTCTGGAGCTACAGGTCACACTGCGTTTCCATGACAACACGATCTCTTCCTTAATCCCAGATATCACAGGCCCTGTCTGCGAGTGCATGAAGAGAGATAACATTACTCTGTATTCAGAACTTTCTCTCTCTCCCCATCAGCGCTGTGTAAAATAATAAGTAAAATGAGGATTTGGAACAACAGACGCTTTGGGCCGGCAGCTTCTAGCACAAAGCAGGACAGATTGTATGTGACACGAGTATTGCGCTGCCTCTCTGGCAGCAAAGACTCATTTTATGGGAATTGGCAGCACTTTGAAGTCAGAGATGACTTTCTTACACGCTGACTTAATAAAGGAAGCTTGTCACGTAATGGCGTTACTTCACCTCTAGCCGCTTCATTGTAATATACAAGTAGCTTTAAGTCTTTTAGATGAAGGTACTGGGATAATATAAATACTCTTTATTTGTAGATTCCAGTAAATGATGTTGGAGATCAATGGGAACCTTGTGCCTGACTACAACGTGGTTGATGTTGTACAGCTGCGGGGAATCAGCGGTGGTGCAATACCGTACCACACACATTCTAACGCGGCAGGAGGCGCCTCCCGCCAGCATCTGCGTTCCGAGTGCTGCGTCCGAAGACACCACATCGGGTTACCAATGTCACCATTCGCCAGTCTGCGTAACCCACAGTATACTCAGGCTGGCCATCGGAACCTCTCTACCCAGGGGCGTAACTAAAAGTTTGTGGGCCCCATAGCAAAATCTTGAAAGCCCCCCGCTGTTGTCACTACAGTACCCCTTAGGGGTGCAGGAAAGAGAGGCAAGAAGGGTGTAAGGGGGAGAGAGAGAAAGAGGGGGGGCAGGGAGAGAAAATTAGAGGGTTTCATGGAAAAAGAGGTAATGAGAGAAAAAAGAGGAGAGAGAAAGAGTGTCAGGGAGTAAGGGAGAAAGTTATGAGAGGGGAGAGAGGTGACATCAGTGAGAGAGAGTGTCAGGGAGAAAGTGAGAAAGTTATGAGAGGGGAGAGAGGTGACATCAGTGAGAGAGAGTGTCAGGGAGAAAGTGAGAAAGTTATGAGAGGGGAGAGAGGTGACATCAGTGAGAGAGAGTGTCAGGGAGAAAGTGAGAAAGTTATGAGAGGGGAGAGAGGTGACATCAGTGAGAGAGAGAGTGTCAGGGAGAAAGTGAGAAAGTTATGAGAGGGGAGAGAGATGACATCAGTAAAGGAGAGAGTGTCAGTGAGAAAGTTATGAGAGCGGAGAGAGATGACATCAGTGAGAGAGAGAGTGTCAGGGAGAAAGTGAGAAAGTTATGCGGGGGGAGAGAGATGACATCAGTGAGAGAGAGAGTGTCAGGGAGAAAGTGAGAAAGTTATGAGAGGGGAGAGAGATGACATCAGTAAAAGAGAGAGTGTCAGTGAGAAAGTTATGAGAGCGGAGAGAGATGACATCAGTGAGAGAGAGAGTGTCAGGGAGAAAGTGAGAAAGTTATGAGAGCGGAGAGAGATGACATCAGTGAGAGAGAGTGTCAGGGAGAAAGTGAGAAAGTTATGAGAGCGGAGAGAGATGACATCAGTGAGAGAGAGAGTGTCAGGGAGAAAGTGAGAAAGTTATGAGAGGGGAGAGAGAGTGTCAGGGAGAAAGTGAGAAAGTTATGAGAGGGGAGAGAGGTGACATCAGTGAGAGAGAGAGTGTCAGGGAGAAAGTGAGAAAGTTATGAGAGGGGAGAGAGATGACATCGGTGAGAGAGAGTGTCAGGGAGAAAGTGAGAAAGTTATGAGAGGGGAGAGAGATGACATCGGTGAGAGAGAGAGTGTCAGGGAGAAAGTGAGAAAGTTATGAGAGGGGAGAGAGAGTGTCAGGGAGAAAGTGAGAAAGTTATGAGAGGGGAGAGAGGTGACATCAGTGAGAGAGAGAGTGTCAGGGAGAAAGTGAGAAAGTTATGAGAGGGGAAAGAGATGACATCAGTAAAAGAGAGGGTGTCAGTGAGAAAGTTATGAGAGCGGAGAGAGATGACATCAGTGAGAGAGAGAGTGTCAGGGAGAAAGTGAGAAAGTTATGAGAGGGGAGAGAGAGTGTCAGGGAGAAAGTGAGAAAGTTATGAGAGGGGAGAGAGGTGACATCAGTGAGAGAGAGAGTGTCGGAGAAAGTGAGAAAATTATGAGAGGGGAGAGAGATGACATCAGTGAGAGAGAGAGTGTCAGGGAGAAAGTGAGAAAGTTATGAGAGGGGAAAGAGAGTGTCAGGGAGAAAGTGAGAAAGTTATGAGAGGGGAGAGAGATGACATCGGTGAGAGAGAGAGTGTCAGGGAGAAAGTGAGAAAGTTATGAGTGGGGAGAGAGGTGACATCAGTGAGAGAGAGTGTCAGGGAGAAATTGAGAAAGTTATGAGAGGGGAGAGAGATGACATCGGTGAGAGAGAGAGTGTCAGGGAGAAAGTGAGAAAGTTATGAGAGGGGAGAGAGATGACATCGGTGAGAGAGAGAGTGTCAGGGAGAAAGTGAGAAAGTTATGAGAGGGGAGAGAGATGACATCAGTAAAAGAGAGGGTGTCAGTGAGAAAGTTATGAGAGCGGAGAGAGATGACATCAGTGAGAGAGAGAGTGTCAGGGAGAAAGTGAGAAAGTTATGAGAGGGGAGAGAGGTGACATCAGTGAGAGAGAGAGTGTCGGAGAAAGTGAGAAAATTATGAGAGGGGAGAGAGATGACATCAGTGAGAGAGAGAGTGTCAGGGAGAAAGTGAGAAAGTTATGAGAGGGGAAAGAGAGTGTCAGGGAGAAAGTGAGAAAGTTATGAGAGGGGAGAGAGATGACATCGGTGAGAGAGAGAGTGTCAGGGATAAAGTGAGAAAGTTATGAGAGGGGAGAGAGGTGACATCAGTGAGAGAGAGAGTGTCAGGGAGAAAGTTATGAGAGGGGAGAGAGATGACATCAGTAAAAGAGAGGGTGTCAGTGAGAAAGTTATGAGAGCGGAGAGAGATGACATCAGTGAGAGAGAGAGTGTCAGGGAGAAAGTGAGAAAGTTATGAGAGGGGAGAGAGATGACATCAGTAAAAGAGAGGGTGTCAGTGAGAAAGTTATGAGAGCGGAGAGAGATGACATCAGTGAGAGAGAGAGTGTCAGGGAGAAAGTGAGAAAGTTATGAGAGGGGAGAGAGATGACATCAGTAAAAGAGAGGGTGTCAGTGAGAAAGTTATGAGAGCGGAGAGAGATGACATCAGTGAGAGAGAGAGTGTCAGGGAGAAAGTGAGAAAGTTATGAGAGGGGAGAGAGATGACATCGGTGAGAGAGAGAGTGTCAGGGAGAAAGTGAGAAAGTTATGAGAGGGGAGAGAGAGTGTCAGGGAGAAAGTGAGAAAGTTATGAGAGGGGAGAGAGGTGACATCAGTGAGAGAGAGAGTGTCGGAGAAAGTGAGAAAATTATGAGAGGGGAGAGAGATGACATCAGTGAGAGAGAGAGTGTCAGGGAGAAAGTGAGAAAGTTATGAGAGGGGAGAGAGATGACATCAGTAAAAGAGAGGGTGTCAGTGAGAAAGTTATGAGAGCGGAGAGAGATGACATCAGTGAGAGAGAGAGTGTCAGGGAGAAAGTGAGAAAGTTATGAGAGGGGAGAGAGAGTGTCAGGGAGAAAGTGAGAAAGTTATGAGAGGGGAGAGAGGTGACATCAGTGAGAGAGAGAGTGTCGGAGAAAGTGAGAAAATTATGAGAGGGGAGAGAGATGACATCAGTGAGAGAGAGAGTGTCAGGGAGAAAGTGAGAAAGTTATGAGAGGGGAAAGAGAGTGTCAGGGAGAAAGTGAGAAAGTTATGAGAGGGGAGAGAGATGACATCGGTGAGAGAGAGAGTGTCAGGGAGAAAGTGAGAAAGTTATGAGAGGGGAGAGAGGTGACATCAGTGAGAGAGAGTGTCAGGGAGAAATTGAGAAAGTTATGAGAGGGGAGAGAGATGACATCGGTGAGAGAGAGAGTGTCAGGGAGAAAGTGAGAAAGTTATGAGAGGGGAGAGAGATGACATCGGTGAGAGAGAGAGTGTCAGGGAGAAAGTGAGAAAGTTATGAGAGGGGAGAGAGATGACATCAGTAAAAGAGAGGGTGTCAGTGAGAAAGTTATGAGAGCGGAGAGAGATGACATCAGTGAGAGAGAGAGAGTGTCAGGGAGAAAGTGAGAAAGTTATGAGAGGGGAGAGAGGTGACATCAGTGAGAGAGAGAGTGTCGGAGAAAGTGAGAAAATTATGAGAGGGGAGAGAGATGACATCAGTGAGAGAGAGAGTGTCAGGGAGAAAGTGAGAAAGTTATGAGAGGGGAAAGAGAGTGTCAGGGAGAAAGTGAGAAAGTTATGAGAGGGGAGAGAGATGACATCGGTGAGAGAGAGAGTGTCAGGGATAAAGTGAGAAAGTTATGAGAGGGGAGAGAGGTGACATCAGTGAGAGAGAGAGTGTCAGGGAGAAAGTGAGAAAGTTATGAGAGGGGAGAGAGATGACATCAGTAAAAGAGAGGGTGTCAGTGAGAAAGTTATGAGAGCGGAGAGAGATGACATCAGTGAGAGAGAGAGAGTGTCAGGGAGAAAGTGAGAAAGTTATGAGAGGGGAGAGAGATGACATCAGTAAAAGAGAGGGTGTCAGTGAGAAAGTTATGAGAGCGGAGAGAGATGACATCAGTGAGAGAGAGAGTGTCAGGGAGAAAGTGAGAAAGTTATGAGAGGGGAGAGAGGTGACATCAGTGAGAGAGAGAGTGTCAGGGAGAAAGTGAGAAAGTTATGAGAGGGGAGAGAGATGACATCTGTAAAAGAGAGGGTGTCAGTGAGAAAGTTATGAGAGCGGAGAGAGATGACATCAGTGAGAGAGAGAGTGTCAGGGAGAAAGTGAGAAAGTTATGAGAGGGGAGAGAGGTGACATCAGTGAGAGAGAGAGTGTCAGGGAGAAAGTGAGAAAATTATGAGAGGGGAAAGAGATGACATCAGTGAGAGAGAGAGTGTCAGGGAGACAGTGAGAAAGTTATGAGAGGGGAGAGAGGTGGCATCAGTGAGAGAGAGTGTCAGGGAGACAGTGAGAAAGTTATGAGAGGGGAGAGAGGTGACATCAGTGAGAGAGAGTGTCAGGGAGAAAGTGAGAAAGTTATGAGAGGGGAGAGAGATGACATCAGTGAAAGAGAGAGTGTCAGGGAGAAAGTTATGAGAGGGGAGAGAGATGACATCAGTGAGAGAGAGAGTGTCAGGGAGAAAGTGAGAAAGTTATGAGAGGCGAGAGAGGTGACATCAGTGAGAGAGAGAGTGTCAGGGAGAAAGTGAGAAAGTTATGAGAGGGGAGAGAGATGACATCAGTGAGAGAGAGAGTGTCAGGGAGAAAGTGAGAAAGTTATGAGAGGGGAGAGAGGTGACATCAGTGAGAGAGAGTGTCAGGGAGAAAGTGAGAAAGTTATGAGAGGGGAGAGAGGTGACATCAGTGAGAGAGAGAGTGTCAGGGAGAAAGTTATGAGAGGGGAGAGAGGTGACATCAGTGAGAGAGAGAGTGTCAGGGAGAAAGTTATGAGAGGGGAGAGAGATGACATCAGTGAAAGAGAGAGTGTCAGGGAGAAAGTGAGAAAGTTATGAGAGGGGAGAGAGATGACATCAGTGAGAGAGAGAGTGTCAGGGAGAAAGTGAGAAAGTTATGAGAGGGGAGAGAGGTGACATCAGTGAGAGAGAGAGAGTGTCAGGGAGAAAGTGGTCAGGATGTAATGCAGTGTGAGATGCCGGAGGTGTGGCAGAACCATTCCTTGTAAGTGACTGCCCCTTTTAAAACAAATGTCAGAGATCAGCCGGCATCCCGCACCTCCGGCGATTTTGGACTGCATTACATCCTGCCGCATGTGTCAGAGAGAGAGAGAGAAGGGGGAGGAGCAAGAAATGGAGGGGAGTGAGAGAGAGAGAGAGAGAGAGAGAGAGTCTTAGGGAGGGAGAGAGAGAAAGTGAGGGGAGTAAGAGAGAGTGTTGGGGAGAGAAACAGGGAAAGACAGGGAGAAAGAGAACGAGAGAGACGGTGTCAGGGAGAGAGAGACGGTGTCAGGGAGAGTCCCGGAGAGAGACAGTGTCGGGGAGAGAGAGAGACAGTGTCAGGGAGAGAAACAGTGCCAGGGAGAGAGAGAGACAGTGTCAGGGAGAGAGGGAGAGCGAGCACTACCTAGCTTCTTCAGAGGTCTCTGATAGGGGCAGGCATTCCTTACATTAGGTCCCGCCCCCTAAATACCCGCAGATCACGGGACTCTGAGCCGGCCGGCGCCTCCCCCTCTTGCTGCACTCTCCATGCGGCTGCCTCGGCAGAAAGGGGATTAGTGATATCCGCGGCGGCCGTTCCCGTTCTTAGTGTGGAGTGGGTGAACAGGACATACGGACATTGGGGGTGCAGGGGGGGCTGCGGGCCCTGGAAGCAGCCAGGGCCCCATAGCTTCACCCTAGATAGTTACGCCAGTGCCTCTACCGGGTCCAGGAAGTCCAACGACACAGACACCTACAAGACGGGCGAGACACACACCTGGAAATCAGGGAGATATACATTGGAATGTGATCATCAGTGCCATATCCTTGCATTAGGTATACGGCACAATGGGCCAAATTCATATTTGTAGTTTTGTACGCAGATGCAATTGCAATTTTCTAGGCTACGGAATTGGTAATGTTAGCAAGTGACTGCCGCCCATAAATAAAAAGAGACGCCCACTGGGGAAAGCTCTAACTCATTCGCAGTTGTGTACACATGTGCAGCCTAAACGCAAAAACGAGGAACATGGCGGTTAAGGTTGGCCTATGGCTGAGCAGACTGGACACAGCAGTAGCGTCTATAAATGAGACTGCTTTGGGGCTCATATTCGGATGTAAGCCATTTTAATGCCGCGCCTCTCAGATGTAGCGGTACACACCCACTTTAACACTGCGCTTATAGGTGTTACTTTCACAATCTCCCGGAAATGCTTTATCAAAAGTAGGCGAGTATATGTGTGATAATGGCAGAGGAGGTGACGGCGCAATGTAACACATCCCAGATCCCTTCCGGGTAAATCACAGCCCTAATGCCCATGCTAAGTGCATTTAATATCCTTCCACCCAAAAGAGTCCCACTTTCATTGTCGTTACACAGACAGCAAGCCTCGTCCTCTAGTCTCCATAGATGCTTCTTCTTGCCTCTATTGGATGTGAGATCCGCCGCCGCCAGCCTGAAAGCTGTGACTTCAGCTACGCTACACCAGGGCCCGTATGAATGTTTAACCACGTTCCATGCCCCCAAGACTCATTCTGAGCAGAGCAGATGGAGCTGTCAGCTTAGCTTATACCTAACCTTCCAGAAAGCAGCCAAGCGCGCTGCAGAGCGTCTTGTAGCAGCTGGTAGGAGCGTCACACAGCAGTCACGTGGGACAAATAAGACTAATTAGCATTAATACATGCATAAAAACATGGAATAAAATAAAAGGAAAAAAAAAAACCAGAGCCCGTGATTCAGATTTACTTTTTATTTAATGCGCAGAGCTAGAAATCCGGGGGCCTGGCAGCGCGCAGCTATTTAATGTGTCATTAAACAAAATGGTTCGGAAGCCCCTTTCCCCGCTAGCGGGGACACCTGCTGAGTCACCAGCACTCATCCAGAATGCATCGGCGAGAATGGATGAAAGAGAGAACAGCGTTTATTAGGAGGCAGCGTGAGATGAAGACATTAAACAGACCCAATTTGTGCCTGCGTTGCAAACATCCGTGGTGCATATGCTGGGGATTCCGGATGGTCATAACCGATGCAATATGGTCTATTAACGAGCCATTAACGGCGGCACACCCCAGATATAACCACACCGCACTGTCAGGTACACACATAATGGCACAGGAAATAGATGCGTTACAATGTGAGATCGTATATGAAAATAAAATAAAAACAGATGTACTACGTGGGTGTGGCTAATGAGTTGTGCGAAGGTATAAAGGTAGGATTATTTATTTTAACGGCACAGGTTACCGTTCCCAATCGTAGTCCATGTGGATAGAAAAGTATGAAAAAGTTGAAAAAAAAATGAGAACATAAAAAAAAATTATTGTGTCGACCATATGCAATTCCATATGCGCCCATTGTCGATTCGACCATTTAACCTGTCGACCTTTTGACCATGTCGATCATATGGTGATCATTGATTGTCCACCTATCGGCCGAAACTGGTAGTAAGGATGTGGTACATGAAGATGCTCTTAGACAGTACTGCCGGCACAATGCCGATGGCTGCGCACTTGAGAGATTATTTGCAAATACACATGTGCATACATTCCTGAAATCCCCTAAGCCCCATGTGTTGCACTAAGGTGTTGTTGCGATCAGTTCAGACAGTATCAGAAAAGTGATGGGCACCGATGGTCGTCGACTGGGAGGTGGCGCAGTGGGCGTGTACTGTGCATGTGGCAGGCAAATCAGTGCAAGCGTGCTGTGTCCCCAGGCCACTCACCTGGCCATGTTTAACGGAGGGACTGCAGCTGCCATCGGTGGTGCGACCGATAGTGGTGTATAAGGACGCTATTACAGAGGGCATGGGTGCTAAAGGCGACACATTAGGACACTTGGATGTACACGGGGGAAGGAGTTTGTAGCGCCGGTTGCATAAAGTTGCAGATGGGCGAAAGCTAATTTATGCTGCCAGGGTCGCTTCTGTCTGGACGTGTTGAGGCACGTGTACAGCAGGTAAGTGTCCCTGGAACTGATTATAAAATGTCTTCAGCTATGTATACTGTGTGCAGTATATGATAAAGGCACCATTGGAAGTCATTTCATACCTTCGAACTGCTCCATATCGTGTGGAACAATACCCATGCAAGCCGAAAGGTGTGATATAGTTTGGGGCTTTGGATATACATACCTCCCAACATCAGTGGTCAGTGGAGTGGGACTGCGTGCGTCTGCGGTGTGCGCGCTCCTGAAAAGGGGTGTGGCCTCATGGGTATGTGGGTATGGCCTCACGTCATCCCCTGTTTTGCTGCTCTAGGGGTGGGCCCTGCACTGCTGGAGATGCTGGACTGCCCCCAGAGATTGCCCCACACTGTGTGGATGCAGTGCACATGCCCACGGCATCTATTTATCTACTGCTCGCCTAGCAAACACCGCTACTCACATAGCAGTGCAGCAGTGTGTGATCGCCCCAACTGCCATCCCCCCATTCCACCACCACGGGACACTGCAGCCTGCAGGTGTGACATCGGGACAGTTCCAGGAAAACGGGACTGTCACGCCCAAAGCGTGACATTTGGGAGGAATAGTATACGTTTTTTGTGAGACTCAGTTAAATAAGTAAATGCTAATGATAGGGAAAGGCGAAATCTGTACTAAATAACGATGATCGGCCTTCGGGCCTGATTCGTAGATGGTTAAAGTACTTCTCCGATGGTGGGTTGACCGTGCATGTGCAGAATGGGTGCTGCGTGATCACACGCAGTGCCCCCCTGAGCCACAGCCTGATTGGAGGCAGAGTGTGGGCGGAGCTGGCCAGCGTTCTCAAAGACGCAGCAGCGGGGTGTTCTGCGTCCATCTGTAAATCAGACCGTTCATTACCATCAGCCCTTCATGTGTTTAGATATTGATGTTATGTAGGAGCTGGTGGGGAGTGTTAATGTGATCTGTTGGCTGTTTACTAAATGTGGGGGCTATTAATGCAATGTCAGGTTGATGGGGTTAATCAGATATTTCAGGGGCCACCAGTACAATTTAGCTAAACCCAAACCGGCCCTCTCTGTCATCCGGCCACTAACTGGCGTCGGAAGCCCCGCCCACTGGTTCTCACAAACCTTTTCACAACTCATTAACCACACCCACGTAGTGCAGCTAGGTGTATAACCTTTGCTGTAGCAAGGAGCAGGATTCTTAACCCTACAGTACCTGCCCCTCGTCCTAGGGAGTTCACATTACCACCAGTTCCCACATACCCCACATGACATCATAACAGCCCTGGTATGACATCAATATACCCCAACATTTAATATTAGCGACAGAAGGTGGCTTGTGCTGGCATAGTGGGCAACCACTATAGACACAGCAATGGCTACAGATGAAGGACACTATTCAAAAACATATATAGTGGTATACTATACTTTATATGGATTGCAGCGGTAATATCACAGCAGATACTGGTTACATTTACAAATACCCCTAACAGTGAGGCTCTATCACTATAATTGGGGTACCCCCTTTTTTTCTCTCAATAATGATATGTTTCTTTTGGTCACTATTATGAATTTAATATGGAGATTTTTTTACCATGATCTTATCTTGCATCCGGGAGGAGCCGTTGGGAAATTAAGGCCACGAATACCGGTAATGCGTTCCCTTCTACTCACAGTAGGATAGCACTTTCTACACTACTGGAAAAATAACTCAAGTGTGTCTGGGTTAAACATGCACTTATGAATTATTCTGGTAATAGTGTTATTCAGGGGGGATTACGGATTTTTAAGATGCCAGCACAGGGTTTAATGGAGCAGAATTTATGAATACGTGGACAGATGGACTTGACCAATGTTTCTTCCAGTTAATTAATATTTTAACTGATCAGAGGTTAAAGGCCGTGGATTGTAGTGAGCGAGGACGGGGAGAGATTTGTTATGTGCTGAAGACTCACACCACTTCTGGAAAATGTGTCAGTAAATGTGGAAGATCAGGCCAAAATGATATGGAAGCCTTGAGTTTGGATAGCGCTGGACCTGTAGGAAATAAGGGTACAGGGGAGGTAAACACTCCACCACCAAAAATAAACTAGAAATAATAATTAATGGATATAGTTATATTTAATCTATTATAGTTTTCTCTAACGTTCATGTTCTCTGTTTAGATAGAATTGCAGTTTTCTACCAGTAAAGAGGTTATTCAGGTTGGAGCGCTCCTGCGACCCCCTGTGCAGTTTCCACGGAATAATCGGGGAAAATGCGCATGCGCAGAACAGGTCTTGAGATCGCATTGCAGTATTGTGAACGCCTCTGCCTTACTGACGGGCAGAGACGTTCAGGGGTTGGGGTGGGGGGTGGGGGGGTGGCATTGGAGGAAATGGGGACGTGTTGCCCCTGTTTTGGGAGTGGCGAGGCTAGCCTGAGGAAATTGAGGCTTCGTGTAATCTGGGAGGCTTCTTTAGGTAATTCTTACAAATGAACAACTATGAGAGACTGGCGACTGGAAGGACACTGGACTGGAGTCGGCAAAGTAACTATTGGATTGGAATCGATAAGGTAAGTATATGTCAGACTGGAACTGATGATTCAGGTATCACTATCAACAGGAGACGGTGTTGTAGATACAGGGGTAGAACCAGTGACGCAGAAATCAGGCTGAAAACAAAGATGCAGATAATGGCTGAAACCAATGAACTTATATATCATACTGGAACTGATGATACTTATATCGGACTGGAACTGATGAACAGGTATCGGGCTGGAACCGATGATGCTTACATTGGGCTGGAACTGATGCACGGGTATTGGACTGGAACTGATGCACAGGTATTGGACTGGAACTGATGCACAGGTATTGGACTGGAACTGATGCACAGGTATTGGACTGAAACCGATGATGCTTACATTGGGCTGGAACTGATGCACAGGTATTGGACTGGAACTGATGCACGGGTATTGGACTGGAACTGATGCACAGGTATTGGACTGGAACTGAGGCACAGGTATTGGACTGGAACCGATGATGCTTACATTGGGCTGGAACTGATGCACAGGTATTGGACTGGAACTGATGCACAGGTATTGGACTGGAACTGATGATGCTTACATTGGGCTGGAACTGATGCACAGGTATTGGACTGGAACTGATGCACAGGTATTGGACTGGAACTGATGCACAGGTATTGGACTGGAACAGATGAACAGGTATTGGACTGGAACCGATGATGCTTACATTGGGCTGGAACCGATGGTGTTACTTATATCGGGCTGGAACTGATGAACATATATATCGGGCTGGAACCAATGACTGCTTCTGACTAAGCTGATAGTAGCAGATATGTTAGCAGCCCTGAGACTGCCAGGTACTGGTGGCTGTGCTGGAGCCAGCAGGTGTTCAGAAGTCAGGCTGGAATAAACAAACACTTGGTGCTGAACTGGAATCAGCAGGGGAATGCAGACTAAGGACAGTACTACAGGAACAGAATCCGGAAGTCTGGAGCCCAGGACGCAGCTCTGTGACGTGACATTATTCAAGGCACTGGTATCTTGCCTGAGCTTCCCTTTTATCCCCCCTGGCCAGCGGTGATTGGAGAGCAGAATCAGCTGACTGCTGCAGATGCTGTGGTTGGAGAATCCGGAGTCAGCTGACAGACAGCTTGAACAC
Source organism: Pseudophryne corroboree (assembly GCF_028390025.1). Lineage (NCBI taxonomy): Eukaryota > Metazoa > Chordata > Amphibia > Anura > Myobatrachidae > Pseudophryne > Pseudophryne corroboree. The sequence continues at coordinate 12,012,542 of NC_086451.1, forward strand.
CTGACCTTGGCAGATTAGCACACCATCACGCTAGTAAGAACAGCTGAGCCGAATACCAATTCCTGACAATTAATTAATAACAATTCATGTGGAACCTGTCGACCTCTGCAGAAGGTCGACATGTGTGGGGGTTAGGCTGCGGGAAAGAGGGTTAGGGGTAGCGTACTCATCGCTGATGACTGCTGGATCACTGCCGGAGCCGCTGGACCATGGGAGTGAAGCTTTGCCCCACTGTGGCTGTGGTCACATGATGAATATTCACATGGTCAATGGGGTAAATTTACTAAGATGGGAGTTCTATTTAAGATGGGATGTTGCCCATAGCAACCAATCAGATTCCAGGTATTATCTTCTAGAAGGTGCTAGATAAATGAGAAGTAGAATCTGATTGGTTGCTATGGGCAACATCCCATCTTAAATAGAACTCCCGTCTTAGTAAATTTACCCCAATGTCGGAACGCTAAGCACACTGACACATGGATGTCGACGGTATCCAGACTCTAGGTCAACACTAGAAATAGGTTGACATGACCATTATGTCGACATGCAATAAGGTCAACGTGAGTTTTTCACTTTTTTTTTCTTTTCTTTTTTTAACTTTTTTATACTTTACGATCCACGTGGACTATGATTGGAAACGGTAACCTTGCCCAAAGCTCGCAAGCCATGCTAGGGGACACGGTGCACTAATTGGGGTTCCCGGTCACTTTACGAAGAAAACTACACCAAAAAAACATGAAAAACTCATGTCAACCTTTTTTCATGTCGACCTAATGGCCGTGTTGACCAATGGGTGTCAACCTAGAGTTCCATACCAGATGTCAACAATACACACCCAACCCCCTCTGTGTAACATGGAGCATTACACTATATAATTTGTCCCAAACGCGATCGATCATAAATATAACATGTATGTGGCCGGCTATATTGTTTTATGGGGTGTGGTATGGCTGACCGGCGGTCTCCTGACCGCCGGTCAGCATACTGACGCGGGGATCCCGGCAACATACCGACGCCGGGATCCCGGCTGGGAGGGGCGAGTGCAGCAAGCCCCTTGCGGGCTCGGTGGCGACCTGCGGTCGCCACGGGTTCTATTCCCACTCTATGGGTGTCGTGGACACCCACGAGTGGAAATAGTCCCTGTTGGTCGGCATGCCGACCATCGGGATAGTGAGGGGCCGGGATGCCGGAGGAGGTCATGTGACCGTCGGTCTCCCGACCGCCGGTCACATGAATACCACCCGTTTTATGGGTAACTGGTACTTTATACAAAGAAAACCCAAAGTCCTTCCTCTTGGTACAGTTCCACAGGAATGTTTTCACGCTCAGGCCAATATTATACCCGTCTGGACCCATACACTTGGGGCGCCGGGGATCATTGAATCCAGCTGCGCCAATTGTCTACAGAGCGGCATTTACATTTCAGAGGCTGTTGGAGACTTTGGTAATACTGTATGTAAATATGCAGCATCAATCAATCCACACTTTCCCAGCCACTGTCATCAAACAATCCATCTGGCATATCTGATTTGTGCAATGCAGCAAAGATTATCCTACAACAAAACCTAAATAAACAGCGTAATCCTGCTCAGAAATATTCCCGGATACAGGCAGAGAGGATCCCGATAATCAGTATAGTGTAATGCTGGGAACGCAGGAGGGAGGCTATAACTAGGTAGTATTTATGGAAAATGCTGCATTTACTGAGGGAACAAGTCACTGGTGCTAATGAGAAACGATCATGTATAGTTATTATTAATAGTTCTATTTCTATAGCGCTCTTTCTCCAATAGGACTATGTGGGTCATTCCGAGTTGATCGCTAGCTGCATTTGTTCGCTGCGCAGCGATCAGGCTAAAAAACGGCAGTCCTGTGCATGCGGCGCAATGCGCACACGCGACGTACGGGCACAATGAACTATGTAGTTTTGCACAGGGTCTAGCGAAGCATTTCAGTCGCACTGCTGGCCGCAGAGTGATTGACAGGAAGAGGGCGTTTCTGGGTGGCAACTGACCATTTTCAGGGATTGTGCTGAAAAACGCAGGCGTGGCAGGAAAAACGCAGGCGTGGCTGGGCGAATGCTGGGCGTATTTGTGACGTCAAAACAGGAACTGAACAGTCTGAAGTGATGGCAAGCGCTGAGTAGGTCTGGAGCTTCTCTGAAACTGCACAAAAAACTTTGTAGCCGCTCTGCGATCCTTTCGTTTGCACTTCTGCTAAACTAAAATACATTCCCAGTGGGCGCCGGCATAGCGTTTGCACGACTGCTAAAAACTGCTATTGAGCGATCAACTCGGAATGACCACCATGGTGTGGTCCGGCAGCAGTGTTCGTGAAGGTATAATACGGCCAGAGGGCGCTGATTAGATACTTTGCTGCAGAAATGGCTTGGTGGAACTACCCGAGGTTGAAAAGGGGATCATTGTATGCTTCGCGATGCCATGTTTCCAGAGCAATGCTGGACATGTATATAGAAAGTTCTGTAACCCGGATGGACTGGCCAGCTCAGACTCCAGTTCTTAACCCCATTGAGAACCTCTGGGAGGAATTGGAGCGACGGGTGCGTTCTAGACTGACTCGCCCTTCTTCAGTGTTGCAGTTAGTCACTGTATTTATGGCAGAATAGCAAAACATATACCATCTGCTCTTATCCAGGAACTTGTGGACAGTTTGCCTGGAAGGGTGTCTGCAGTAATCACTGCACGTGGTGACCCTACAGAGTACTGACGTCCGTAACATCTCGCTGTTCTTTTTGGCGTCAGTGTCCAATCACTTTTGTCTACATAGTGTATATGTATTGTTAAATATTGTAACAGGAGTCTTGCTAGAATGTGCTCTGCTACAAAAATTCCACCAGCGACCGACTCCAGACTTGTGCAAAAACAGAAAATACCTTTTATTCAGGTAGCTCAAAAACAAAGATACACATAAAACAAAATCACTGTCTTTATTATAAACAACCAGGGAAGTTAGGCCCTGCCTCACTCCCTCTTATTAAATAAGGAACCCTTCAGGTCCCGGCATCCTGACACTAGTGGCCCAGCCCTCCGGATCCCACTGTCCCTAGCAGGTCTATCACCTGGACACTAACTCCCTTCAGGAGCCCTGACTCATGGGAGAGACTCTGCTTTAAACCCAGCACCCAGGTGCTGGCTGATGAAGCAGCTTCTTGGGCTAAGAAGCCTATAAAGACTTGGTCTGGGCCAAATGGATGGAAACCCAGTCCATCCACACTTCCCATCCACCCCCAAGACCCTGTGTATAGCTTACGGGTGGCAAAGTACCTCTCCTGCTACAATATATTAAGTGACGGTGTGTATGGTCCCCACCAACAGCAGGTTTTCTTGTTCCCTGGAGGAGCCCGATTAGGAAACGGTGAAAGTTCTGATCTTGGGCATCAGTGACCTTCAAGTGAAAGGGGAGAGATTGGCCTAGCTTTCTGATTCGACTTTGGTTTTGGAGATTCCCTAGTGCTCACAGTCTGAGATGCTGGAACAGTCACAATGTCAAGCCCATAATTTGTGCTAATTAAATCCATTTGGCTAAATTATTCTCAGTATCCTTTATGCTCATCCCACTTTTCATAAGGCCCTTCTCTTCTCCATTGCTGGGTCTTCTAATAATGAATTCTGGGCTTTTGGAATAGTCTTGCAGAATGCTAACCTGCCATCACGCCACCCAAGAATTGCAATATGGCTGTCAATTATAGGACTGCGGGGGTTTCCCGGCACGGCCTAAATGTCCGGTTGTTTCCCTTTCCTGTACCTCCATCTCTTCATAGTATGAGCCGAATGTCCGATACGCTTCTGTTACATTATAGTCACACACCTCGCCATTCACTGTTTATACTCCACCTCAATTACTGAAAGATAACTGGTGACTGGTGGCTACGTTTCTGCTCCCGTTCTCCCATCCGGGCTTGGGAAGACCCTTTCGCCCATCTCTATAGTCATCCATCGCTGCATTGTACTGATCATAATTAGCGCAAGATCTATTCATGCAATTTTTATGATTCTTTTAGACCCCAATTTACTATTGAAGTCTTTCTGGTTGTTTTCCTTACAGTAAAGAAGCCATTAATAGTCTTTATTCAGCATTCTTACTGCGTTCATCGTTCTATTCTACCATTAATTATCACAGCCCCAGAGAGGTTACCGGTTTCACCTTAAACAACTGTAATGAACGTATGAGCGCATTGCTGTCCAAGTATTTCCGCGCCGAGCATCTCACTTTCCTGCTATAATGATGTCTTTTGGGTCCGCGAACAATAGTTGAAAACTGGTGTTACTGTATCTATTAGAGCGTGGAACGCTGGAAGCTAGAGGAGGGCTTTGGGGGCTGTTAGCTGGACGGTTCATTGGAGTTTATTTCATATTAAGGTATGTGGGTTGTGTGCCTGTGTATTCTGTGCAAGCTGGATATACCATACACAGCAAACCCACTTTTACCAGCCCAAGTCCAAATCTGAACAAACATTCCGTTTCTGGATTATTTCCAAAGACAGAACCAACGGGCCCGATTCAGAAGCAGAACGCAATGCAGCCAGAGCTGTGATGCACATGTGTGGCAATGGATTAGCCGCAGTATACGCACCAAGGATTTATTCGCAAAGTGAGTGACAGGTAGTCAGCGTTTGGGGGAGGTAAAGAGGAGGGGGGGGGGGTGTTGGTTTTTAGACATATGCATGCATGTGAGGACCATTTTCTGGGCATTCCCTAACCAGCCACTGTGATATCTTCTGCTGCAGGGAAGGCACTCATTCTGAGACAGCACAGGGTTGTCCCAGTGGCAAACACAGGATTTGCATGGGGGGGGGTTTCCAGAACTGGGTGGAGCCAATCACGGGGGTGGAGACAGAGGTGACCCAGTATATGCTGGGTCCGTAAAACTTGTGTGTCTGTGAGTGAGTGTGTGTGTGTATATATATATATCTCTATATATATATGTGCACCGGACATTTTTCGGGTTTTGTGTTTTGGTTTTGGATTCGGTTCCGCAGCCGTGTTTTGGATTCGGACGCGTTTTGCCAAAACCTCCCTGAAAATTTTTTGTCGGATTCGGGTGTGTTTTGGATTCGTTTTTTTTTTTTTACAAAAAACCCTCAAAAACAGCTTAAATCATAGAATTTGGGGGTCATTTTGATCCCATAGTATTATTAACCTCAATAACCATAATTTACACTCATTTCCAGTCTATTCTGAACACCTCACACCTCACAATATTATTTTTAGTCCTAAAATTTGCACCAAGGTCGCTGGATGACTAAGCTAAGCGACCCAAGTGGCCGACACAAACACCTGGCCCATCTAGGAGTGGCACTGCAGTGTCAGGCAGGATGGCACTTCAAAAAAATAGTCCCCAAACAGCACATGATGCAAAGAAAAATGAAAGAAAAAAGAGGTGCAAGATGGAATTGTCCTTGGGCCCTCCCACCCACCCTTATGTTGTGTAAACAGGACATGCACACTTTAACAAACCCATCATTTCAGCGACAGGGTCTGCCACACAACTGTGACTGAAATGACTGGTTGGTTTGGGCCCCCACCACAAAAGAAGCAATCAATCTCTCCTTGCACAAACTGGCTCTACAGAGGCAAGATGTCCACCTCCTCCTCATCGTCTGATTCCTCACCCCTTTCACTGTGTACATCCCCCTCCTCACAGATTATTAATTCGTCCCCACTGGAATCCACCATCTCAGGTTCCTGTGTACTTTCTGGAGGCAATTGCTGGTGAATGTCTCCACGGAGGAATTGATTATAATTCATTTTGATGAACATCATCTTCTCCACATTTTGTGGAAGTAATCTCGTACGCCGATTGCTGACAAGGTGAGCGGCTGCTCTAAACACTCTTTCGGAGTACACACTGGAAGGGGGCAACTTAGGTAAAATAAAGCCAGTTTCTGCAAGGGCCTCCAAATTGCCTCTTTTTCCTGCCAGTATACGTACGGACTGTCTGACGTGCCTACTTGGATGCGGTCACTCATATAATCGTCCACCATTCTTTCAATGGTGACAGAATCATATGCAGTGACAGTAGACGACATGTCAGTAATCGTTGGCAGGTCCTTCATTCGGACCAGATGTCAGCACTCGCTCCAGACTGCCCTGCATCACCGCCAGCGGGTGGGCTCGGAATTCTTAGCCTTTTCCTCGCACCCCCAGTTGCGGGAGAATGTGAAGGAGGAGCTGTTGACGGGTCACGTTCCGCTTGACTTGACAATTTTCTCACCAGCAGGTCTTTGAACCTCTGCAGACACCGGAAAGAGAGATACAACGTAGGTTTTAAATCTAGGATCGAGCACGGTGGCCAAAATGTAGTGCTGTGATTTCAACAGATTGACCACCCGTGAATCCTGGTTAAGCGAATTAAGGGCTCCATCCACAAGTCCCACATGCCTAGCGGAATCGCTCTGTTTTAGCTCCTCCTTCAATATCTCCAGCTTCTTCTGCAAAAGCCTGATGAGGGGAATGACCTGACTCAGGCTGGCAGTGTCTGAACTGACTTCACGGTTGGCAAGTTCAAAGGGTTGCAGAACCTTGCAAAACGTTGAAATCATTCTCCACTGCGCTTGATTCAGGTGCATTCCCCCTCCTTTGCCTATATCGTAGGCAGATGTATAGGCTTGAATAGCCTTTTGCTGCTCCTCCATCCTCTGAAGCATATAGAGGGTTGAATTCCACCTCGTTACCACCTCTTGCTTCAGATGATGGCAGGGCAGGTTCAGGACTGTTTGCTGGTGCTCCAGTCTTCGGCACGCGGTGGCTGAATGCCGAAAGTGGCCCGCAATTCTTCGGGCCACCGACAGCATCTCTTGCACGCCCCTGTCGTTTTTTAAATAATTCTGCACCACCAAATTCAATGTATGTGCAAAACATGGGACGTGCTGGAATTTGCCCAAATGTAATGCACGCACAATATTGGTGGCGTTGTCCGATGTCACAAATCCCCAGGAGAGTCCAATTGGGGTAAGCCATTCTGCGATGATGTTCCTCAGTTTCCGTAAGAGGTTGTCAGCTGTGTGCCTCTTATGGAAAGCGGTGATACAAAGCGTAGCCTGCCTAGGAACGAGTTGGCGTTTGCGAGATGCTGCTACTGGTGCCTCCGCTGCTTTTCTTGCTGCGGGAGGCAATACATCTACCCAGTGGGCTGTCACAGTCATATAGTCCTGAGTCTGCCCTGCTCCACTTGTCCACATGTCCGTGGTTAAGTGGACATTGGGTACAACTGCATTTTTTAGGACACTGGTGACTCTTTTTCTGACGTCTGTGTACATTTTCGGTATCGCCTGCCTAGAGAAATGGAACCTAGATGGTATTTGGTACCGGGGACACAGTACCTCAATCAAGTCTCTAGTTGCCTGTGAATTAACGGTGGATACCGGAAACACATTTCTCACCGCCCAGGCTGCCAAGGCCTGAGTTATCCGCTTTGCAGCAGGATGACTGCTGTGATATTTCATCTTCCTCGCAAAGGACTGTTGGACAGTCAATTGCTTACTGGAAATAGTACAAGTGGTCTTCCGACTTCCCCTCTGGGATGACGATCGACTCCCAGCAGCAACAACAGCAGCGCCAGCAGCAGTAGGCGTTACACTCAAGGATGAATCGGAGGAATCCCAGGCAGGAGAGGACTCGTCAGACTTGCCAGTGACATGGCCTGCAGGACTATTGGCTTTCCTGTGTAAGGAGGAAATTGACACTGAGGGAGTTGGTGGTGTGGTTTGCAGGAGCTTGGTTACAAGAGGAAGGGATTTAGTGGTCAGTGGACTGCTTCCGCTGTCATCCAAAGTTTTTGAACTTGTCACTGACTTCTGATGAATGCAGTCCAGGTGACGTATAAGGGAGGATGTTCCTAGGTGGTTAACGTCCTTACCCCTACTTATTACAGCTTGACAAAGGCAACACACGGCTTGACACCAGTTGTCCGCATTTCTGTTGAAATAATTCCACACCGAAGAGGTAATTTTTATTGTAATTTGACCAGGCATGTCAATGGCCATATTCGTCCCACGGATAACAGGTGTCTCCCTGGGTGCCTGACTTAAACAAACCACCTCACCATCAGAATCCTCCTTGTCAATTTCCTCCCCAGCGCCAGCAACACCCATATCCTCATCCTGGTGTACTTCAACAGTGACATCTTCAATTTGACTATTAGGAACTGGACTGCGGGTGCTCCTTCCAGCACTTGCAGGGGGCGTGCAAATGGTGGAAGGCGCCACCTCTTCCCGTCCAGTGTTGGGAAGGTCAGGCATCGCAGCCGACACAATTGGACTCTCCTTGGGGATTTGTGATTTAGAAGAACGCACAGTTCTTTGCTGTGCTTTTGCCAGCTTATTTCTTTTCATTGTTCTAGCGAGAGGATGAGTGCTTCCATCCTCATGTGAAGCTGAACCACTAGCCATGAACATAGGCCAGGGCCTCAGCCGTTCCTTGCCACTCCGTGTCGTAAATGGCATATTGGCAAGTTTACGCTTCTCCTCAGACGCTTTAAATTTTGATTTTTGGGTCATTTTACTGAACTTTTGTTTTTTGGATTTTACATGCTCTCTACTATGACATTGGGCATCGGCCTTGGCAGACGACGTTGATGGCATTTCATCGTCTCGGCCATGACTAGTGGCAGCAGCTTCAGCACGAGGTGGAAGTGGATCTTGATCTTTCCCTATTTTAACCTCCACATTTTTGTTCTCCATTTTTTAATGTGTGGAATTATATGCCAGTAATATATCAATAGCAATGGCCTACTACTATATATACTGCGCACAACTGAAATGCACCACAGGTATGGATGGATAGTATACTTGACGTCACAGAGGTAGGTAGAGCAGTGGCCTACTGTACCGTACTGCTATATATTATATACTGGTGGTCAGCAAACTGTGCAAAACTGAAATGCACCACAGGTATGGATGGATAGTATATTTGACGACACAGAGGTAGGTAGAGCAGTGGCCTTCTGTACCGTACTGCTATATATTATATACTGGTGGCCAGCAAAATTATGCACTGTACTCCTACTATATACTACAATGCAGCACAGATATGGAGCGTTTTTCAGGCAGAGAACGTATAATACTGGTGGTCACTGGTCAGCAAAACTCTGCACTGTACTCCTCCTATATAATACTGGTGGTCCCCAGTCCCCACAATAAAGCAGTGGGAGCACAGATATATGCAGCACACTGAGCACAGATATGGAGCGTTTTTCAGGCAGAGAACGTATAATACTGGTGGTCACTGGTCAGCAAAACTCTGCACTGTACTCCTCCTATATAATACTGGTGGTCACTGTCAGCAAAACTCTGCACTGTACTCCTGCTATATAATACTGGTGGTCCCCAGTCCCCACAATAAAGCAGTGGGAGCACAGATATATGCAGCACACTGAGCACAGATATGGAGCGTTTTTCAGGCAGAGAACGTATAATACTGGTAGTCACTGGTCAGCAAAACTCTGCACTGTACTCCTCCTATATAATACTGCTGGTCCCCAGTCCCCACAATAAAGCAGTGAGCACAGATATTTGCAGCCATCTGAATAAAACTGAGAGGACGCCAGCCACGTCCTCTCACTATCATTTCCAATGCACAAGTGAAAAATGGCGGCGACGCGCGGCTTTATATAGAATCAGAATCTCGCGAGAATCCGACCGCGGGATGATGACGTTCGGGCGCGCTCGGGTTAACCGAGCAAGGCGGGAGGATCCGAGTTGCTCGGACCCGTGCAAAAAAAGGTGAAGTTCGGGCGGGTTCGGATTCCGACGAACCGAACCCGCTCATCACTAATATATATATATATATATATATATATATATATATCTATCTCCTATATAATAGCCCAGATCTGTGACTTTGTGATTCATTTGCTAACGCTGGGCGGAGTCACAACACTGGGCGGAGGTAGTCAAATGAGTCACAGATCTGGCCAAATCTATAGGAGACTAGGAGCAGAAGCAGATAGTATGGGCATAGCACAGGCAGGGGTGCATACCTCCCAGCTTTCTGCAGGAGTTTTCTTCAGACAGAAGGAGGGACACACACTCGGCGAAAAGGGGGCGTGGCTTCACGGGAGGGCCCCGTTTTCGTCAATGAGGGGGCATGCCCAGTGCTCTGTGAGCTGCTGGGATGCCCCCAGGGGCTGATTATGAGTCCGGGGGGGCCAGGGCACTTGTGACAGGGGAGCCCTATCTCATTGCTGTGCCTGCTGTGGGTTGGGGGCGTGGCCTAATCGCGGACGCGAGGCCACGCCCCCTTACGCAAATTTATTTTCTTTTTTTTTACATGGAATTTTGGCCCCTCAGCTAGGGGTAAATCCAGAGGGGGTGGTCGCTCCCCTCTATACACCCGCACAGGCAGAAGAAAGCAGGGAGACTGCTGTCTCCCTGCAACACCACAGACCTGCCAATACGCAGCAGCGTGTGCTGACAGTAGCACAATGCTGCCGTTGTTGCTGGCAGGACAGGGGGGGGGGGAGCTTCTGAGCTGGGACAGAGCTACTCGAGCCGGGGGGGCCCCTAAAACTGTGGGGCCAACGGTACGTACCAGGGACGTGCAGTCAGGGGAGGCAGGGGAGGCAGTGCCTCCCCTGTCATTAATGATTAAAATAATATAAAGAAGATACTTATGACACATATTCTGTGTCATAAGTAATTTCTTTATCTTATCCTAATCATTTTAAGCCTATAAAGTAGTTTGGGAGGCACTGATAACAGTGCCTCCCGTTAACTGTAGGAACTGGTTCAAGCTGGAGGGGCGGGGCCAAGTACTGGGCTGTCAAAGCCCATTGAAAACAGGAGCAGAAAGCGGCACTTATCCAAGTGCCTCGTTGACAGGGGAAACCCGTCCCTGTCAGCAAGGCAGATGTGATTGGACAGCGGATCCAGTGCTGGATCCGCTCGTCCAATCACCCGAAGAAGCAGCAGGACCCGGCACCCAGCTCAGTTACAGTAGCGGGGTGAAGAGGCAGTGGGACCCGGAGTTGAAGCCAGGGCCGGCCGCACAGACCGAGGAGGGCGCTGCTGTGGACCTACATCACCGCAGCCGCCCGTTGTGTCTGGATGCCGCTGGGTGACGGGTGTTCTCCTGCTCCCAGCCCTCCCGCGATGCTAGGGAACTGGGGAAGACAGTGGCGGATTGCCGCTCCCCCCCCCCCCCCCTCCTGTCGGAAATGTGCCTTCAGCGGCGTGACCTCCCACTCCCAGCATTCCCGCGATGACAGGGAACTGGGGGAGACAGTGGCGGATTGCCGCTCCCCCCCCCCCCTCCTGTCATCTGGGAAATGTGCCTTCAGCGGTGTGACCTCCTGCTCCCAGCCCTCCCGCGATGACAGGGAACTGGTGGAGGCAGTGGTGGATTGCCCTCCCCACTGTCGTCTGGGAAGGGTCCCGCGGTGCCACCAGTGCATGAAATCCAGCCCCAGCCCACGGTGTCAATGTGCAAAAGGGGACCCTGAAGGGGCCATGACTGCCCGCTGCTGCACTACTGGAGCAGGTACCGCCCGCCGCTCACCGCCGCCCACCGCCACCCGTCGCCACCCGCAACAAATGGCAGTCAGAGGGACCTCACCGCCGCTGCCCATGGGTGCCTCCGCCGACCACAGTCAGGTAATGTTCCCCTGCTGTCACCCTCTCTCCCTGTCGTTACTGTCCCTGTCCCTACTGTCACTCTCTCTCTGCTGTCACTGTCGTCACTTTCTCTCTCCCTGCTGTCACTGTCGTCACTCTCGTCACTCTCACTCTCCTTGCTGTCACTGTCGTCACTCTCTCTCTCCCTGCTGTCACTGTCGTCACTCTCTCTCTCTCTCCCTGCTGTTACGCTCGTCACTCTCTCTCTCCCTGCTGTCACTGTCGTCACTCACTCTCTCTCTCCCTGTGGTCACTCTCTCTCCCTGTCCCTGCTGTCACTCTGGCTGTCCCTGCTGTCACAATTTCAGCTCATTCAGTGTGCTACAATGTGAATTTCGGCTCATTCAGTGTGCTACAATGTGAATTTAGGCTCATTCAGTGTGCTACAATGTGAATTTCAGCTCATTCAGTGTGCTACAATGTGAATTTTGGCTCATAACGTGTGCTACAATGTGAATTTCGGATCATTCAGTGTGCTACAATGTGAATTTAGGCTCATTCAGTGTGCTACAATGTTAATTTAGGCTCATTCAGTGTGCTACAATGTGAATTTCGGCTCATTCAGTGTGCTACAATGTGAATTTCGGCTCATTCAGTGTGCTATAATGTGAATTTCAGATCATTCTTTGTGCTACAATGTGAATTTCGGCTCATTCAGTGTGCTACAATGTTAATTTCGGCTCATTCAGTGTGCTACAATGTGAATTTCCGCTCATTCAGTGTGCTATAATGTGAATTTCAGCTCATTCTTTGTGCTACAATGTGAATTTCGGCTCATTCAGTGTGCTACAATGTGAATTTGGGCTCATTCAGTGTGCTAGAAGGTGAATTTCGGCTCATTCAGTGTGCTGTAATGTGAATTTCGGCTCATTCAGTGTGCTACAATGTGAGTTTCGGCTCATTCAGTGTGCTGTAATGTGAATTTCGGGTCATATAGTGTGCTACAATGTGAATTTCGGCTCATTCAGTGTGCTAGAATGTGAGTTTCGGCTCATTCAGTGTGCTACAATGTGAGTTTCGGCTCATTCAGTGTGCTATAATGTGAATTTCAGCTCGTACCGTGTGCTATAAGGTGAAAGGGACACGCCCCCTTTTGGGTGACCACGTCCCCTTTTCTGGAGCACGTGCGTGCCTTCGGCGTGCATAATTGCGTCCTTGTCTTTTCCATACACCCACTTCAAAATTTCCACTTCGACCACTATAAATATATATATATATATATATATATATTCTCAGTGCCTCCCCAGCCATTGACCTCACCGCACGCCACTGGTACGTACCCCCTGCCCCCCCCCCCCCTTAATCCATACCCCCTGATGCCCCCTCTCCCTCTGTCTCCACTATTCACCGCTGCTCTGCTAAGCAGGTGGGACAGCGGAACAGACCCAAAAAAATGGGACTGTCCCGCGAAAATCGGGACATTTGGGAGGTATGGGGGTGTGTGAGGGGGTATGCCGTACAGACAGACGGGCACCGGCTCACTGTGTGCTTGACCCCCCCCCCCCTCTCTGGCGCGGAGGAGCGTCACTTTCTGGCACACTCCACGCTTCTTAGCTGCAGTTTTGTGGGGCACCTGCCGCTGTGCAGGTTCCGTACTGCCTCTGTTATCTCCAGCCCCGGCAACCCCACCACTAGCTGCAGCGCTGCCACCCAAAGTGAGGTGCGCCCAGCTCCTCCACACACTTTAGCCGGCGGGTAACGCTGCAGAAGTCCGAGCTGCTTGCAGGCTCCGACCCCCTCCTCCCTCCAGCCGCAGCATCTCCTGGGGGCTAACCAGTCACTCCCAGTCTCCCCTTACCACAGTGCCCAGCAGCTGCGCGAGGTCTGCGGTGTGTGACTGAGGAGGGGGGGAGGGATGCGGACGGGCAGAGGAAGCAGGACTCCAGCCTAAGAGAGTCAGCCATGCCAAGTCTCCACCAGCAGCAGATCCCAACAGGTTGGAGTGGAACAGCAGCAGCCAGCAGCAGTGACTCCGGTAAGACACATCTGTCTGTCACCACTGTTTTGTCCCTAATACCAATCTCTCCCGTGCCCTGTGTTCTGTCATGTCCCTGGCCTTGCCCTGCCACCCTTATCCTGGCCCTTTCACCCTTATCCTGGCCCTGTCACCCTTATCCTGGCCCTTTCACCCTTATGCTGGCCCTGTCACCCTTATGCTGGCCCTGTTACCCTTATGCTGGCCCTGTTACCCCTATCCTGGCCCTGTTACCCCTGTGCTTGCCCTGTCAACCCTATACTGGCCCTGTCACCCCTGTCCTGTTCCTGCCACCCCTACCCTGGCCTGTCACCCCTATCCTGTCCCTGTCATTTCTGTCCTGGCCCCGTCGCCCCTGTACTGGCCCCGTCACCCCTTTTCTGACCCTGTCACCCCTGTCCTGGCCCCGTCAACCCTGTTCTGACCCTGTTACCCCTGTCCTGGCCCTGTTACTGCATACCCTCCAACTACCTTTTTGGCAGGTACAGTACCCGCAGCGCCTCCAGACATCTCCCCAATGCACCACACCTCCGCACCTTCCCCTCCACCACATGCGGCACTCCACCCCTCCCCCACACGCTGTGCCTCCAGACCCCCTACACCACCCGCGGCTCCCACTCCTCCGCCCCTTCACCACCCACAGCACCTCCAGGCCCCCTCCACCATCCACCCCCTTTATATGTCTCCCCCCACACCTGCCCCCCTCCACCCGCAGCATCTGTAGACACCCTCCTCCATCCGCGGTCCACCTTCCCCCACCCCTCCCCCACCAATGGCACCACCGCACCTGCCCCTCCACCACCAGCAGCACCTCCGGACCTCCTTCCCTATGCGCCGCACCACCCGTACCTGCCCCTCCCCTACCCATGGCGCCTGTGGACCCCTACCCCACCCCGGCACTCCCGCCCCTTCCCATCCCACAGCACCTGCGGAACCCTTCACTCATCCACAACATCCCCACACCTGCCCCTCTCCCACCCATGGCACCCCTGCCCCTCCCCCACCTGCAGTGCCTCCGGACCCCTCCCCAATCTGCAATCCCCACTCCTCTGCCCCTCCCCCACCCGCAGCACCTCCCGACTCTTCCCCATCCGGGCCCCACCCCCACTTTTGCCCCCCCTCCACACCATCTGCAGTCCCCCCCGCACCCGCTACATTCTGTACATCGTGCCCTGCAGGTGCTGTTCACCCCGTCGCAAGGGGCTGCGCCTCCTTCACCATCGCACGCCCTTTCATTGTGCAATATTTAACCACTAACAAAGGAATGCAGGTAATACTTTATATAATACAAATATTGAACCCCAGAAAGGCATGCAAGGGTTAAGGGGGCGTAGCCCCTTGCGACGGTGTGAAGAACGCCCGTAGGGCGCGATGAAGCACCTAGTATATATATATATATACACACACATATACATATCTACACATATATATATATATATATATACATATACACATATACATAAAGCATATTAAACATACATACAGTACACGTATATATACACATGTATTATGCTTATATCTATGTATATACATGTGTATATATGTATGCACATGGATATATATGTACTATAATTAAAATAAAGTAATCTTTTATTAAGCACTTAGAAGTGCCACCAGGAAGACAGCAGGCTGCAGAGGACACCAGACAGCCATTAATAATACTCGGCTCGCAAAATGCAGCAAAAAATAAAATAAAATAAAAATACATTTTTTTTTTGGTGAAGGGGGGTTTTTCTGGGTGCTCGCAAACCCCTCCTGTGTGCGCCACTGTGTCCAGAGGTTCCATATTGTGCCTGATGTGCGCCCGATGTTCCTGTTTTGCGGGCGTCTTCTCCGCACAAGACAGCGGCTAGGTCAGCAGCATATGACATTGCAGTTGGGCCTGCACCACTATGCACCTCTGAGAGAATTCCTCCAGCTCCGGGTGACTATTTCAGAACTAAAGGCACTTCTGTCATATTGTTGAATAGGTTCAATTAGTCCCCCCGCCTCCTTTCCTTCCCCATAATAAGCATGTTTATCATAATGGCTTATTAATCTATCTCCCGGTGTGAGACGGAGCACGGCTGCATCCTGGGAGCCTCCTCCTGCAGCCGGCATAGGATAGAAGCGGCACTATAATTGCTATTGATCGCAGGAGGAGTGTAGAACAATGGGAAGATCAGATTACTTGGGGAGATGTAAGAAGGCTCCAAGCGTTTGCTTTTCCATCTCATTTATGGTCATGCAAACACAATAAACTGTAAGGAAGAGATAGGTCAACCGTCTGTACGCCTCATAGGGCAACCGGACCTCCGCCTATACACAATCTCTGCACGTACTTGAATGGATATATCAGAAGCTCGTTTTATTTTTTCCGTTCAGAGTATACAGAAGGAATACAGTCATTTGCATTCATAATTGTATCGTATTAAATGTCGCCGTGGTAACCATAAATTTAATGCAAGAAGCAATAATACCAGACGAGTCTTCCGCTCCCCAAATCCTTTTATTGACGTTCTCATAAAAATTACATTTGCTTAGCCAATTGCATTAGCTGCAGAAAATATTTCTGTTCATTTGCCTTCTACCACATAACATAATTTAGACTATTTGTTATCTAACACTGAGTTTACAGATGGGTCCACATTTATCTTGACTTCTTTGCTGCGCCTAGGTGCACCATGGTTTATTAACATAAGCCTTTCATCTATTGTTCTCAGCTGCAATACAATACAAAGAACAATACAGCAGGGGATTAAGTTCTTACAGCAGGGGATTAAGTCTGACTGATCTGGCCCAATTAATCCCATTAAAGGCCAAGATAAACATGGATCCATCTGTACATCGCTCTTGGTTTTATTGCGTTAAGTGCCTCACCCCCGGTACGTTTTCCTTCTATTTTTGTACATGGGGGGTCATTCCGAGTTGTTCGCTCGGTAAAAATCTTCGCATCGCAGCGATTTTCTGCTTAATGCGCATGCGCAATGTCCACACTGCGACTGCGCCAAGTAAATTTGCTATGCAGTTAGGATTTTTACTCACGGCTTTTTCTTCATTCTGGCGATCGTAATGTGATTGACAGGACATGGGTGTTACTGGGCGGAAACAGGCCGTTTTATGGGCGTGTGGGAAAAAACGCAACCGTTTCCGGGGAAAACGCATGAGTGGCCGGAGAAACGGGGGAGTGCCTGGGCGAACGCTGGGTGTGTTTGGAACGACAAGCACTGAAATGATCGCAGATGCCGAGTAAGTCTGGAGCTACTCAGAAACTGCTACGAGGTGTGTAATCGCAATATTGCGAATATATCGTTCGCAATTTTAAGAAGCTAAGATTCACTCCCAGTAGGCGGCGGCTTAGCATGAGCAAATCTGCTAAAATCCGCTTGTGAGCGAACAACTCGGAATGACCCCCATGGTGAGTTTGGTGGCTACGGGAGGAATTCAATTAGCCGCGGTAATTTACCACAGCTAATTGACCCCTCCCCCAGGGCTATCCAATTAGCCCCGAAGCTGGCACTCATCTGTGTTTTTTTTTTCAAGTGCCCAATCAGCCCCGTCTTTGCAGCGAAAACACGTAGGTCTGTGTGAACTTATCACTTATTTTTACCAGAAATTATGAAATGTTTTGGTCACAAAAAATGGGGGATCATTGAATTGGAGAAACTCCCATTTTTCGTGCCAGAAATTTTTTCACTCAATCAGTTTACACTACAGTGTGCTAATAAACTGTGACTGAACCAACCCTGGGATGTCGATTATAGTGTCTGGCATCAGTACAAGGATTCTTGATGCACGTGTGATGCGGCTTTGCCACGTTCCATTTCCACAACAAATAAAGTAAACGTATGTAGAAAAACGTAAGAGTAACTCACACTAGTGTAAATGCTAAAGATGCACTACCCTATTAGTACGCAATGCAATAATATAGAGCGTAATATACACACCAGAAGAAATAGTGTTTTGGCAATGATATTAATTGATGCAAAAGTTACATTGACATAACAATGATGTTAAATGAAACAACATCTGTTGTTTTTCCCATTACAAACCCGACTGGGATCAACTGTCCTGCAGTAGTCAAAATAGAAATGTCAATTACAGTAAATACTGCAAATTGGTGGCCGTGACCTAATGAATTAAGGGGGTCATTCCGAGCTTTTGCACTTTAGGAGTAGCTCCCGGCCAGCGCAGCTTTAGTGAGGTGGCCGGGAGCTACACGTCGCTCCCCGGCCCGCTGCGGCTGCATGTGACGTCACGCAGCCGCTGCGGCCCGCCCCCCGCACAGTCGGCCACGCCTGCGTTAGCCGGACCGCGCCCACGAAATGGCGGCCAAACACCGCCGTCCCGCCCAGCGACCGCCTCTGCCTGTCAATCAGGCAGAGGCAATCGTAGCGGTCCGTCGACCATCTGGCATGCGCCGGCACACTGCAGCGCCGGCGCATGCGCAATTCCGACCTGATCGGCTGCTGTGCGAAAACGCACCGCACCGATCAGGTCGGAATGACCCCCCTCAGTACTTACAGCTAGAGGGGTGGATCAGCCAATGAGAACGGCTAAATTATGACCCTGCTGGTCGCAATTTAAATAACAACTGGAATTTTTCATGAATCCAGCATCTGAGCTTGGATAGGACACCGGGCGATATGGTTCCTGTGGGGAGAGAGACGTATCTGAGAGGTGCAGCCATGCTGTTTCCATGCGCTGATCCTGGAAGCCCTGCGGTCATTTATTTATGGCTCTTGTACTGAAATGCTTCTCATGAGACCACTCTTTGTTTAATCCTTGCTTGTGGTTGATCTCGTAATAGCATCAAAGTTGGGAGTGAAGGAAACGTCTTTTGCACTTGGTGGATTGTTAGTAGGGCTATGCTGGTAGAATGAACGCAGCGCTGTCTGTGTCACCAGCAAATGCCGGACAGGGGACTCGGTATCCGGTGTCACTCTATGATAGATCCTCCACAGCGCCACTAATATCATTATTAGGGTTATAACATCGGGGGGCCTGATTCAGAGATATATACGCAGAGCAGATAGTAACGGAGAAGAGGGATTGTTCCTCAGCACCGTCGCTGGCAGTGAGGGGTTCTCCTCAAAGTGATTGACAGCCAGGGACCGTTTGAGGGAGGTCATGGGGAGTTGAGGGGGGAAAAATGCAGCCATGTTGCAGAAAACACGGCACCAGGGTTTCAGATCCCGCAGCCATTCTGCGCGAACATACGGTTACTTAGATGGCTGATTATGTACAAAGTTGCTTGGATCTGCAAAGCTGCCGGTGGGCGCCCCAATACATTACCAGCAGTAGCAGATCTTGCCACGGGCAAGCAGAACTTTTGCCCGGGTTGCCGCCTTCCGGAGGGCGCTGCACTGTGGCAAGATCCGCTACTGTGCCCCCCCACCGCTGTGCCCCCCGCTGTCACCCCCGCCGATGTGCCCCCCGCTGGTCCCCCGCTCTGAAGGGAACCAGACGCTACGCGTCTAGTTTCCCTTCGTGGAGGGGACCTTTGCTGTGCGGCAACGCACAGCATTGTGGCACGGACGCTAGGGGTCATAATTGACCTCTAGTGTCTATGCTGATCGAGGAGAGGAGCGGCGCCGGCGGCTGTCTGCAGCGGTCTGGATCAGGAACGGGGATAGTAAGTATACTTTTTTTTTTTTATTCCAGCGGCGCTACAGGGGGCACAAATGGGGGCGTTACTGACCACGCCCCCATGTGAAGCCACGCCCCTATAGTTTTGCCCGGGGCGCAACCACAGCCAGAACCGGCCCTGATTACCAGGTGCTACAGTCTTGGGAACACCTGCGTTTTTCCTGACACTCCCAGAAAACGGGCAGTTACCACCCCCAACGTCCGCTTCCTGTCAATCCGCCTGCGTTCACCTAGCGATCGAAAAAAGACGCTGTTTTTTTTTTTTTTTGCAGTTTTGGCCTCGTGCCTCCGCGTTACGATCCATACGCATGCACAGTCATCCGATAATCGGCCGACTTGCGAATTTTCAGGTCTGAATTAGAACCTTTGTTGTATTGCTGTTTATAGCTGATGGCGGTCGCCTGTCGCTGAGTGCTAGCTTATATTTCTGTGACATTAAACAATTTAGTAATGCCACAATGTAATCAAACCACTTGAGATATGCATTTTCATTCACACGACAAGAGAGGACGGTTTTGGGGGGCTGGTGGTGGCGCAGGAAACGCGGTATGGTTATTAGTCAGCGCTGCTCTTCCCGTCTGATAGAGGAGAACACTGTCACACAGGTCTGTAAGATTCAGGCTGATTGATGTGAATTGGAAGCAGACCTCAGCAATTGCGCTTTTGTGTGCTTCCATTTACTCTCAGTATTGCAGTAAACAAATCTTATTCCGAAGGGGATTTTCTGGATAGAAGAAAATAAGTGTTTAGCTGATGCAAATGCAGAATTCTTGTTTGTGTTCTTAATCACAATCCCGTACTGCGGCAGCTATACGTTTTAGCTGATTGAGGCTTCGGTGTCATGGGATAGACTTTTCAGCAAGATGAAAAAACAGTAATGGAAGCGACGGTGGCGCCTCAACCTTTATGTCGTGTTCAGTATCGGTGAATTAATCCCTGTAAATATAGGAGTGATCTGAAGTGGGCAGCGACTCTATTTAGAGTACCCTGCGTACTCCTGCCTGAGGGACACGTCACTCGGGCCTGACGATAGAAAAGCAGTATAACAACGCCCTCATCCCATAGCCTGATTGGTGGTCACAGATCATGAGGCGGCCACAAGAGGCAGCTGCCTATGGCGCAGTTGGTGCAGGGGGCTGCAGGGAGCCAGCGAATGAGCCCTATATCTGATGATGTAAAATTCAAATAGGGGAGCCACACCAACTGCCAGTGAGTCCCGGCCGGTGATGTTTGGCAGCGTTTGGGGGGGCAGCAGGTGTACCTTCCCTATTTAAAGTTTGGACTGTGCTGCAGACCCATCTCTACAGCCTCCGCTGCTTGCGAGTGCTGTAGGGGCGCTGTAACATTACGCAGGGATGATGAGGAGTTCCGGCTATCCGCTGATTGTGTATTGAGTTGACCCCTCCAGATGATGGCACTTAGGGCCTCATTCAGACCTGATCGGTGCTGTGCGTTTTCGCACAGCAGCCGATCAGGTCTGAACTGCTCATGCGCCGGCCAGACAGCCAACGGCTGTCTCAGCCCTGCGATCGCCTCTGCCTGATTGACAGGCAGAGGCGGGAGGGGACGGGCTGGCGGTGTATGGCCACCATTTAGGGGGTGCGGTCTGGGCCGGCCCGTTGGGGGGAGGGGCAGGCCGCGGCTGCTACGTGACATCACATGCAGCCGCTGCGACCCTCACAGCGATGAATAGCCCTTGCTAGCGAGCAGGAGTTGCGCTGGCAGGGTGCTGCTCCTAAAGTACAAAAGCATCGCCGCTGTGCGATGCTTTTGTACTTGTTCGGGAAGGAAGGGGGGGTCGGGCCTGACATGTGGGGCAGACTAGCCCTGTGCTTGGCGTCCCCCCCCCACATGTCTGTGTGACTGATCGTAGATGTGATAAATTTAGCACATGTACGATCAGGTCTGAATTAGCCCCTTAGTTCATTAGTATTGTGGCTATGTTACACGAAGACGCGGCCATCTATTTGCAATACGTAATTGACATTTCCAGTTGGTCTGCTGCAGGATAGACAATTCCCATTTGATTTTCAAAGTGGAAAACAACAGATGTTTGTATTTAATTTAATGTTATTTGTATATCTGTTCTCATTTAATGACATTATATATGGAAGACGCAACTTTCGCATTTATAATAACACTGTCAAGACCGTATTCTCTCTTGTGTATAAGACACTTCATTATGTTATAATGTGATGTGCAAATAGACTAATGCAGTTACTGCTAGGACTGCCAGTCCACATCTTCAGTACATGCTCTGTCTGTACCGCGGGATGCACCTTACACACTCGTTACTCCTAACGTATGTCTGGTGCGAGCGTTGCCCCTCGTTGACCTGATTCAGCTCAAGCCTCCTGGTTGGGAAGTAGGTGGCCACAAGTGGGCTTCATGACACTTGCCCATTCTTCTGGGCATCTAGGTCCAGGAGTCTCCTGGATGAAGAGTAGGCAAGTATGCATTACCTGGAGACAGGACCCGAAAATTCACTGCCTGGTATGTTCTGGGACTTGGGACTAAGATTTAGACTGTGCACAAATACCTTATTCACAGTACCGCATTGGGTGGACCGAGAGTGGGACATGAGAAGGGGATGTTCACCGTGAAGGACTCAAACCACTCTTTACTGATGTCTGTCGTGTTCATCAGTGACTCCTGAAAAGTGTGAAATACAGCCACGGGCCTTATACTGAATTGCTAAACACAGCGCTACACAATGGAAGCGCAGCGGAGTAAATGGGGACAGAGCAGCCAACAAATACCCAAGCGGCTTGGAAGATGTGTAATGATTGCGTAGCATATGGATCTATATATTAATGGCAGAATGATGACTTTTAGGAGTGACATATTTCTATGATGCCGTTGTCTGACATCATATAACAAATGAAAGCTCTTGGCTCGTAGAATTGCAGAATTATATTGTCGTTGTAATTGGGTGCTTCATTTTGGAGATATTTATTTATTAACGGTTTCTTATATAGCGCAGCAAATTCTGTTGCGCTTTACAATTGGAAACAACAACAATAAAACAAAACTGGGTAATAACAAACAGTCATAGAGGTGGGAAGGTCCTGCTCGCAAGCTTACAATCTATAGGAGTTATGTGGCAACATGTCCGCCTGCCATTTACAACGCATGAATATACTGGCGCCGGCTGTCTTTCCAACAATAGACAGTTTCAATAAAATGAATACATAAATTTAATACATATACAATAAAAAAATAATAAAATAAAATATATGATAAAACGGTATCACAGGTCTCTGGGGTCAATGCATGAAAACGCCACTAATGTCCCTCTCAGATTAATTTGACTATTTCTGGCTAGGGCTCATTCCTCAGTATAGTCTTTAAAGTGTGGATATTACCCGTTCTTTCATATGTAGTCCCTAAGGAGTCTCAATTTCAATCGGAGATCCAATAGCAGCAGTGGAGGTTTGTCCGGGTTCCAAATGGAAGACACGTGTAAGGATCCAATGATGGCAATGAGTCCAACTGTTGTCAGAAAAGTGCAAGAGTGAATAAAATGCCAGTGGTCAATAAAGGCTCAACGCGTTTCGCTGGTCTGGTGCATGCCAGCTTCCTTAGGAGCATATCCTAAAAGATATTTTAGGATAAGAGAATGATGCTTATCTTTAAAAACGGAGAGTCAGTAGAGGTACATCCAACGCGTTTCGTCCATCAGACTTCATCAAGGGTGCTATCTTTTATCAGTACAATATTGTTTGTACTGATTTTATGTGATTCAGGGTTCTAGCTAAAATATATATTTTTTTATACATATCTTTTGGTATTATCAAGCTTTTATATTCCATTTTTTATCCCATCATTATGTTTTAAATTGTATAAATAAATATTTTGTTACTTTTTTTCTAAACCGTATCCTGTAATATTCTTCATATTTATATCAATATATTAGACACTGTAAGTCGCTGACACCCCTATCCCCCCTTTTTTTCCACATATATATATATATATATATATATTATGACAACACGTAAAAATATATGTGCAGGCCACTAATTTCCCAACTAAGTATTTATCATTCTTTATTTGTGTAAAATGAGTGACAACTGCAGTATCACTATTCCAGCAGTTTCAGTGCGTTAAATGGGTGCGTTTTTAACGTCTGTGACTGACATTATCAGAGTAAGACTTAAACCAGTGTTAAAGCATCCACAGCCCAGAACCTGCAGATGCCTAAGCCTGTGACATGTCGCTGCCCGTTTTATTTGCATTATGTATCTACATATCCACACTGTGTCCTTATTGATTTTCGACTGCGTCTGCAGGCTCACTGCCCACGCCTGCACGCCTATTCCAGACCTAATCCCAGCCCTTTATACTGATGCAGTTTGGAGGAAGGATATTTATTAAAGTGGAGCCCGGGTAATCCTATTGCTAGAAATTGGCTGTGGTCCCTTGCTTGTGTCAAGTCACACACTAACCCAATATAACTTATTCAGTGAAACTTTGCCGGATTAAAAAGTTCACCACTCGTAAATCAAGTCAAAGTTTTTATCCTTTACAACATAAATTTGGAAGTTTTACAGTATCCTAAAAAATGAACATTGTATTTTCTCCTTTACCAGCTATTTATGTCTCCTGCAAATATGACGATGCATGATTTATAACATGTGGCTGGATGTGTGGCATTAAAATGAATTGGGGAGGACGTGATTCCTACTTTCCCCTGCACTATGCCATCGCCTCAAGGTGCCTATAAATAAGACAGCTGACTCGGTCTCATCACAGCCACAGTGCCCAACTGTCTTGCCAAAAAAACTGGAGTGCGCACGAACACGGGGCTGAGGCCAAGGTAGACGCAGAGACGCTGGATACCAGCCAGAACTAAATTAGGCCTAGGGTAAAACTACAAATGGAGAGTGGAATTGTCAATTTTTGTGCAGTAAACAGTGAGTCCCCAAGGTCAGGGCTTAGGTCCTCAGGCCGAGCGCAGAGGGGGGTTATCACTCCTGGTTATACTGAACTCCGTGCTATATAATATATACGTAAATCAGGGCCGGATTAACTTCTAGGCAGGTGCAAAATTGCTGCATAGTAAGAATGCTTTCAAAAATAGAAGTGTTAATAGTTTATTTTTATCAATTAACAAAATGCAAAGTAAATGAACAGAAGAGAAATCTAAATCAAATCAGTATTTGGTGCGACAAACCTTTACCAGCATCAATTCTTCTAGGTACACTTGCACACAGTCAGGGATTTTGTAGGATTATAGTCAGGTGTTTGTTTGATTAACCAATCAATCCAAACAGGTGATAATGTATTTATTTATTTTATTAACAGTTTCTCATAGCGCAGCAAATTCTGTTGCGCTTTACAGTTAGAAATAACAGTGATAACATAAAACAAAACAATTAGAAACAACAGAGAAAAAACAGTACTGGGGAATAACAGACAGTCATAGAGGTAGGAAGGCCCTGCTCATAAGTTTACAATCTATAGACTGATCTTCATTTTCATATGTAGGTTGAAACACGGTCATTAACTGAAACAGAAACAGCTGTGTGGGAGGCTTAAAACTGGGTGAGGAACAGCCAAACTCTGCTACAAAGGTGACGTTGTGGAAGACAGTTTCATGGCACAGGTCATACACCATGGCACAGCAACAAGACACAAGGTAGTTATGCCGCATCAGCAAGGTCTCTACCAGGCAAAGACTTCAAAGCAGACTGAGAGTTATATAGTGCGAGGAGCAGGGTCCCCAGCAGCACAGAGTATATTAGGAGATGAGTGATGTGTCAGTGAGGACAGGGCTGCATGTGACAGGGGCAGTGATATGATTTAAGGAGAGGAATGGAGGCAGCAGGAAGCCACAGACTGAAAGTTATATAGTGGGAGGAGGGGGGTCCCCAGCAGCACAGAGTATATCAGGAGATGAGTGATGTGTCAGTGAGGACAGGGCTGCATGTGACATGGGCAGTGACATGATGTGAGGAGGGGAATGGAGGCAGCAGGAAGCCACAGACTGAGAGTTATATAGTGTGTGGAGCATGGTCCCCAGCAGCACAGAGTATATCAGGAGATAAGTGATGTGTCAGTGAGGACAGGGCTGCATGTGACAGGGGCAGTGACATGATGTGAGGAGGGGAATGGAGGCAGCAGGAAGCCACAGACTGAGAGTTATACAGTGGGAGGAGTAGGGTCCCCAGCAGCACAGAGTATATCAGGAGATGAGTGCTGTCTCAGTGAGGACAGGGCTGCATGTGACAGGGGCAGTGACATGATGTGAGGAGGAGAATGGAGGCAGCAGGAAGCCACAGACTGAGAGTTATATAGTGGGAGGAGCAGGGTCCCCAGCAGCACAGAGTATATCAGGAGATGAGTGATGTGTCAGTGAAGACAGGGCTGCATGTGACAGGAGCAGTGACATGATGTGAGGAGGGTAATGGAGGCAGCAGGAAGCCACAGACTGAGAGTTATATAGTGGGAGGAGCAGGGTCCCCAGCAGCACAGAGTATATCAGGAGATGAGTGCTGTCTCAGTGAGGACAGGGCTGCATGTGACAGGGGCAGTGACATGATGTGAGGAGGGGAATGGAGGCAGCAGGAAGCCACAGACTGAGAGTTATATAGTGGGAGGAGCAGGGTCCTCAGCAGCACAGAGTATATCAGGAGATGAGTGATGTGTCAGTGAGGACAGGGCTGCATGTGACAGGGGCAGTGACATGATGTGAGGAGGGGAATGGAGGCAGCAGGAAGCCACAGACTGAGAGTTATATAGTGGGAGGAGCAGGGTCCCCAGCAGCACAGAGTATATCAGGAGATGAGTGATGTGTCAGTGAGGACAGGGCTGCATGTGACAGGGGCAGTGACATGATGTGAGGAGGGGAATGGAGGCAGCAGGAAGCCACAGACTGAGAGTTATATAGTGGGAGGAGCAGAGTCCCCAGCAGCACAGAGTGTATCAGGAGATGAGTGATGTGTCAGTGAGGACAGGACTGCATGTGACAGGGGCAGTGACATGATGTGAGGAGGGGAATGGAGACAGCAGGACGTCACAGACTGAGAGTTATATAGTGGGAGGAGCAGGGTCCCCAGCAGCACAGAGTACATCAGGAGATGAGTGATGTGTCAGTGAGGACAGGGCTGCATGTGACAGGGACAGTGGCATGATTTGAGGAGGGGAATGCAATGGAGATATTAAATTACTAAAAAGAAAATCTATGTAATAATTAAAACCAGAAAATGCCTATCCTTTAACTATATATAGGTCTGAACCTAGTCAGAGCTAGTGGCCAGCATGAGTATTTGTGAAGAACATATAGGAAGGGAATGACTTCTGTACATCACTTCAAGTTCTATCATATTTGTTACAAGTAGCAGAGACCATTTCTTCATAGGAAATATGGCGATTACTTGCAACATATTTTGGGATGTTTCCTGGAGTCACTCAATGACTTTTTCATCCACAGCTGTGCCCCAGGGTGTTCCCCAGTCTCTCAGGACTGTCCCAGTAAGGACATGAGTGAGATGGGGTGGCTTTATGCCTATATGGCAGTGGTGGGGAACCTTTTGGCTCTCCAGCTGTTGTTGAACTACACATACCAGCATGCCTTGCTACCGTTTTGCTATTTGGTCATGCAACAACAGCTGGAGCGCCGAAGGTTCCCCATCCCTGCTATACGGAGTAGAGTTTGGCATTTGTAGGGTTAGGATAGGGTGATGTAATTAGCAGTAGGTGGATGATTAGCGTTAGGGCCCTATCAGTGAGGGCTTCAGCACCTGGCTCTCCTATAATAAGTCACGCAGCTGCTCATTGGGTAAATATCGGCATGTCGTGCACTGGGGAATCATTACAGTCACAAAGAAGGAGGAAGACGCAATCAATCAGCTCCTGACCTAAAGAGCCGTGAATATATTGATAAGTGAATGTTCTATTGTATGCTCTCTGCTCTCATTGTCTGTAATACGCCTGCCGAGACACATACATTAGTTTGGGTCTCCGCTCGGCCTTCTCTCCTGGATTTGGACACAAAGCAGGTCAGGCCATAGACGAGCGTTGTCGCAGCTCGTTCTGCAGGTCTGCGCTCAGGAGCGCACAATATATAGCTGTCTCAGTGTTATCCGTATGGTGGAATCTGCTGCAGCTTTCTTAGAGACAGACAATAAATATCTGCATTGCGAGACGTTTAGTTTGAGACGTGTCTTGAAGCTGAAAGAGGCACGAGTATTACAACCAAAAAAAAAAATCACAAGACGAAACCTCATTAAAAAGCCCGGCGCATCATTTCAATTAGACCGACTAAAGGACGTGAATGTGAAAATCCTCAGTAATAAATGGTGCAGACTTGTAACTCACTCATTTCTGTTATGAGAGAACAGAATCATTTTCCGTGGAGTTTTTTCTATATACCTGCAAATAAAATCTTTTTGTCCTTGTGTGTTCTCCCAAGGCAGATTTTCCAGAGCAGCAGAAGAATTAATTATTTGCGTTCTTCATCTGTCGGATAAATTGATCTACCTCCTAAACTCAAACTTTGAACATGAATTCAAATTAATTCTCGGTGATGCGACCGATTTGCGGCATTGCTCTCGGTTGCAAGATTTACATCGCTAAAAACCCCTCAAGTAGTGACTTATTTTTATTTCATAATGCACGGATTCATTATATCGTTTCTGGAGGAAATGCTCAGTTATTTTTAGGAATATTTTAGTACGTGACAATGGGGGTGATTCCGAGTTGTTCGCTCGCTAGCTGCTTTTAGCAGCATTGCACACGCTAGGCCGCCACCCTCTGGGAGTGAATCTTAGCTTAGCAGAATTGCGAACGAAAGATTAGCAGAATTGCGAATAGAAATTTCTTAGCAGTTTCTGAGTAGCTCCAGACCTACTCACAAAGGGGGTCATTCCGAGTTGTTCGCTCGCAAGCTGCTTTTAGCAGCTTTGCACACGCTAAGCCGCCGCCTACTGGGAGTGAATCTTAGCTTTTCAAAAT
This sequence comes from Pseudophryne corroboree, assembly GCF_028390025.1. Classification (NCBI taxonomy): domain Eukaryota; kingdom Metazoa; phylum Chordata; class Amphibia; order Anura; family Myobatrachidae; genus Pseudophryne; species Pseudophryne corroboree. The sequence continues at coordinate 12,040,732 of NC_086451.1, forward strand.
TGCGAACGAAAGATTAGCAGAATTGCGAATAGACACTTCTTAGCAGTTTCTCAGTAGCTCCACACTTACTCGGCATCTGCGATCAGTTCAGTGCTTGTCGTTCCTGGTTTGACGTCACAAACACACCCAGCGTTCGCCCAGACACTCCTCCGTTTCTCCAGCCACTCCCGCGTTTTTTCCCAGAAACGGTAGCGTTTTTTCGCACACCCCCATAAAACGGCCTGTTTCCGCCCAGAAACACCCACTTCCTGTCAATCACATTACGATCACCAGAACGAAGAAAAAACCTTGTAATGCCGTGAGTAAAATACCTAACTGCATAGCAAATTTACTTGGCGCAGTCGCACTGCGGGCATTGCGCATGCGCATTAGTGACTAATCGCTCCGTTGCGAGAAAAAAATACCGAGCGAACAACTCGGAATGACCCCCAAATAGCGATCAGTTCAGTCAGTTTCGTTCCTGGTTTGACGTCACACACACGCCCAGCGTTCGCCCAGCCACTCCCCCGTTTCTCTAGACACTCCCGCGTTTTCCCCTGAAACGCCTGCGTTTTTCCGCACACTCCCAGAAAACGGCCAGTTTCCGCCCAGAAACACCCACTTCCTGTCAATCACACTCCGATCAGCAGAACGATGAAAAAACTTTGTTACGCCGTGAGTAAAATACCAAACTTTTGAGCTAATTTACTTGGCGCAGGCGCGCTGCGTACATTGCGCATGCGCAGTTTGCGACTGATCGCTCCGTAGCGAAAAAAAATAACGAGCGAACAACTCGGAATCACCCCCATTGCCTGTTAACATGCAATCCATGATCATTTAAGTAAGGCTCAAGTCCAAATCTGCATAAGTCACCCATATGTTTTATTTATTACACAAACTAAAACCAATAAACCTAGAAATAATGACACAGACAACTGTATAAATTGGAAAAAATGGAGGTCACAGCCAGATTTATTAAATTCTAATCAGAATTGAAAATATCATTCACCGGTGGCGAAAAAGCAGTGTCAACTCGGCCATGGCTTAAAACTTTAATTTTTAAACAAATGGGGCGGACTTTCCGCCCCTTGCGCAATCCGTCCTGGGTAGAACCATCTCCCCTTAATTAGCACAGTGCTGGTCCCTCCATAAGATGGTGACCTGGTCCTCCCCTGAGGTAGTGACCGACTCGCCTTTTCTCAAAGGGGAAATGCTAGCCAAGCTCTGCTGCGCTAAATTAAGCCGCCGAATAGCACTGCTTTCCGCCCGCTGTGCCTCGCACTTGCTGGAATAATAATAACTCATTATTCCAACGTAAAGTTTCAAAAAAGAAAACCAAAACTTTTAATTTTTATACCGAAGTTAAAATTGTCGGGTGGGTGGGATCACAAAAATGGCAAGAGGAATCAGATTACCTCAGCCCTCACTTAAATAAACTAATATAACCCGCCTACCTAAACCCTTCTCATTGGATAACTTATTTGATTGACAAACTTCAATGACCTATCAACTAATATCAACACAAAAACCAGATCTATCTAGCTTAGTTACATAAACAAACAGGGTGCTTATATTCACTCTATCCTATGCAGTCTTTCGTTCCTTTTCATTGCAAACGAGCCGCTATAGTTGGATGACACTTGTCAATGATGTTAATCCCCAAGAGATGCAAATCCCGCCTGGTGCGCTGCTCCTAGTGTACTAATCCTACTCATTTACAAGAAAATGTGCTTATTCCACTACACACGGAATGCTGGGCTCCATGATCTGACGTGCGCTCAAAGCTTGTAGCTCATTAGAGACCTTACAGCGACAGGAGACGAGGGAAGGAAGAGATGAAAGCACTGGATACACTACCAGCCAGAACTACAGAAGAAGAGTTGTGTTGAAGGAATTCATTGTACATTGGTGGTCATTCCGAGTTGATCGCTAGCAGCTCAGCGATCAGCTAAAAAACGGCAGTTCTGCGTATGCGGCGCAATGCGCACGCGCGACGTACGAGCACAACGAACGATGCAGTTTTGCACAGGGTCTAGCGATGCATTTCAGTCGCACTGCTGGCCGCAGAGTGATTGACAGGAAGGGGGCGTTTCTGGGTGGCAACTGACCGTTTTCAGGGAGTGTTCAGAAAAACGCAGGTGTGCCAGGAAAAACGCAGGCGTGGCTGGGCAAACGCTGGGCGTGTGTGACGTCAAATCCAGAACTGAACAGTCTGAAGTGATCGCAAGCGCTGAGTAGGTCTGAAGCTACTCTGAAACTACACAAATATTTTTTGCAGGCGCACTGCAATACAACCGTTCGCACTTCTGCTAAGCTAAAATACACTCCCAGTGGGCGGCGGCATAGCGTTTGCACGGCTGCTAAAAACTGCTAGCGAGCGATCAACTCGGAATGACGCCCAATGTACAGAATAGAGTATAAAATGTACCGTATTTTCTAATCAAACCGTTTCTTTGTGCGTCTTTATTTTCTGACGCTTTTTTGTCTCTCTACTTTTCTAGCTTTAGGTTTTATTTAACCCTCAGGATCTGAGTGTTGCATCTGAGGATGCAACATCGGATCGACATCGAGACCATCGGAAGTGACTCATCATGTCAATCAGTCTGCATAAGCCAAAACTTACTCAAAGTGGTCATAGAATCCAGACAGCCGGGTACAGGAAGTCAGCGTCTGACGACGCAGACCCCGGGCCAGGCACACCTATAAAATAGGGATGACGCCCCCATTTGAATAACGGTTCTGCTCCCCAATCACCGCAGCATGCCAATCACGCTTTGGCTAAAGGAGGCAACGAGTGACATCGCAAGACCCATTCTGCACATGCGCAAACCCAAAAACCATCAGATTTGTCCGTTAAACATCATTTTTGCGTACAATCCGAATCAGGCCCTCAGTATCCTAAACTCTGCTACAAAATATAAACTATTATACTACTATTGTACACAGGGACGCAAAAAGGGGGGAAGGTTATCAAGGCGACACAGCACACCTTCATATCCGAAATCCCTAACAAAGTACTGCCACACCACCCTAGGGGTGCCCAACAGAAGCGTTGCACCAGATTATTGCAGTGATGGTAACCGTTCAGTGGTTCACCCATCCATGATAGTATAACGCACATACACAATGAAAAAGCTGCACTCTGTACATGTGCAAAGGAGCGCGGCTGTGTACACATTTACCATACCTCATAACTTACACAGACGTTCTGGATGATATCAGAGGAAAGGCTCATTTTATTTCGATATTGCTGGTATATATGATGGGAGGTATATATATCCCCCCCAGAGCTGACTTCTTTAACACTAGCACTTATATTTGCTGTATACAGTATTTTACCTGTGCAATGTATACTTTAGATTGTAAGCTCTCACGAGCAGGGCCCTCTTCCCTCATGTGCTTATCCTTTGTCTTACTTTAATAATCTTCAATTGCACCACATCCAGCAGTCTTCTGCCACCTGATACTTATTCCAGTGTCATCTGCTGATGTAACTATGTTTATTTACCCTGTACTTGTCCTATACTGTCATCAACTGTAAGTCGCTGTTTTCCTGTTTGATTATTTATGTACTCTGTAATTGGGCGCTGCGGAACCCTTGTGGCGCCATATAAATAAAGTATAATAATAATAATAATAATAATAATACGGACTGTGGCTACAAGGAATAGGAATATTTTGCATATCGGTGGAGACCTTTGACTCCCAGTGAAACGCCTGTGGTTTCCCGAAATCTCACTGGGCGCAGCTGGATTATTTCTCTAGAAGCCTAACATGCAAATGCATCGCATACTGCTCACACTAATTGTGCTAGTTATGACAGTGCACTATTAACCCCTCCACCTCTACGACGTGCCTATTTGATATCCGTTCTCCTGCGTTTCTTCCTCGTACTCCCCAGCACATGCATTTAATATTTTATTGCGACTGAGCAGATGCAGCGCAGCTCCGGGTCAGCTGCCTGACAGTCCTCCTGGCGCCACTCAACCTCCCCTGCAAGGCTACTAACAAATTACTGCTCAATACCGACCCTACCAGGGAACATTACATTACGTGTATTTATAAGCAATCTAAAAGCACTCAACATTTTGTTAAGCCTTCCTTTGTCACAATGAAAAATGCAGGATGTCTCCAAACGCTGCTTTCTTGGGCTTTTCACGTTTTAATGCATGTCTTTCATTTCCTTTTTCTTTAATTTGCCGTTTATCTTGTCTCAAGGCTACTTAGCGACCTTAAATTCCCTCTGCTACCTGCAGATGTACAAGTGTGGTGCGGACCTTCATCTCCTGATGATGTTCTTAGATGGATACACAACAGTTGCACAAAGGGGGTAATTCCAAGTTGATCGCAGCAGGAAATTTTTTAGCAGTTGGGCAAAACCATGTGCACTGCAGGGGGGCAGATATAACATGTGCAGAGAGAGTTAGATTTGGGTGGGTTATTTTGTTTCTGTGCAGGGTAAATACTCGCTGCTTTATTTTTACACTGCAATTTAGATTTCAGTTTGAACACACCATACCCAAATCTAACTCTCTCTGCACATGTTATATCTGCCCCCCCTGCACTGCACATGGTTTTGCCCAATTGCTAAAAAGTTTTCTGCTGCGATCAACTTGGAATTACCCCCAAAATACATTACAGCTGTATCTTTTCTTACTGTCGCTTCAGTCATGCCAAATAGCCCCTCTCTGCGAGCTAGGTCCCATGCGATTTGACCACGCAGGACATTTTTTTAATTTAAAATTAATAAATAAAACACATGGAGGCAGCAGAACTACATAGCTAGCTTACACTCATCAACTTGGAGTGCAATATTTGTACAACTGTTTGCACACTATGGCAACGTGCAATGTATGACCCACATTCCCTGGCACCTGCTCATTGGGCTGTACAGTGCACCATGGCTGGTGTAGAGATGGAAACACTGGTGTTTCGAAAATTGTAGGTCTGTCCAGAGGGTTGGGTGGCGATTTCTGGTTACACAGAAACGCCCCCTAGGTGCGCCACTGTTCTTTAACATCTCATTCACGCAGATTTTTTGGAATGAAGAGGGGACTGGCCTGGCCTCTACCAGGTAACATGAGTGTTTTGTTAGGGACAGTATGGTATTGGGGCTACAGTTCCTATGATTCGTTAAGCCTCTGTGTACTTGGGGTGTCATTCAGACCCGATCGCACGCTAGCTTTTTTTGCAGCGGTGCGATCGGGTCTGTACTGCGCATGCGTATGCTTCGCAATGCACAGGCGTGTTGGCCGCCGGTGACGGGGATCGCCGGACAGCGACGGCTTTAACGAAGAAAGCGATCGCACCGGCGATCGCAAGAAGATTGACAGGAAGAGGCCATTTGTGGGTGTTAACTGACCATTTTTGAGGAGTGTTCGGAAAAACGTTCCTTGACTTTATACCCTGGTGGCTTTATACCCCCATAGGGGTATTTGGTTGTATCAGGCTGGTCCATAAGGTTCTTTATGGCAAAACCAACCAGAAGGTACACTAAACATTATTCCGTTATCCCCTCGCAGAGTTCTAGAACTGGAGCAATTCTTACAGTGTAACGTACAGGGATTGTATTTCAGGAACACTGTTAGAAATGACGCCTTGTTACCCATCCCTTCTGTAATCCTGGCGTATTCATCATCTGTCACTTTGTGATTTGCTCGGTTTGCTGCATGCAGCAGTATTCCACCCCCTGGGTAACCGCGGAATGTTCTGATCTCTGCACATTCTTATCCCTGGAAATAAGGTACATATATATTTGTTTCTAATCTCAGTCAGCAGCTGTCTGGAAGATGAAATGATCCGGCCTCATGCATTAGCCATATCGTGTTCTGTGCAGAATAAGATAGCAGAGACAAGGAGGCGCTCCTGCAGTACACCGTGTCGCTACATCAAGGCAATAAATGCATCATATCACTATCCTGCAGGCCCGAGCTTTCCGCTGCTTCCATCTTTTATACACTTCTGCTTCAAAGGATTGTTTCCGCAGCGCTTCTTCAGCAGCCAGAGGAAAAGGATGAGGGGGTGACGCCTGGCAGAGCATGTGGGTGCTCCGCGATGCCCACTCTAACAGCAACGTAACCCATTGTAACTCCTGATATGACGGGCACTTTATTCGCCCACGAAAGCCTCTCAAAATCAGGCCACCATTCTTTGATGCATTTATCTGTATTATAGATAAAGGGTCTCCTTCTGAGTCAGACGCCTCTGTGGTCACTTGTGATCGCCGCAACCCGCTTATGCCGATGCAATGATCTTCCCGTGTATGCCGGTTATCTGTCCGGTTTCATGAGGAAGGTGGCGTACCTCATGTCGTCCATTGTTTTCCCATCCCCAGCTGTTATCACTACTGCTGGGACTTACACCCACCCAGGGCTGTTTCTAGCCAATTTGGCTCCCAGTGCAAGATTAAAAAATGCGACCCCCCTTGACATAAGAAAAAAATGTGCCCCCCCCCCATAGATGTAAAAGGTATGCACGCGCCTTCCCTGCAAGGGGGCGTGGTCTCAAAATGGGGGTGGTCTCGTTAAAATGGGCGTGGCCTCGTCTGAAAAGACTACCTTACACCCCAGTTTTTGACCTTGCACCGACAGATCATAGCGACCACAGGAAAAATAGAAAAAATATATATATTATGCCATACACCGCAATGCCCTTGATCCATTAAATCCCCATTTTCCACAATACGGCAGGCAAGAGTCCCCATTTTACACGATACGGCAGGCAAGAGTCCCCATTTTACACAGTACGGCAGGCGAGTGTCCCCATTTTACACAGTACGGCAGGCAAGTGTCCCCATTTTACACATGACGGCAGGCGAGTGTCCCCATTTTACACAATACGGCAGGCTAGAGTCCCCATTTTACATTTTACACATTACGGCAGGCAAGTGTCCCCATTTTACACATTACGGCAGGCAAGTGTCCCCATTTTACATTTTACACATTACGGCAGGCAAGTGTCCCTATTTTACATTTTACACATTACGGCAGGCAAGTGTCCCCATTTTACATTTTACACATTACGGCAGGCAAGTGTCCCCATTTTCCACAATACGCATGCAAGAGTCCCCATTTTACATTTTACACATTACGGCAGGCAAGTGTCCCCATTTTACATTTTACACATTACGGCAGGCAAGTGTCCCCATTTTACATTTTACACATTCCAGCAGGCAAGTGTCCCCATTTTACATTTTACACATTACGGCAGGCAAGTGTCCCCATTTTACATTTTACACATTACGGCAGGCAAGTGTCCCCATTTTACATTTTACACAATACGGCAGGCTAGAGTCCCCATTTTCCACAATACGCATGCAAGAGTCCCCATTTTACATTTTACACATTACGGCAGGCAAGTGTCCCCATTTTACATTTTACACATTACGGCAGGCAAGTGTCCCCATTTTACATTTTACACATTACGGCAGGCAAGTGTCCCCATTTTCCCCAATACGCATGCAAGAGTCCCCATTTTACATTTTACACATTACGGCAGCCAAGTGTCCCCATTTTACATTTTACACATTACGGCAGGCAAGTGTCCCCATTTTACATTTTGCACAATACGGCAGGCTAGAGTCCCCATTTTCCACAATACGCATGCAAGAGTCCCCATTTTACATTTTACACATTACGGCAGGCAAGTGTCCCCATTTTACATTTTACACATTACGGCAGGCAAGTGTCCCCATTTTACATTTTACACATTACGGCAGGCAAGTGTCCCCATTTTCCCCAATACGCATGCAAGAGTCCCCATTTTACATTTTACACATTACGGCAGGCAAGTGTCCCCATTTTACATTTTACACAATACGGCAGGCAAGTGTCCCCATTTTCCCCAATACGCATGCAAGAGTCCCCATTTTACATTTTACACATTACGGCAGGCAAGTTTAGAGATGTGCACCGGAAATTTTTCGGGTTTTGTGTTTTGGTTTTGGGTTCGGTTCCGTGGCCGTGTTTTGGGTTCGAACGCGTTTTGGCAAAACCTCACCGAATTGTTTTTGTCGGATTCGGGTGTGTTTTGGATTCGGGTGTTTTTTTCAAAAAACCCTAAAAAACAGCTTAAATCATAGAATTTGGGGGTCATTTTGATCCCAAAGTATTATTAACCTCAATAACCATAAGTTCCACTCATTTTCAGTCTATTCTGAACACCTCACACCTCACAATATTATTTTTAGTCCTAAAATTTGCACCGAGGTCGCTGGATGACTAAGCTCAGCGACCCAAGTGGCCGACACAAACACCTGGCCCATCTAGGAGTGGCACTGCAGTGTCACGCAGGATGGCACTTCCAAAAAACACCCCCCAAACAGCACATGACGCAAAGAAAAAAAGAGGCGCAATGAGGTAGCTGTGTGAGTAAGCTAAGTGACCCTAGTGGCCGACACAAACACCTGGCCCATCTAGGAGTGGCACTGCAGTGTCAGGCCGGATGGCCCTTCCAAAAAATACTCCCCAAACAGCACATGACGCAAAGAAGAAAAAAAAGAGGCGCAATGAGGTAGCTCTGTGACTAAGATAAGCGACCCTAGTGGCCGACACAAACACCTGGCCCATCTAGGAGTGGCACTGCAGTGTCACGCAGGATGGCCCTTCCAAAAAACACTCCCCAAACAGCACATGACGCAAAGAAAAATGAAAGAAAAAAGAGGTGCAAGATGGAATTGTCCTTGGGCCCTCCCACCCACCCTTATGTTGTATAAACAGGACATGCACACTTTAACCAACCCATCATTTCAGTGACAGGGTCTGCCACACGACTGTGACTGAAATGACGGGTTGGTTTGGACCCCCACCAAAAAAGAAGCAATTAATCTCTCCTTGCACAAATTGGCTCTACAGAGGCAAGATGTCCACCTCATCATCATCCTCCGATTCATCACCGTGTACATCCCCCTCCTCACAGATTATCAATTCGTCCCCACTGGAATCCACCATCACAGCTCCCTGTGTACTTTGTGGAGGCAATTGCTGCTGGTGAATGTCTCCATGGAGGAATTGATTATAATTCATTTTAATGAACATCATCTTCTCCACATTTTCTGGAAGTAACCTCGTACGCCGATTGCTGACAAGGTGAGCGGCGGCACTAAACACTCTTTCGGAGTACACACTTGTGGGAGGGCAACTTAGGTAGAATAAAGCCAGTTTGTGCAAGGGCCTCCAAATTGCCTCTTTTTCCTGCCAGTATACGTACGGACTGTCTGACGTGCCTACTTGGATGCGGTCACTCATATAATCCTCCACCATTCTTTCAATGGTGAGAGAATCATATGCAGTGACAGTAGACGACATGTCCGTAATCGTTGGCAGGTCCTTCAGTCCGGACCAGATGTCAGCATCAGCAGTCGCTCCAGACTGCCCTGCATCACCGCCAGCGGGTGGGCTCGGAATTCTGAGCCTTTTCCTCGCACCCCCAGTTGCGGGAGAATGTGAAGGAGGAGATGTTGACAGGTCGCATTCCGCTTGACTTGACAATTTTCTCACCAGCAGTTCTTTGAACCCCTGATGACTTGTGTCTGCCGGAAAGAGAGATACAACGTAGGTTTTAAATCTAGGATCGAGCACGGTGGCCAAAATGTAGTGCTCTGATTTCAACAGATTGACCACCCGTGAATCCTTGTTAAGCGAATTAAGGGCTCCATCCACAAGTCCCACATGCCTAGCGGAATCGCTCTGTGTTAGCTCCTCCTTCAATGTCTCCAGCTTCTTCTGCAAAAGCCTGATGAGGGGAATGACCTGACTCAGGCTGGCAGTGTCTGAACTGACTTCACGTGTGGCAAGTTCAAAAGGTTGCAGAACCTTGCACAACGTTGAAATCATTCTCCACTGCGCTTGAGACAGGTGCATTCCACCTCCTATATCGTGGTCAGTTGTATAGGCTTGAATGACCTTTTGCTGCTCCTCCAACCTCTGAAGCATATAGAGGGTTGAATTCCACCTCGTTACCACTTCTTGCTTCAGATGATGGCAGGGCAGGTTCAGGCGTTTTTGGTGTTGCTCCAGTCTTCTGTACGTGGTGCCTGTACACCGAAAGTGTCCCGCAATTCTTCTGGCCACCGACAGCATCTCTTGCACGCCCCTGTCGTTTTTTAAATAATTCTGCACCACCAAATTCAAGGTATGTGCAAAACATGGGACGTGCTGGAATTTGCCCAGATTTAATGCACACACAATATTGCTGGTGTTGTCCGATGCCACAAATCCACAGGAGAGTCCAATTGGGGTAAGCCATTCTGCGATGATCTTCCTCAGTTGCCGTAAGAGGTTTTCAGCTGTGTGCGTATTCTGGAAAGCGGTGATACAAAGCGTAGCCTGCCTAGGAAAGAGTTGGCGTTTGCGAGATGCTGCTACTGGTGCCGCCGCTGCTGTTCTTGCGGCGGGAGTCAATACATCTACCCAGTGGGCTGTCACAGTCATATAGTCCTGAGTCTGCCCTGCTCCACTTGTCCACATGTCCGTGGTTAAGTGGACATTGGGTACAACTGCATTTTTTAGGACACTGGTGAGTCTTTTTCTGAGGTCTGTGTACATTTTCGGTATCGCCTGCCTAGAGAAATGGAACCTAGATGGTATTTGGTACCGGGGACACAGTACCTCAGACAAGTCTATAGTTGGCTCTGCAGTAATGATGGATACCGGAACCACGTTTCTCACCGCCCAGGATGCCAAGGCCTCAGTTATCCGCTTTGCAGCAGGATGACTGCTGTGATATTTCATCTTCCTTGCAAAGGACTGTTGGACAGTCAATTGCTTGGTGGAAGTAGTAAAAGTGGTCTTACGACTTCCCCTCTGGGATGACCATCGACTCACAGCAGCAACAACAGCAGCGCCAGCAGCAGTAGGCGTTACACTCAAGGATGCATCGGAGGAATCCCAGGCAGGAGAGGACTCGTCAGAATTGCCAGTGACATGGCCTTCAGGACTATTGGCATTCCTGGGGAAGGAGGAAATTGACACTGAGGGAGTTGGTGGGGTGGTTTGCGTGAGCTTGGTTACAAGAGGAAGGGATTTACTGGTCAGTGGACTGCTTCCGCTGTCGCCCAAAGTTTTTGAACTTGTCACTGACTTATGATGAATGCGCTGCAGGTGACGTATAAGGGAGGATGTTCCGAGGTGGTTAACGTCCTTACCCCTACTTATTACAGCTTGACAAAGGCAACACACGGCTTGACACCTGTTGTCCGCATTTCTGTTGAAATACTTCCACACCGAAGAGCTGATTTTTTTGGTATTTTCACCAAGCATGTCAATGGCCCTATTCCTCCCACGGACAACAGGTGTCTCCCCGGGTGCCTGACTTAAACAAACCACCTCACCATCAGAATCCTCCTTGTCAATTTCCTCCCCAGCGCCAGCAACACCCATATCCTCCTCATCGTGGTGTACTTCAACACTGACATCTTCAATCTGACTATCAGGAACTGGACTGCGGGTGCTCCTTCCAGCACTTGCAGGGGGTGTGCAAATGGTGGAAGGCGCATGCTCTTCACGTCCAGTGTTGGGAAGGTCAGGCATCGCAACCGACACAATTGGACTCTCCTTGTGGATTTGTGATTTCGAAGAACGCACAGTTCTTTGCTGTGCTTTTGCCAGCTTAAGTCTTTTCATTTTTCTAGCGAGAGGCTGAGTGCTTCCATCCTCATGTGAAGCTGAACCACTAGCCATGAACATAGGCCAGGGCCTCAGCCGTTCCTTGCCACTCCGTGTGGTAAATGGCAAATTGGCAAGTTTACGCTTCTCCTCCGACGATTTTATTTTAGATTTTTGAGTCCTTTTTTTACTGATATTTTGTGTTTTGGATTTTACATGCTCTGTACTATGACATTGGGCATCGGCCTTGGCAGACGACGTTGATGGAATTTCATCGTCTCGGCCATGACTAGTGGCAGCAGCTTCAGTACGAGGTGGAAGTGGATCTTGATCTTTCCCTATTTTTGGAACCTCAACATTTTTGTTCTCCATATTTTAATAGGCACAACTAAAAGGCACCTCAGGTAAACAATGGAGATGGATGGATACTAGTATACTTATGGATGACGAGTGACTGACGACACAGAGGTAGCTACAGCCGTGGACTACCGTACTGCGTCTGCTAGTATAGAGATGATAATGATATAAAAAATATATATATATCACTACTGCAGGTATATATAATATAATGACGGACCTGCTGGACACTGTCAGCAGACTCCTACTACTAGTATGAAGAAGATAGAAAAAAAAAACCAACCACAGGTAGGTATACAATTATGGACGAGCACTGACGACACAGAGGTAGCTACAGCCGTGGACTACCGTACTGCGTCTGCTAGTATAGAGATGATAATGATATAAAAAATATATAAATCACTACTGCAGGTATATATAATATAATGACGGACCTGCTGGACACTGTCAGCAGACTCCTACTACTAGTATGAAGAAGATAGAAAAAAAAACCCACCACAGGTAGGTATACAATTATGGACGAGCACTGACGACACAGAGGTAGCTACAGCCGTGGACTACCGTACTGCGTCTGCTAGTATAGAGATGATAATGATATAAAATATATATATATATCACTACTGCAGGTATATATAATATAATGACGGACCTGCTGGACACTGTCAGCAGACTCCTAAACTACTAGTATGAAGAAGATAGAAAAAAAACCCCCACCACAGGTAGGTATACAATTATGGACGAGCACTGACGACACAGAGGTAGCTACAGCCGTGGACTACCGTACTGCGTCTGCTAGTATAGAGATGATAATGATATAAAAAATATATATATATCACTACTGCAGGTATATATAATATAATGACGGACCTGCTGGACACTGTCAGCAGACTCCTACTACTAGTATGAAGAAGATAGAAAAAAAACCCCACCACAGGTAGGTATACAATTATGGACGAGCACTGACGACACAGAGGTAGCTACAGCCGTGGACTACCGTACTGCGTCTGCTAGTATAGAGATGATAATGATATAAAAAATATATATATATCACTACTGCAGGTATATATAATATAATGACGGACCTGCTGGACACTGTCAGCAGACTCCTGAACTACTAGTATGAAGAAGATAGAAAAAAAAACCCCACCACAGGTAGGTATACAATTATGGACGAGCACTGACGACACAGAGGTAGCCACAGCCGTGGACTACCGTACTGCGTCTGCTAATATAGAGATGATAAAGATGATAGAGATGAACAAAAAAAATATAACACTACTGCAGGTAAATATTTATATAATATAATGAATGACGGACCTGCTGGACACTGTCAGCAGAATGCGTTTATAGAATAAAAAAAAAAAAACACCACAGGAGTGTTTAACTTTTTCAGGCAGACAATATACTGGTGGTCACTGGTCAGTCACACTGGCAGCAAAAGTGTGCACTGTACTCCTGCTATAACTGCACCCCAGTCTCCCCCACAATTCAGCTGTGTGAGCAGTGAGCACTCAGCACAGTCAGATATACATAGATGATATTATCATGCAGCACACTGAGGCTGAGCACAGATATGGTATGTGACTGTGTATCGTTTTTTTTCAGGCAGAGAACGGATTATATTAAATAATAAATAAAACTGGTGGTGGTCACTAGTAACTATCAGCAAAACTCTGCACTCTGAGTACTCCTAATGCTCCCCAAAATTACTAAGTTAGTAGTAAATCAACTCAAGTGTCTCTATCTATTCTAACGGAGAGGACGCCAGCCACGTCCTCTCCCTATCAATCTCAATGCACGTGTGAAAATGGCGGCGACGCGCGGCTCCTTATATAGAATCCGAGTCTCGCGAGAATCCGACAGCGGGATGATGACGTTCGGGCGCGCTCGGGTTAACCGAGCAAGGCGGGAAGATCCGAGTCTGCCTCGGACCCGTGTAAAAAGGCTGAAGTTCGGGGGGTTCGGATTCCGAGGAACCGAACCCGCTCATCTCTAGTCCCCATTTTACATTTTACACATTACGGCAGGCAAGTGTCCCCATTTTCCACAATACGCATGCAAGAGTCCCCGTTTTACACATGACGGCAGGCAAGTGTCCCCATTTTACATATTACGGCATTCAAGTGTCCCCATTTTCCACAATACGGCAGACAAGAGTCCCCATTTCACACATGACGGCAGGCGAGTGTCCCCATTTTACACATTATGGCAGGCAAGAGTCCCCATTTTACACAGTATGGCAGGCAAGTGTCCCCATTTTACATTTGACACATTACGGCAGGCAAGTGTCCCCATTTTCCACAATACGCATGCAAGAGTCCCCATTTTACACATGATGGCAGGCAAGAACCCCCATTTTACACATTCAGGCAGGTGGCAGAGCAGGGGGGGGAAGAGAGAGAGACTTAGGTTTGAAGCGGTTCTTCCCGCTCTTCGGCCGCCTCTCCCTCGTCTTCCGTCGCGCCGGCCCTTCCTGTAGGCTTGGCTCCCCCTCCTCCCGAGTACCCAGCTCGGGGGGGCGGAGTTTCGTGGAATGACGCAATTGCGTCGTGACGTCACGACGCACCCGTCGGGAGGAGGGAGGAAGGAGGAGGGGGTAATCAAACTGCATCTGAAGTGCCGCGGCGGGCGCCCCGTGCGGTTGCACGGCTCGCCCGCCGCAAGAAACGGTACTGCACCCACCCCACGTGGGGTGCAAATGATCTGTCAGAAACAGATGTCCCAAGTACATTCAAATGCCCACGACCCAGTGTCATGTAATCGCATGGATGCGGCCAGAAATTCTCATTGTATGGAAAGAGAGATCTGTCAATGGACTGATCGGAAAACAGAAAGGGGGGCTACCCCCCCCCCCCCCCCCCAGGTGTTCCCTGCACTAAATAGTACTTGCAACAATACTTGAAAAGCTACAGTATATGGTAATAGAAAGTCAGAGATATTTGTTGCATACATTTGCAAATACACGATAAGCCTCCGGACCACTTCACGGCCTCTCTGATACCGGCGGTTCCTACACTGCGTGATAGCAGTACCCACTCTGGGCCCATGTCATTGTCTATTGTAAGGCCTCATGATAAAGGCACATACAGAAATACACAAAATTTGAGAGCTAGCTTACCTAGGAGCCACACCTGGGGTCCTCTAGTAGCACTGCAGGAACCAGCATGCCCTCCAAATGCTGATCCCACCCATGCCTCACACAACAGCAAACAAACACAGAAGAAGCTGCTCAATCAGTCTGGCAGTACTGTTCAATGGATGGATCGGGCCATCTGCTGTTTCTAGTTAGTGCATGGTGCTTTGCATGCGCAGTCTGCGAACGCTTTCTACGGTGCATGTGCAGTTTGCAGATATACGCGACCCATCCACATGTGTACTTGTGTCCTGCTCAGAACTGTAGCGTAACTAGAGGCTTGGAGGCCCCTGGCCTCCTGTATGATTTCTCTAAACCTTTAGGTCTACACGTGCAGCTACAGATGTGTAGGTACCAACGGCTCCGGACAGGGAACCAGGAGATGAGGAGGGAGCTGTACAGAATACTGGTCAGAGGCACTGCCAGGTGACAGACACACCAACGGGCAGCCGCAGGGGGCACCCGTGGGGACATCAACCTCTACAGATAGACTTCGAGTAAGCGGCAGATAGAGGGGCGTCAGGCAAAAGATGATCCGGGAGTCTGGGTATCCAGGCCGCCTCTTATCGAGACGCCTGAGCTCAGATGCCGTAGTTCAGTGTAGCCCTTCACCTTGTGTGCCCCTGGACATTTGCCAGTCTAGCCACCCTGCAGTTACGCCACTGGCTCAGTCAGCCCTAAAATCCAAGATTGTTCAGCTAGGATCCCAGACCGAGCAAGTGAACCAAATCACTGCAGGTGGGGCAGATGTAACATGTGCAGAGAGATTAGATTTGGGTGGGGTGTGTTCAAACTGAAACCTAAATTGCAGTGTAAAAATAAAGCTAACATTTGTGGGCTACATGCAAAAACAGCCAGCATTTACCCTGCACAGAAACAATATAAATGTATTTGCACTCCTGGCATAGTTTGTTCCAGACACAGTGTTACGTGCTTTTTTTTCTTTACTTCCCAATAAGAATCGAGTCCTACGTTTGCAACCAGTTGAGTTCAGCGACGCGCCCGCACCTCGGTCGGTACTGCAACTCAGTGCGTACACACCGTAGGATGTATGCGCTGTGGCGGTTTAGGGATTTTCGCACATGCGCAGTAACAAAAAAATGCTGAACTCCATGAACACCGGAATTGTGTGTGACTCGGCCCCTGAATATGAATAACACGAAAGTAAACGCTGTCAGTCTAGTGATCTTAGCCGTTCAGCGTAAAGTGCTTTTCTCTTACGTCCTAGCGGATACTGGGGAACTGTACTTTAGTACCATGGGGTATAGATCTGGTCCACTGGAGTCTGGCACTTTAAAACCTTTTAGTGTGTGTATGTGTGTGCTGGCTCCTCCCCTCTATGCCCCTCCTACCAGACTCAGTTTAGAAAAATGTGCCCAAGGAGCCGGGTGCATTTCTCTGGAGCTCCAGAGAGTTTCCTTTATTTTTTATTTTAGTTCTTTATTTTCAGGTAGTCCTGCTTCGTGGGACTTAGAGGGGGGACCGAACCAACCTCCTGAGGGTTAATGGTTCGTAATCCCGGCTGACAGGACACTGAGCTCCTGAGGTGCTGTGTGTGCCCGCGCCAGCAGCTAGCCGCCACCTTCTAACAGATGCCGAAGATTGTCAGGTGCTGTGAGTGTTAACACCAGGATCCCGGTGAGCAGGTCCCCGATGCGGTTTGTCGGCATGTCACGCGGCGGACACAGGCCACAAGCTGCGGTGCCCGCCGCGGACTACACTGGCTCACGGCTTATGCTCCACAGTGCTCACTGCCATTAGGCTTTGGGTGTACTGTTTCTACTAATTCAGCCAGTATAAACATTAGTGGGACCGAGCGCCATTACAGGGGCGGGGCTTCCCGGAGAGCGGGACCAGAGGCGGGAAGGCGCCATTTCCTGCTGCTGCGTATCATCAAGGCTGTATGCACGCTGCTCCTGCACGGACCCATGCTGTTACAGACATTTGTACTGGTACCAGGGGATCATAGCGGGGGGGGGGGGGGGGGGGAGGGGGCACGTCAGCAGTAGCGCCGCTGCACATCTATAAGGTAATACACATATTTTCACACACTGCGCTGCTGTGTTCTGTGTGCTGGTCTCCGTTTCTCTGTGTCACTCCAGGGCTCTCTAGGGTCTGTGTGGAGTTTTTTTCAGTGAGTTGCACTGTACTACAGTTGTGTACAATATGTCTGTTGACATGGTTATGTGTGCTGCTTGTAACTCTACCCCTTCTTCTGTGGGGTCCCTCATGTATGAACAGGGCTCTTTATCTCCACAGGGACACAGTTCACAGGCACCTGACTGGCTAGATAATTTTAAAAGCATGATTCACAATGTGAATTCAGAATTAGCTGCAGCTAAGAAGGAGAGACAGGTGTTAAAACATTCTATTGATTGTATGGCCAAAGCAGCAGATACCAGAATGACTTCTCAGCCCCTCTGTTGGTTTCACAAAAACGCTCACTGCCACAGGTGCTCCAGTCTGATTCTGATCAGCCTGATGTGGATGATGATGATGATGATGATGATGATATGGATGAGGTCTGCTCACTGTCCCCCAGGGTGGAGGCCTTCATTTATGCTGTAAGAGAGTTCTTCACATACCAGATCAGGAAACAGAACCAGATGAGGAGTTGTATTTTAATGTTAGACCGAAGACCTCAGCCACTTTTCCTGTGGCTAAGAAATGAAACTCCCTGGCCAGGGAGGCATGGGTAAACCCTGACAAGAAATGTAAAACTCCTCTGAGGTTTTTATCTACTTTTCCCCTCCCAGCTGAGGACAGGAAGGTATGGGAAAAACCCCCGTCAGTCAATACGTCTGTGTCCAGACTGTCTAAGACATTGGTACTGCCGGTGCCAAGGGATATATCCCTTAAAGACCCTGCTGACTATAAAAATTGAGACCACTCTCAAGGCAATATATACGGCAGCAGGCGTAGCACAGCGCCCCACAATAGTTTGTGGGTGGATTACTAGGGCAGTAGTCAAGTGGTTCGATAATATTATTAATGGATTAGACACTCTGCCCCAGGATGAGGTCATTACTCTGCTGCAACACATACAGGATGCTGCAAATTTTATGAGCGAGGCTATAAAGGAATTGTGTAAGGTAAATGGCCGCACGTCAATGGTCAGCGGACGCTGATTCCAGAATGGGTGTAGAAAATCTTCCTTTTACAGGTGATGCCTTGTTTGGGGACAAGTTCACTAAATGGATCTCCCAGGCAACGACGGGTAAGTCTAGCTATCTGCCGTCGGCTGCGCCACCTGCTAGACGTTCTTACACAGGACCCTCCTTGCAGTCCTTTCGTGTGGCAAGGTTTAGAGGCAGGGGCCGAGGGTTCTCCACCACTCCGAGAGGATCTCGTGGTAAGTCCCGTAAACCTGTAACTGCTGCATCCCTGGACCAGACCACTGGATCCCATGCCGCTAAGCCTTCTGCGTGACAGTTGGCCCCAGCAACAAGACGACTTTCAGGTAGGTGCTCACCTTCAACACTTCGCCCATGTGTGGGCGAAGTCCTGCCGGGAACCTTGGGTGAGGGACCTAATTTCCCAGGGATACCGGCTGGAATTTCAAGCATTTCCTTCTCACAGATTTTTCAAATCGGGTTTACCAGTTTTGCCCGCAGCAAAAGTTACCTTGCAAGAGGCTATTCAAAAGCTTTTGCGGACAGGGGTGGTGGTTTCAGTACCTCCTACGTTACACAACAGGGGTTTTTACTCCAGTCTTTTTATCGTTCCAAAACCAGACTGTTTGGTGCGACCCATCTTGAACCTGAATTCTCTAAACCCTTATCTGCAGGTGTTCAAATTCAAGATGGAATCCCTGCGGGCAGTGATGTCCAGTCTGGAGGAGGGGTAATTCCTGGTATCTCTAGATGTCAAGGATGCTTACCTACACATTCCCATGTGGCCCCCTCATCAGGTTTACCTCAGGTTCGCCATATTGGACGACCATTTCTAGTTTCAGGCCTTACCCTTTGGCCTATCCACAGCTCCGTGGGTCTTCACCAAAGTCATGGCGGAGATGATGCTGCAACTGCGCATGATGGGAGTCAACATAGTCCCCTACTTGGACGATCTCCTGCTAAAGGCTTTGGCCAGGGAGCGTCTGCTGCACAGCATCGATCTGACGACTCGCCTGCTTACGGATCATGGATGGATGCTAAATTTTCAGAAATCTCACCTGGAACCGACCCAACGTCCTCAGTTCCTGGGAATGATACTGGATACAGTGTCTCAAAAGGTGTTTCTTCCGATGGACAAGGCCTTGGCTATCTAGGCTATGGTCCGCTCAGTGCTCCATCCTCGCAAGAAATCCATACATCTTTGCATCCAATTGCTGGGCTGGATGATTTCTGCTTACGAGGCAATCCAATACGGCAGATTTCATGCCCGGCCGTTTCAGCTGGATCTGCTGGACAAATGGTCGGGGTCTCACCTTCACATGCATCAGGAAGTGACCTTATCTCCGAAAGCCCAGATTTTTCTATTATGGGGCCTTCAAGTTCCTCACCTGGTAGAAGGCAGGAATTTCAATATCCACTTGTGGATTCTTTGACAATGGATGCCAGCCTCCGGGGGTTGGGGGGCTGTGACTCAAGGGGCCCAGTTCCAGGGGGTATGGTCAATTCAGGAATCTGCTCTGCCGATAAACATCCAGGAACTCAGGGCAATTTACAATGCTCTTCTGAAAGCTTCCCATCTCTAGAAAG